>NC_053440.1:7421989-8021989 GCF_007990345.1 Gossypium hirsutum
CAGTAAGTTAGACCAATGTTCGAATTCCCGATATGCGAATGAATGTCAAAATTACTTATTAAGATATTTAATTATCTTGGATTAAATCTCGTATAGACGATCTTTTATTCCGGATTATTTAAATTTTATTTAAGTATTCTTGTTTTCAATCGCACCATTTAGGCACATTTTTCAATATTAACATGATATGGTATTTATTTCGAAAATCCTCGTCTCGAGAAACATGTCACATCCAATGCGTTAGGACACAACATATTGAATTCTCGATAACGAGCTTTTTATCATTTTAAAAAGAGTAATCCCGATTATTTAAATTCAACGAGAAGTCGGAATCCAGTACGTTAGCGCTCGATTCTCTCGAAGATCCAAAATACCGAATATTACTTATTTTTAAAATTTTCATTTTTGATAAATTTGAGTAAAAATAAAAGCAAAATAATGATAATGATGACAATGTAAATGAGATAATACAAGCACAACTAAAATGAGCACCAAGTAAAATACGTAATAAACAATCAAAGATACATGAATAATAGACGAATAAAAATCTAAGCATTCATAAAATAATAAACGCTCAATAAATGAATAATAAATATCAATATAACAATGATAACAATATGAATTACAAAATGAAATATTTATGTATGTGCATCTATATATTTAAATTATAAATTATATGAAGGTATATATATATATACATAAAAAACAAATACGCATATCTATGTATATATATAAAAATTATAAAGCATAAAGAACATAAGTATATACATATATGTAAAACGTATGTTAATGTATGTATATATATATAAAAATGGTACAAATAAATAAATAAAATGCAATAATAATGATAATAATAATAATAATAATAAACTCAATAATAAATAAAATGATAGGATTAAACTGAAAACAAAACAAAATACCAGGGGAGAAATCAAAATAAGATAAGGCCACAAGATCGATTTGCGATGCGCGCAGAAGAAGGGGGATCGATTGAGCAATTTTCCCCAACCTTATGCGCATGTGCTCCGCACTGGACTAAATCGAAACGCATAAAAAGCAAATAGCCAAATTTAAAATTTGAATGGGACAGATCGCGCCATATTGCATGAGCGGAGGGACCGGATGTGCAAATAGTCCCTCCGAGCCTGAACGCGCGGATCTTAGACCCATTAAGGACGGGTTTTCGGGTCTTATAAAAATAAAAGGAAAGAAAAAAAACTAAAACCTACATCATTTTAAAAAAAACAGAGACACCCTCTGGTTCTCTCTCCCTGCCACAGCCTTAAACCCAGGCCACCGTCTCCGCCTCCAAGGCCAGTGGCCGGAGTTACGCGAGAACGGCCCATTTGCCTTCTCTTTTTGAAGCGTCCCCGAAGGCTAAGCCTTCTCAGCCACAAGACCAAAAGGAAGAGGGATGAGATGCCCCTTTCGGTTTGAATCCAACGACGGCGAGGGTGGGGTTCCGACACCAGCCCGTCGAAGTGGTAAGGTATTTATCCTCTCCCTTTTAACTTCTTTTTCTTTGTTGAACGAATGCAAAAAATATAAACAGAAAAAAAAATAAACAATAGATGAAGAATAAAGTAAATAAGAAACAAGAACAGAGAAGAATCAATCGGAGTCAACCTTTTGATTGTTTTTTCTTTTTTCGATTTGAAAGTGTAGTGTCCCCGATTTACAGAGATATTGTTTTCTTTTATATCCCATTTACATTGTATTTTAGTTGTTTCTTTGTATTATCTATTGTGTGCTCCGACTTTCTCTGCCATTTTGCAGGTGTTGATGAGCTAGGCACGGTGGGTGGCGATGGGACATGGCAGACGGCAGAGGGGGGATGCGGCGCTAGGTTTGGCTAGGGTTTCGTTTTTCTGAAACCCTAGCTGGTTTTTAGGGGGAATTGGGCTCGTTTTAGGCTGGTGGTTTAGGTTTAGGTGGGCTTGGGTGTTTTATTTGGGTTGGTTTTGGGTAGCGGGCCACCGGGTAAATGGGCCTGCACAGCTGCCCCTCTTTGCTCATTGTCGTGTAACGAGAATAGAGCAAAGACCAAGAAAGGCCAATTTTGCCCGGTCGCCTGTTTTGGACTCGTCGTGGTGCTTTTCTTCTAGCAGCTTCACTCTAGTCCACTGTGTCTTGTTGCTTCAATCCATTCTGCTGTACTCCAGGGGGTAAGGCCCATCATTTTGACCAGCTTCACTGCAACTTCGGGGAGATCGGACTCATATCTTCAACTTGCCCCCCTTCACTTCAAGGGGATGAGATTCGTGGCTTCAACCTGCTTACTGCAACTTCAGAGAGACAAGGTTTGTGACTTCGCTTCCGTCTATTCCACTACAACTTTAGGGGAATAAGATTAGACATGATAAGAATTGCTATCTACTGTCCGCCCCGCTACAACTTTAGGGGGCATGACTTGTTATTTTCAGTCTATTCCACTGCATCTTCAGGGAAATAAGACTTGATGCGATCTACTCTGCTGTAACTTCAGGAGATAAGATCCTTTATTTGAATCCGCTCCACTGTAACTTCAGGGAGATAGGATAGTGTCTTCAATCTGCTCCGCTGTAATCTCAGGGAGATAAGATTTCTGGCCTCAATCTGCTCCACTGTAACCTCAGGGAGATAAGATCTGACATTCTTTAGTCTGTTCCACTGTAATCTCAGGGAAATAAGACCTGGTGCGATCCGCTCTACTGTAACTTCAGAGAGATAAGATCCTTTAATCCGCTCCACTGTAACTTCAGGGAGATAGGATTACTATATTCAATCTGCTCCGCTGTAATCTCAGGGAGATAAGATCTGCAATTCTTTGGTCTGTTCCACCGTAATCTCAGGGGAATAAGACCTTTTATAATGAACCTAATTATGCTTAATGATTAAGATGACATTATCAAAATGAAACAAATGCTCCTAACTAGATGTGTATGAATGACATGCAAAATGTCATGAAAACGATTCCTTAATGCTTAGGTTATCATCACACAAAAGCTTATTAAGGCTTTATCACTGACGCGCTACACCGCCTTCTTGCTCGGTTAGCATATCCAAAGAAACACTTAATCTGATTGCCCCCCACTGTGCACGTCAAAGTTCAATCCACTGGGACATAAAATTTGTACCATCAATCTCCCATTGTAACCCAAGGGTGGAAAGGTATGGCTTTTCTCAATCTTCTCCTATCGCAATTCAATGACATTGAATGTGAAACTCTTTGGTCCTTTACCTCATCCCCAAGGTGTCATACCAAATGCTCATGCACAAATGCAAAATTTTCTTCCCCTAGAAGACCTTTTCTTCTTGCCTGGTAAACATCGTTTTTTGGTTCATTGAAGCTTTGCCACCGACACGACATCTTGTCATTTTGTTCAATCAATGTTTAGACAACAACATCTGAAAAGATAGTCTTTAACTTAGACTCTTCCTTCTTAGATACCTCCAACCTTTAAAATTGGCGCGTTCTAAACAATAGTCCTGTTTCAGTTCCTATATTATTTAGAACTTTTCAGAGTAATATGCAAAACCTCCGTTGTGAACGTTTTATTAGTCCATTAATCATTATTCCAATGCAACATGTTTGCAAAAAGGTCATAATAATAGATAAGAATAAAGTTGGTTCTGATCATAACTCAAATAAAACATCAAAGATGGCGAAAGAAAGGTAACAAAGAAGTGGATTGAGAATGTGGATTTTCACAAAAAGAAAGGAAGAAAGAATGTATTTTCAAGAATACACATAAGAACTAGGTGCCCCAGTTATCGCAGATTGAGTTTCTCTGTACAAACTTTCCGAAGACCCTTCTGAGTTTGACAGGTGTTCAGGAGATCTGCAATTGCTTCAAGACGTTGCATATCCTTTCTTGTTGGTTCAAGTAAAGGAAGATCATCATATCCCCCCGATCAAAATTTGATCCGCTCCAGTCCTGATGTTCCAATCCTGCCCAATACTTGAGTCGCCCTTTTCGGGTTTTCGACTCAAGCCCTCTTTGGTCTCAAAGTGCCCTTTACGGGTTTTCACCTTAGCCTCTCCAAAGTCCCTTTTTTTTTTTTTTTTAGGAAGCAAAGCGCCCTTCACGGGTTTTCACTTTGGTTCCGCTTTCTTTCAAGTGAAGTATTTCTTGACGGAATCTGCGTTTACAGGATTTGGTAGACTTTTGCCATCCATCTCGCATAGGATCAAAGCTCCACCGGAAAAGGCCTTCTTTACAACATAAGGGCCTTCCCAATTTGGCATCCATTTTCCTCTAAAATCTTTTTGCATAGGAAGAATCTTTTTTAGTACCAAGTCCCCTTCACGAAATTCTCGGGGGCGAACCTTTTTATTATAGGCTCGCATCATTCGTTTCTGGTACATTTGCCCATGGTGAATAGCTCTTAGCCTCTTTTCTTCTATTAGGTTCAACTGATCGTACCGAGATTGGATCCAATCGGCTTCATCCAACTGTAGCTCCGATAACACCCGTAGAGAAGGGATTTCAACTTCAATGGGTAATACTGCCTCCATTCCATAAACCAGAGAAAAAGGCGTTGCCCCAGTAGAAGTTCTAACAGATGTTCGATAGGCAAGGAGAGCAAATGATAATTTCTCATGCCAATCCTTGTAGGTTTCAGTCATTTTCCCCACAATCCTTTTAATGTTCTTATTGGCCGCCTCCACTGCACCATTCATTTTGGGACGATACGGCGATGAGTTATGATGCTTAATTTTAAATTTGCTACAAACTTCAGCTATTGTGCTATTATTCAAGTTCATCGCATTGTCGGATATGATCCTCTCAGGCATTCCATATCGACAAATGATCTCCTTCTTCAAGAATTTGCTGACTACTGCTTTCGTGACATTTGCATATGAAGCAGCCTCCACCCACTTAGTAAAGTAATCAATTACTACGAAGATGAAGCGATGCCCATTAGAAGCCTTTGGTGATATTGGCCCAATAACATCCATACCCCACATGGAAAACGGCCAAGGAGAGGTCATGACGTGAAGAGGTGAAGGGGGCGCGTGTATTTTGTCTCCGTAAATTTGGCATTTGTGGCACTTCCTGGCATGATCAATGCAATCTCCTTCCATGGTGGGCCAATAGTACCCAAATCTCATGATCTGTCTGGCCATCGTGAAACCATTGGCGTGGTCCCACAAATACCCTCATGGACTTCTTCCAAAATTTTCTTGGCTTCCACAGCATCCACACATCTTAACAGTACTTGATCCTTCCTTCTTTTATATAACACTTCTCCATCTAAGACATATTCAATGGCTATCTTTCTCAGAGTCCTTTTGTCATTCTCTGTCGCTTGATCAGGGTATTCCCGATTCTTCACGTATTGTAGGATACTCTGATACCAAGGACAATCATCTTTTCCCTCCTCCTCAATATTGCAGCAATTAGCCGGGGTCTCAGAGATACTCATCTGAACAGGCCTCATTGCCTCAAGTCTATTCACCTGAATCATCGAAGCTAGAGTAGCTAATGCATCAGCCATTTGGTTTTCCTCCCGTGGGAGGTAATAGAAGGTGATATCGTCAAACTCCTCAGCCAATTCAAGAACTAGTTTTCTATAACCGATTAGCTTAGGGTCTCTAGTCTCCCACTCCCCTTTGAGTTGGTATATCACCAACGCTGAATCCCCGTATACTCTCAGTACTTTGATGTTCCGTTCAATGGCTACACGAATGCCCATAATACATGCTTCATATTCCGCCATGTTATTTGTACAATCGAAGTCCAACTTGCTAGCAACAGGATAATGATCTCCACTTGGGGATACCAAAACTGCCCCAACTCCATTACCCGTAGCATTTGAAGCTCCATCAAAATTTAGCTTCCATACATGGTCCATTTGAGGATTTTCTTCAGTATTTGTCACATACATCAAGTCCTCGTTTGGAAAATCGAAGTTCAAAGATTCATAGTCCTCCAAGGCTCTACTAGCTAGGAAATCGGCTATTGCACTTCCCTTTATGGCCTTCTGACTGACATATACTATATCAAATTCTGAGAGCAAGATCTGCCATCTAGCCATTATCCCGTTCAAAGCAGTCGATTCCATCATATACTTTAAAGGATCTAACTTTGAAATCAGCCAAGTCGTGTGATACAACATATACTGCCTCAGTCTTCGGGTCGCCCAGATTAGAGCACAACACAACTTCTCAATTGATGAGTACCTCATTTCGCAATCGGTAAATTTCTTACTGAGATAATATATTGCCCTTTCTTTCTTTCCCGTCTCATCATGTTGGCCCAATACGCATCCCATGGAATTCTCCAACACTGTTAGATACAATATCAATGGCCTATCTGGACTTGGAGGTGATAAGACTGGGGTATTAGCCAAGTACTGCTTTATCTTATCGAAAGCCTTCTGACACTCTTCATCCCATTCACCCGGATTATGTTTCTTTAAGAGCCGGAATACTGGATCACATTTCTCTGTCAGTTGTGAGATGAACCGAGCAATGTAATTCAGCCTCCCTAGGAAACCTCGAACCTCCTTCTGAGTGCGCGGGGGAGGTAAATCTCGTATTGCCTTTACTTTGTCTGGGTCAACCTCGATCCCCTTTTTGCTAACCATGAAGCCTAATAACTTCCCTGATCTGGCTCCAAACGTGCATTTGGCCGGGTTAAGCTTGAGCTGGAATTTCTTTAATCTCAAAAATAACCTTTTCAAGACTTGAACATGCTCTTCTTCTGTTCTAGACTTCGCGATCATATCGTCAACATAGACTTCGATCTCCTTGTGCATCATGTCGTGAAACAAAGTCACCATAGCTCTTTGATACGTTGCTCCCGCATTCTTCAATCCGAAGGGCATTACCTTGTAACAGAATGTTCCCCATAAGGTAATGAATGTGGTTTTTCTCATGTCTCCATGATGTATCTTTATTTGATTGTATCCAGAGAAACCGTCCATGAAAGAAAACAATGAATAGCCTGCCGTGTTATCTACCAAAGTATCAATGTGAGGTAGTGGAAAGTTGTCCTTTGGACTAGCCTTGTTCAAATCCCTATAATCCACACACATTCGTACCTTTCCATCTTTTTTGGGAACAGGGACGATGTTGGCTACCCAATCCGAATACTTGACCTCTTGTAAGAATCCAGCGTCGAATTGTCTTTTGACTTCTTCTCTTATTTTCAACACAATGTCAGGTCTCATTCTCCTGAGCTTCTGTTGAATGGGTTTACAATCCTCCTTTATGGGCAGACGATGCACCACAATGTTAGTACTTAGCCCAGGCATATCTTGGTACGACCACGCGAAAACATCCTTGAATTCTCGGAGCAAATTAATGAGGTCTTGCCTTGTCTTTGCGGTGATTTCAGTTCCAATCTTCACCTCCTTTCCATCCTCTAGGCTCACTATTTCTAATGATTCCCTATGAGGTAGGATATGCTTATCCTCTTGTTCCACCATTCTTAACAAGTCCGGAGATGCATCATAATCTTCGTCATTTTCAAAGTCGCAGGATTCCTCTGAACACACTTCTTGCTCAAAAATAGGCTCCGCGTTTGAGGCAGCGTCACTCATGTCATTGATATCTGAAGACCTATGAGAGCATGTCAAAGAATATACCAGGAATATAAATTTACGAATATGTTTGTGCAAAAGAATTGCAAATGAAAGAATTATTTGTAAGACAATCAACCGAATGAAAAATATAAAAGGAAAAAAATGACTGATTGAGATGAACGTAGACACGTATTTCATTAAAATAATGATATTTAGGCCCAATGCCTATTTCACAAAAGATTTCATATCGTTTCTAGGCCAACAAACAACAGGAATGTTTTGAGCATTACTCTGAATAAGCCCTAAATACTACAGGGATTTCTTCAGCAGTCCAATTGTTTAGCTCGCTTCCAGGCTCATAAGGGCAGATCTCCAACAAAGCCCTCCTTTCCGTTGCTTCTATGGCGTTGGTATAAACATCTTCCAACATTCCTCCCATGCCGCTACCGGACACTCCACATTCAGAATGAATAAATCCTCCCGACACAAAAGATGTAGATATGTGGGGAAAGGTTAAAGGCTCACACTTAGCTTCATGTCCATTCAAACGCGCCCTTCTTCTCTCTTGTCTCTTCTCTACTTCTTTCTTCTTCTGTTTCACGTCTGGCCTGTATCCTAAACCAAATCTATCAAACTTTTCCTTCGGCATTGGTGCCTCAATCCTTCCCTGAAGATATTTTCCCAATCCTTTCCCGGGTAAGGCTCCTCTTCCTACCATCAATCGCAATCCTATCTCAGTGGTCCTGGATATTTCGGTACTGGAATTCTATTTCCCTCCGCAATAAACATCGCGTTCACGAATTCTAACGACCGAAAAGAACATTCTAGTGCCTCATCGTTGATGTCCACATAAGGTGCATCGCTAGTCATCATTGCGATAATATCCTCCTCTGCATCTATTGTTACCAAACGATCCTCCGATACCAACTTCACCTTCTGATGTAATGATGAAGGTACTGCCCCTGCTGAGTGTATCCACGGTCTCCCCAATAGACAGTTGTAGGAGGGTTTAATATCCATTACCAAGAAATCCACCTCATAAGTGACTGGGCCAATCCTTAATGGCACCTCAATTCTCCCCATAACTTCCTTTTTCGTTCCATCAAATGCCCTTACTATGCTCTGGCATGCTTTCATGTGCGAACTGTCTATTGGTAATCGACTAAGAGTGGATAAAGGCAATACATTTAGTGCAGATCCATTATCAACCAAGGCCCCGGGAGTGTGTACCCTTTGCATCGGACAGTAACGTGCAGGGCTTTAGTAGAACCTCTTCCTCCGAATGGTATTTCATCATCATTGAAGAAGATAAAATTGTCAGCACCAATATTGTTGATCAACCGATCCAACTTGTTTACCGAAATATCGTCAGCCACATATGTTTCGTTTAGCACCTTTAAGAGTGCATTCCGATGTACTTCTGAGTTTAAGAGTAAAGCTAATACCGAAATACGGGCTGGCTGTTTGTGCAGTTGCTCCACAACACTATATTCACTGTGTTTCAAAAACTTCAAAAACTCCTTTGCCTCCTCTTCTTTTATTGGTTCATTTACCAATGGCTCAACTTCTACTGCTTTCCCTTTCCTCTGCTCTTTCTTCCAATCCTCTTCCCTGGGCGACTCTGCTTGAGCGTCATATCCTTTTCCATTGCGCGCGTAAGAACCTATTTCCTGATTTCTTTCTGCTTCTTTTCCCAAAATGGTCACATTACACCCGTAATTCCACGGCACCATTTTGTTATCTTTATACGAGAAATTTGATGGTTTCTGGATTACAATTTTCGGTGTTACCTGAGCCCTACCCTCATTACCCTTAGGGCGTGAGATAATGACCACAGGATGATTTATTTTTGGAGCCTTTGTTCCCAACTCTGTCGCGCATATGCTCCTCATTTCTTTCACATCTTCATAAAACCTCATCTCCTTGTTATCCATCATGCTTTGAACCAAGGCCTTGAATCCTTCACATTCTTGGATTTCATGCCCTGTTTCATGGTGAAATTCACAATAATTTCCCATCTCATGCCCTTTCTCAGAATCTGAAATAACCAACCCTCTTTTCGCCATTTCTTTCCAGACCCGTTTCAATGGAGTTTTTACTTCAGCAATGTCAGTCTTGACTTCTTCTCCCGTACCTTCACTAACTATATTCACCCCCTTATCTGCGTGATTAGGTAACGGATTCTTTGCGTTAGGTGAGTCGTCAAGTTTGACAACACCTAAATTGATAAGTCCTTCTACTACCTTCTTGAAGGCCGTACAATTTTCTATCGAGTGCCCAGAAATTCCCGCATGATAATCACATTACGCGTTCGTATCATACCATTTTGGATACGGGGGTTGTAGAGGACTCAAGTAACGAGGAGCAACAACATGTGCATCGAATAAAGTCTGATACAACTCCTTGTATGACATCGGGATTGGCGTGAATTGGGGTTTTTCAGTAGTTTGCCTAGCTCCCGACTCTTGTCTTGATGATCCCTGTTGATTAGCAACCACTTTCTTTGGCTGATTCACGGTAATTGACCTACCGTAAGTATTCACATTATTCACTTCATTTTCTCTTTTCCTCGGGGGTGCCCTCCTATTATTTTCTCCTCCATCTATTTTTCCACTTTTAATGGCATGCTCAATCATTTCACCATTCATGATTATATCTGAGAAATTTCTTGAAGCGCTTCCTAACATGTGAGTGATGAACGGGGCTTTCAAAGTATTAATAAAAAGCGTCGTCATCTCCTTTTCCAAAAGCGGTGGTTGCACCTGAACCGCCACCTCTCGCCACCTCTGCGCATATTGTCTGAAGCTTTCGTTTGATTTCTTCTCTAAATTTTGCAGAGTTATCCTGTCAGGCATCATATCTGAGACATGATTGTATTGTCTCAAGAAAGCCTGTGCTAAATCCCTCCAAGTAGCAATTTTAGCTCGGCTCAGCTGATTGTACCACTTTGACGCCGCTCCCGTAAGACTTTCCTGAAAGCAATGTATTAATAATTGATCATTATTAATATGCCCCGTCATTCTTCTACAAAACATAGTAATATGGGATCCGGGGCAACTAGTCCCGTTGTATTTCTCGAATTCCGGCATCTTAAATTTGTAAGGGAGCACCAAGTCCGGAACCAAGCTCAGATCCTTTGCATCTGTTCCATAGCTTTCGATGCTTTCTATTGCCCTAAACTTCTCTTCTATCCATTTCCATTTCTCCTCAAATTGTTTTGGAAATTCCTCCTTCGCCTTGTCCTTTTCAACCATCTCGTCAAGATCTAGGACCGCAATATTATTCGGGCTATCGCCGGGATTAAAGCCCGCTCCGGGTTGAAAATTCATTGGGATTGAAGCATCGCCTTGGAACTGCTGGGGTCTAACCGACACAGAGGGTCTCCGCGAATGCAGCTCAGTCTGTACTTGCGCATGCGGAGGCGTGAAACCTGGAGGATAAAGTGGTTCACCATTGTTTTCTTCTTCACTAACAATCACAGGACCTTTACCCTTATCTACTCCCTTCAATAATTGCGTCATCTTAGCCACCAGATCATTTTGGGACTCCTCCATCTTTTGCACCATGTCACGCTGAATCTTTTCTATTTGCTCTTTCATTTGCGCCTGCAACTGGTCTTGCATTTCTTTTTGAAGTCGCTCTAGCTTCTCCAACCTTTGGTCCATAATTTTTGCCTTAGCTCGGGTGCCGTAACTTTGTTGGTTTTCCAGGTTAACTGAAATGATTTTATTCGATTAGGTTTTTTTACTAATGCATATGATGTGATGCAATGCATGAAAAGAATGCAAAGAAAAAGAGGCACTGATTCTAATTCAACTTCATTAGAAAACTTTACTAGATAAAGAGCTTCTTTACATAAAATAGACTACATATACGGCTTTGCCCTCACACTCAAAGCCTTAACCTTTCTAAGAAGCCAAGCTAATTCTCGGCCCCTGTCCGACTCTGACTCATACTTCAAACTTAATAGATCAGCCTGAACCGCTAGAGTCTGCAGATGATCAGCTACTTCGCGCACTTGAGCCACCGCCTCTCCCATAATATAATCTCTTTCTCTAATCTGCTCTTGAGACCGACGGAATTGTCTTTGCCACTGCTCATTATTTTCTTCCAGAAGCTCTATCCGGTTTTCACTATTCTGCAATGCATTCTCTAGCTCCCCTATTTGTCCTTTTAAGTCTTCAATTTTGTCTAAGCTCGCCCTTAATTCAACCGTAGCATTACGATTACAGTATTGGTGAAGCGATCTTTCTAGTTCAGTTATCCGGACCTTCAACTCCGTCTTCTCATCTTGGCAAACTAGTAGACTCTTTCCCAAGGCGACTTCTCGAGCCCGAGTATCCTGAAATTTCTTTTCCCATTGATTAGCTCTCGTCTTTTCCTCCTGAATTTCTTGTCGCCACTGTTCTGGCGTTTTACCCAAGCCAGCAGTTCTTACCGACCTGCGCAACTTCTTGTAATCTGTCTTCAGGCTGTCTAAATCTTCTTCTGCTTTGTTCTTTCCTTTTCTCAATTTATCGGCCTCTAATCTTTGAATGTCCACATCCAGTCCTAACTGCATTTTTTCTTCCTCTAGTTGTTCTATCTTCTTCCCCAATTCTAAACTCCTTTTTTCAAATTCTTGTTTGATGATTTCCATCTCAGAAGGCAAAACTTGTAAGCGTTCCTCTAAAGATCGAGCAGTTTCTGAATTTGACGCCGGGATGTTGTCGTTGATCCTTTGATCACGCCACTGACCATACTCGGGGGTAATTGTCGGACCCACGGCTAAGATCTTCATTCGACGAGTCTGGTTCCAGGCACTAGATATTTCTCGAACCTTCTTCTTGTAATTGTCCTCCCTATAGGAAAAATCACTATAAGCCAACCCTTGCGTTGCTGGTATGAATTGTCGTGATCTATACTGTCTTGATACGAGTAGAGGAGCATATCCGATAGCTCCCCATATCCCGAGCAGCGGAACCCAGTCAAAATCTCCACATCGGTACAATATCTCATCAGGAATTAACCAAGGAGCCCTCCATTCAATATCTTCATCCTGGAGATTCTGGAGTATCTCTATCCATTTTCCTTCTGAAATATCATCCCGTCTTGGCGTGGCCACCAATTCTCCTAGAGGGGAGTAGTTATCAGAGAATACCCGATAGGAGACCTTTTCGACCTTCCAGAAGTGGCTATGGAACCATGCCAATAAGAGCTGCGTGCATCCAATAAACCTTCCCTCCCCTGCTTTTCGACACGCATTCAGGGATCTAAAAGTTTCAACGAGTATTGCCGGAACCGGTGTCACCCCTTTACTAAGCCGATCAAACAAATCAGATACAGCCTCGTCTATGTGTCCTAAAGCCTTGGGGAAAACCACTAGTCCATAGATACTTAAAGCGAAGACATCGACCCTTTTCTTTAAGTCAGGATGTACAAGCACCAAATCTCGCAAACTTTTCCAAGGAACACATTTACTGTCGCCCTTCTGTTGGATCCGGGCAGCGACCCACTGCTCGCTCATCCCAGTGATGTTCATTAATTTCTTTAACAACGGAGGGACACAAGCAGCTCTGGAATAAGCCTTGTCGACTTGAATCTTTGGGCACCGAAGCAAGGTCGTATACTCCTCCACAGTAGGCGTCAAATCTACCTTCCCAAAAGTGAAACAACTGTAGGCAGGATTCCAAAACTGAGCAAGGGCTCGGAATAAATACTTGTCCACTTTGACACTAAGCAGATAAGGTAGGTCACCGTAGTTACAATAGAACAGCTGCTTGGCCTCGACATCCCATTGATCCCAGACTTCTTTCATTTCTCGAAGGTCATTCTGGATTACACTGATACGGGTAAAATCCCACAATTCTGACACGTACCCTTCGGTAAGACTATCGCCTTTCTCCCGTTGTGTCGTTTCAGCCCATATTCGCACAGCCGCATTATCCTCTACTTTATCAACAAACCCCTTTTCCATGATAAGCTTTCTACTGAGAAACTGAATGTAAATCGACACCTCTTTTAGAATGAAGATGCCATGCAATCACAAACAAAGTAAATTAGCATTAAACACAGAATAAGATTTAAAATAAGCGACAAATAAATACAACACTCATTTAGGTAAGCACTAAAAATTGGAGTAGCTCTACTTAGGTCTGTTCCTATGGCTCATTACATGTGGTTTGGCTCTAAAGTAGGGTACCTGAACCAGCAGATTCCTCGATCCTCACCCATTATAGGCTCATACGGACCAAGTTCGGTTCAGGGGAATACATTTCCCTATGGCCATGCGGAGATGAAAATCTCACGAAGACATAGGTACGGATGTATCCCGAAAGCGATTCACTATCCCATGCGGAGGTGAAAACCTCACGAAGGCGTAGCTTCTCACTCCCACTTAAAAAGGGTGTGACCAACGGTCATGCAATGCAATGTGCAAAAATAAATCTGAACTTAAACACAGCAATTATGAATCACAATGACGAAGATAAAAATACAATGAAAGGATCGTATATTTAAACTAAGTTTTTGATTTTTTGACAAAAGGACAAAAAGTAATCAACTCATGGCTTGACTCTCGTGTTTCGTCCCCAGTGGAGTCGCCAAGCTGTTGACACCTTTTTTTGATGAAAAACGGGGTCGACTTGGGTTTTGGAAAATGAAAACAAAAATGGGAGTCGCCACCAATCCCTTTTTTATGAGGTGTGATTGGATTACCTCGAAAATGGTTGTTATAATAAACGGTTTGATTTTATTAAAACAACGGTTTTGGTCCACGAAATTTAGAAAACGGGTTCGGGAGTCGGTTACGCACGAGGAAGGATTAGCACCCTCGATACACCCAAAATTGGTACCTAGTTGATTACTTAATGTCTTAATGTCGAAAATTGAGAATTTAAAAGAATTTTAAAAATACGATCCTTGTATTAAAGTGTTGAAAATTTTGGGAAAAGAGGGGCACGTTCCACGTTAATCGAGAAAGAAAGCATCATATCCAGTAAGTTAGGACACAATGTCTCGAATTCCCGATATGCGAATGAATGTCAAAATTTACTTATTTAAGATATTTAATTATCTTGGATTAAAAAGGGGATCATGTCCAGTGAGTTAAGACACGATCTTTTTTATTTCCGAGATCATTTAAAACTTAAGTTTGAAAAGATTCGTGTAATAAAGTTTAAAAGAATATTCAGTTGTTTAAATCAAATGAAGAAATCGCAACCCAATACGTTAGGGCACAATTTTTCCAAAATATTAAACATTGAATATGGTATTTATTTCGAAAAATCCTCGTCTCGAGGAAACAACATGTCACATCCAATGCGTTAGGACACAACATATTGAATTCTCGATAACGAGCTTTTTATCATTTTAAAAAAGAGTAATCCCGATTATTTAAATTCAACGAAGAAAGTCGGAATCCAGTACGTTAGCGCTCGATTCTCTCGAAGATCCAAAATACCGAATATTACTTATTTTTAAAATTTTCATTTTTGATAAATTTGAGTAAAAAATAAAAGCAAAATAATGATAATGATGACAATGTAAATGAGATAATACAAGCACAACTAAAATGAGCACCAAGTAAAATACGTAATAAACAAATCAAAGATACATGAAATAATAGACGAATAAAAAATCTAAAGCATTCCATAAAAATAATAAACGCTTCAATAAATGAATAAATAAATATCAAATATAACAATGATAACAATATGAATTACAAAAATGAAATATTTATGTATGTGCATCTATATATTTAAATTATAAATTATATGAAGGTATATATATCTATATACACATAAAAAAACAAATACGCATATCTATGTATATATATATAAAAATTATAAAGCATAAAGAACATAAGTATATACATATATGTAAAAACGTATGTTAATGTATGTATATATATATAAAAAATGGTACAAATAAATAAATAAAATGCAATAATAATGATAATAATAATAATAATAATAAACTCAATAATAAATAAAATGATAGGATTAAACTGAAAACAAAACAAAATACCAGGGGAGAAATCAAAATAAGATAAGGCCACAAGATCGATTTGCGATGCGCGCAGAAGAAGGGGGATCGATTGAGCAATTTTCCCCAACCTTATGCGCATGTGCTCCGCACTGGACTAAATCGAAACGCATAAAAAGCAAATAGCCAAATTTAAAAATTTGAATGGGACCAGATCGCGCCATATTGCATGAGCGGAGGGACCGGATGTGCAAATAGTCCCTCCGAGCCTGAACGCGCGGATCTTAGACCCATTAAGGACGGGTTTTCGGGTCTTATAAAAATAAAAGGAAAGAAAAAAAAACTAAAACCTACATCATTTTTAAAAAAAAACAGAGACACCCTCTGGTTCTCTCTCCCTGCCACAGCCCTTAAACCCAGGCCACCGTCTCCGCCTCCAAGGCCAGTGGCCGGAGTTACGCGGGAACGGCCCATTTGCCTTCTCTTTTTGAAGCGTCCCCGAAGGCTAAGCCTTCTCAGCCACAAGACCAAAAGGAAGAGGGATGAGATGCCCCTTTCGGTTTGAATCCAACGACGGCGAGGGTGGGGTTCCGACACCAGCCCGTCGAAGTGGTAAGGTATTTATCCTCTCCCTTTTAACTTCTTTTTCTTTGTTGAACGAATGCAAAAAATATAAACAGAAAAAAAAATAAACAATAGATGAAGAATAAAGTAAATAAGAAACAAGAACAGAGAAGAATCAATCGGAGTCAACCTTTTGATTTGTTTTTTTCTTTTTTCGATTTGAAAGTGTAGTGTCCCCGATTTACAGAGATATTGTTTTGCTTTTATATCCCATTTACATTGTATTTTAGTTGTGTTCTTTGTATTATCTATTGTGTGCTCCGACTTTCTCTGCCATTTTGCAGGTGTTGATGAGGCTAGGCACGGTGGGTGGCGATGGGACATGGCAGACGGCAGAGGGGGGGATGCGGCGCTAGGTTTGGCTAGGGTTTCGTTTTTCTGAAACCCTAGCTGGGTTTTTAGGGGGAATTGGGCTCGTTTTAGGCTGGTGGTTTAGGTTTAGGTGGGCCTTGGGTGTTTTATTTGGGTTGGTTTTGGGTAGCGGGCCACCGGGTAAATGGGCCTGCAACACACGTGTTTATAGAATCTTACGCGAACTTGACTTGTGCAGAAAAGTGAACCTAGCTAGTTTGTGCAAGAAAGCGAACTCGTAGACAAACTTGGCCTACAAACTGATCCTGCAAGCTTATTACAATCCGGCCCCTAATGATTGTAATTCAAGCTAAGAGAAGATATATGGATAGCTTTACATAAATAAATGTTGTTTTATCTCTTTAAGCATTGGCATTGGTTAAGGCTTGGCCACCAAATCAAATGGAAAATAATAATAAATAGAGATTTGGCATCTCACAAACTTGAAGGATGGGCAATTGGCTTTCCCAACATAAAGCTTACCTTCTTCTATACCATATATATATATGCATGTATCTCGTTATAAATTCTGATATTATTTTTGATATAATGTCTAGAATTACCTGTAATCCTTTTCTAATTCATAAATAGAAGAATAATGTATTTCAACGTACCCATACTTACGTCTCCCTACATCAACAATAATACGCATACTAATCGAGTTAAGATTCCACGTGTATATGTTAAAATCTTTTTAGAATAAAGAAAATGAAAAAGTGAAAGTTGCATGGTATGATTGCATCAATATATGGAACTGCAGCTTTAAAACAGAAAAGAAAATAAAAAGGTCTTTTTGACAAAAGGTAAATAGTAAATACAATGGAGTGTAAAAGTTTTATTAGAAATATATGTGGACATCATAACTTGCACTTACTTTTTTAAGATAGAAAATTTCAAAATTATATATAAATTATGATATAATGTGTAATTATATATATAAATTTTAATTTTATGCACAATTTTATACGTAAAATTTTGATTTGATCACATTCTTGTAAATTATTAACACAATTATTGATATAACATCATTTTATGTTTATATATTACATACATGAATAATTATATTTATCCAATATAAAAATAAATTGATGTATTTATTTCTTTGAATGTGCATGATTAAATCAAAATTAAAGTTTCAAGTATACATTTGAATCACAATTAAAGTTTCACGTGTATTCGTGTATACAATTACACATTAAATTAAAGTTCATGTAGAATTTTGAGATTTATCCCTTTTTAAAATTAATAAAATTTATTTTAATTTTTATGTTACTATTAATGGAAAAATATTTGATACGTGTAGAGTTTTTAGACTTTACAAGCAGAGTGAAGAGCAGAAGCGGAGTCAAGGGAGGCTAGTAGGAGCCCAACCCCTAAAATGAAAATTTTTATTTTTAGTCTCTTTATAATTATAAATTTTAAATTAATATATAGTAAAATTGTAATTTAACTCATTAAAAAGAAAATTTTTAATTTAATAGACTATTAAAATGGTAAAATTGTAATTTTGTTATCGTAAAAGTATACAATTCAATTTTGCCCTCCTTAACAAATTTCCTGACTTTGCCTCTAGTCAAGAGGTTAACAAGTATAGAGGTATAGTAAAATATTACAAAAATAAATATTTTAAAGAAATAGATACATGATAATTTTTTAAAATTACTTGTGAAATAAAAAATACACTGTTTCTATACCAAAATACTAACCCAAATATTAATATCTATTAAATAAATAAAATATTTTTTATTAAAAAAAGTCAAACCGACTCTATTTACTAAAAATGTGGTCTTGATGTTGGGTTGATCTAATTTTTATATATATAATTATAGTACAAATTAATTACATTAAAAATCATAATTGTTAAAACTAAAATTGACACAAATTTTATATTTTACGAGAATGAATTGAATGAAACTGTGATTTCACCTTATCTATATCCCTTTTCAATAGGAGAATGAAAAAAAACTAATTTTTTCATCCTGATTTTTAACATTTTTAATTGGATTTGAAATTTCATTCGAGAAGAAAAGATCGAAATCGAATTTATCATTTTCATACCCTCTTTTCTCATATTTTATGATAATATATAGATGAGAAAAATTCACCTTGGATTCTCCTTCAAATCCCCACCAATGCACTATGATTCTGATCTTAACATCTTTCTTTATTCATGTCATCATTATTCAATATGAAATAATATGAATAAAGAGTTGATGGCCACAAAATTTTTTTTAAAAAAAGAACACCAACTTATTTTATTTATGTAAATTTGGTAGGTTTAGTTGAGGAAGTTGACCACCCAACCACAAAATTGGGTCCTTGATGGTTTTGGAAATTAAGTACTTCACTTCCTTGGGCTTCAAAATCTTGCTTCTTCTTGACTTTCTTGGTCATATATTGTTTCACAAGACAAGTTTTTGTATGTCCAAAGCCAACCCATTTCTAAATTATAAACAAGTGTAAAATATAAGAATGTGTGTTTAGCTAGATGGTAAATTATAAAAATAGTCACTTTTGTTTGTCTTAAATTATATCTTAGTCATTTATATTTGAAAACAGTTTAGTCACTTATTTTATCGTTTTGTTACGAAGTGGTCACTCTATCATTAAACTCCGTTACCTCCTTAAAGGTAATCCTATATGGCAGTCCAAATGGGTTTAAAATACCAACTTGGATGTCCAGTTGCTAAGATGAAAATATATTTTTAATTAAATAAATTTAATTTGGACTGCCACGTAGGACATCCAAATTGGCATTTAAAACCCATTTGGACAGTCACATAGGGCTGCCGTTAGGAAGGTAACGAAGTTTAATGATAAAGCGACAACTTCGTAACAAAACGATAACGTAATAAGTGACTAATGCGTAACATTTCAAACCTAAATGACTAAAATGTAATTTGAGGCAAACAAAAGTGACTATTTTTATAGTTTACCCTTTAAATTATTATTTAACTTTTGAAAAAAATCATTTAATAATAAAAAATTTTAATTTAAGTTTACATTCAACAATAACTTTTTTTAAAATAATTATAAAAACAATTCTCGAGACATCATGAAAGTTTAGATTCAATCCATTGCTACTCTAGAAAAAAAAAATGAAATTTCAAGCATGTGACAATATTTGAAATTTACTTGTAAAATTAAAATATTTTGTTGAGAAATTTTTTTATTACTTCATTTATCTTCTAATTTGGTGGGTCTAATTGTTATTTGTTGTCTTCATGGTCCTTGAAAGAAGGGCCCTTAGTAAAATCCAAACATGTAGGGTTATTTTAGCAGCTTTTAATTAACTTATTTGCTTCAATGTTAAGTAAAAAGAAGGGGAGCATGTGCAGACATGGATCCAATTTGTTGCACATGCAAACATTGGTGGGTGGGGATGGGCAGCTCTTGTGTTCTCAGAAAACAAACTCATAATTCTCACATAAAAACTTACTCACTTTTCTTTTTCTTTTTTTACCCGTTGTGAACATATTTATTATTTTTGACATCATATTTAAAATTACTCATAATCTTTCTTTAATTCATAAATAGGATGATAATGCATTTTAGCACACTCAAATTTGAGGCAACTCGAATAACAAACGTAACTCGAACCCAGACTACACCTGAGGCGGTGAACATCCTTAACAACCAAACCATCACACGATATTAAACTTGTTTCTAAAACTTTTTATCATCCATTACATTGATTGGGTCCATCTATTTTCTTTGAAGAAGTTAATTGCAATAAATATTTAATCAAAGAGAGGTATTTATTTTAAACAATCATAAAATAAAGTATTTATATATATATTATAATCTTTTGTATTTTTAATATTTGGTATAATCTTTCAACTTTACTAAAAATATGTCATTTTAGTTTTTTATTTATTTATTTTTTGTTTCTTTTAGTTATTGAATTTTTATTTTTTATCAAATCACCCTAAAACAGATGGAAAAGTTAATATTGCTGACGTGGGATGATATGTTAGCATCTAATTAAATTTTTAAAAATTTTAAAATGTCAAAAAATATTTTTATATTTTTTAAATTTTTAAAAAAAAAATTTAAAAAATAAACACTGATGTGTCATCCACATGTATGCCACGTCAGCAAAGTTAAAAAAAAATGTGATTTTTTATCTGTTTTGGGGTGATTTAACAAAAAAAGGGGCATGTTTAAGGACTAAAAAATGTGAAAATTTGAATAAAAGGCTAATTTTTTTTTGTAAAGTTAGAGGGTCAAATAAATCATTATGACTTAATATTTTAATAATTTATGTGTCATATTTCATGTTTTATTTACGTAGATCATGAATGTAAAGCTTGAAGTAAATTAAAAATGTCTAATCGTTAAATATATATTAATATAGATAGTTTAGATTGAGATAATAAAGATAGCGAATACATTCAAAATTTTACATAAATGACAAATATAATTATATTGACAAACTCAACGGTTGAATTTATGTGCAAAAATAATTTAATTTTACATTGGGTAAGTTAATTTGTTATTTTTAATAAATGCATATTTAATAAAATAAAGGACTATAATGATACAAAATAAAAATGGTTAGGAAATAGGCCAATTAATTGTTAAAAAAAAAAACAGAAACTGAGATGAAAGCTAACCATTTGGAGGGATCATTAGGAACTTTCCTAAATAGTTTCACTCCTAACCCATCCTTTTTGGCTGATTCTAAGGGTGGAGCTTTCCTAAATAGTTTCACTGGTAACCCATCCTTTTTTTGCTAATTCTAAGGTTGAGTTTAGATGGACGGTGGATTTACTTGTAGTTAGTGTAAAAATAGTGGTGACGGTGAGATTAAATATTATAATGATACTGTAGCGTGAGACAAAAAGTAAACTAAACGCACCGTATCGCACCACACCACACATCCAAACTCCCCCTATTTTTTTTTTATATATAAAACCAAATATAAATTGATGAAGTTAGAAATAGTTCAACTCATTAAACTAGGGTAAACTATTATAGTAATTGTTTTGTCATCTAATTAAATCATAATTGTTGGGTGATCATTTTATAACATTTCAGAGTCAGGTGATTAAAAAAGAAATTTATTAATAGTTGATTGACTACTATTGTAGTTTACCCATTAAAATATTAGTAAGTTTACGTTTCGGTCACTTAACTTAAAAAAATTATAAAATAGTCATTGAATTATTCAAAAATTTTCATTTAAGTTCTAAACTATTCGAAAGTTTTATTTAAGTCATTGGACTATTTTTTTTTTTGAAAAGTTAGGCTAGTAAGCTCCAAGCGACGATTTAACAATTAGTACGATTGATTAGTACCTATTGATGAGTAGAAGAACTTACCTTAGATACAAGTTGATCTGGTAGTCAATGTCATAGATCGAAGAAAAAAACTGTTTGGATTTTGATTCGCAGACTTGTGACATTCAAAATTGTTTCATGAAAAAAATTGAAATATAAAAGAGAAGGAAAAAAAATTTCAATTGGTGCAAGCAGTACAAATGAAGAATATCATACAATAACGATTTTAACAATCTAGTGACTTAAATGAAAACTTTCGAATAATTGAGTGACTGTTTTATAACCTTTTGAAGTTAAGTAACCAAAACGTAAACTTATTAATAGTTTAGTGACGTTAGTGGAGTTTGCCCTAATTCAAATATAATTTTGTTTTCCAACTTCTGTTTAGATTACAACCTTAAAACATGTTTTAATGTTATCAGCCCATTAACCAAAGCCCATTTGATATTTGAGAAAATAGATTGGACTTCGAATTCAAACTCCAGGCCCAACATTATTTGATTTGTTTTCAATTAAATAATATTATTTTTGCTTTTCTTAATATATTATTAAGTAAACAAACAAAAAAAAACTGCATTAATTTACTTATATTTAAAATTTTACTTGGATTAACTCAATTAATTTCTGCACCAATCACAATGACGTGAATTTGAGCGTATTTTTACTTTTACTGATGACTAGTAGAAATTCAACAATGGCAAAAATTGACGTTTGTTTATCACAATCCACAAAGAAATTTATAAATTTAAGAGAAAAAGTATGTGGAGCAAAAGAAAAGATACAAATGAAATAAATAATTTTTATTTGATATCCACAAGTAATTTATGTAATTAGATAATGCTGTTTAATTACACAAATAATTATTATTCGATCTCCACAACTGAAATTAACAAATCATCATGTGTTTCAATTAAAATATCAATTAAGAATATTTATCAACCTCTTACTTCTTTTGTAGTCGGATGAAATTATTCAACTACTACACGATAATTGTTCTGAAATAGCATGGCCTTACTTAACCTAGTTATGATTTTTATCCTTCTTCTTGTACCAAAAATAAATTCCTTCTAAGATAATATTTTGTATGGTTGAAACAAATGAAAGGCTTATTTTAAGAAATTCACCGAAAACTTGAATAAATTGTTATCTAGTAAATATTATTTTTCTTTCAACCATAAAATTGTAACTATCTACAAATTGGTCTAATGTTTATGATCTTTGAAAATCAAAGGAAGAATACAAAAAAAGTGAAAGAGACATCATCGACAACAATAACTCTCACAGGTCATTTGGTGCGCCGGATATTAGATTATATTAGATTACATTCCGTCATAGGATTACGAAAATGTAATATTACAGGTAAAATGTGATTGACTTATCCGGCTAAAATGTAAAATTTAAGAGTTTGGTTGACAAGATATAAAATTACCTGAAAACAAATTTTACTGTATTGTCCTTGTTATAAAAATTTTGTTTTTACAAATTCACTTATATCACATATAATTTTAAATTCATTTATAAATCTATTTTATTTATGTTTTATAAATGTATTTAAAAATAAGACTAAAGATCGGTAAATTCAGTTAAAAATCGAAAATTGACCTAACTAACTGAATAAATCAATTTTCAAAAGTGAATAAACCAAACCAAATTAACCAACTAAGGCTCTCCTTTTATGTTCATATATAATTTTTTTTTTCCATTTGGTCTTTTACTTTTATTGTTCTTGAGAGTTATATATAATTTTCTTGGAGAATTTAATCTGGAAATTAATTGAAAGAAAAAAAAATGCTTAGATGCAGAACAAGGAATACATGCAATAAAAGGTTTCTAAACGAGGAGGAAAGGGAGAAGACCCTCAAATCTCAAGAGCACTTGGAGATTGAGAAGCCCCAGACGGTTGCTGAGAAGGAACAATTTTTGACTAGAAAGGATTATATTGATAAATATAATTAAAAAAAGAGGGTAATTTTGTCTTAAAATTCAGATTACGCCCATAATCTCAGATTACCTAAGAAAGAGGGTGTAATGAGATTAGGGACGGTTGTAATGTGAGATTATAGGATAGCCAGGATGTTGAAATCCAAACGCCATAATCTCATTCTGGAATTTAGCATTATGACTTTTTAAGAATCTTCCAATACTCAAACCGACTGTGTAACCTAGCCGCAAATTTTTTGATCATGACACATTATGCAAATTATTCATTGCTTTCATCCAAGCCAAAAAGGAGAAAAAACAAGCATAAGCAGAAAATATCATACACCTATAACATATAGATCCAGTAACAACAGTCTTTAACTAAGTACAACTACATGTGCACTTACATAACCATTTCAACTGTATACTAACCAAGAACGCTGTTGTCAATAGAGCACTTTATGCTGTGTCTGGGAATTTGATTGCCATTGGATGAGAAAATCCGTGCTCATCCCGAAAATAAGAATAATAGCAATCATTCAAAAGGTGATTGATATATATATATATATATATAACTAAATAGGAAAAGATGTTGAGTAGCTTTGAAGAAGAAATGCTATAAACTCGGACCTTGGCAAGTCATTGAATTGGAGATTTAATGGTCTTCAGGTAAAGATGTGTTACGGTATAGGTGCAAACTTATATTCACAATGATTGCTGAACATGAAACTAATACCATGTCATGTGATGATCTCGTTCACTAGCCAGTCTAGACAAGGATAGGCAAAGTATAAAATGAGAAACGAAGGGAGAGCAAACAGAACAGTAATAAGTACATAGAGAGCCAAGATGGCTGCACTGGCTGGAATTGCATACAGGGTGATCAAGAGAAATATGATCACAAATGGGAACTTGGCTGACAGATGTATGAAGAGCATAAGAGATTTCCAAAGGAAAGAATGTATTCTTTTGAAATCGAAGTCATTGGAAAAACGAGCATGACTGCGGCTTGATTCTGATGACTCGGAATGATGTGGACTTTGTCCCCTTCCATGGTTACCCCGAGTCACTTGATTTCCTGATGCTAAATTGTTGTTTGATGACCAGTCTGGCTGATGATCTTCACACAAAGGATAACGAGACTTCCGCCTAGTACAATTCATGCTCTCAACCATCCAAAGTAGAAAATAGTTCTTCCTAGGGAACATGAGATTTCCCCTATAAACAAGATGAAAAGACAAGAGATTGCACCATGGGCAGGAGATGGAAAGCGGAAGTTGAACTGGTAGAGTAGGAAATTTCACAGCAGCCCATTGAAGTCCTAGGACGCAGTTTTTGCAAAGGGTATGACCACACCATAAAATATAGGGCACATTTTCTACGATGTTGAAGGACTCACAACATATCGGGCACTCTAAACTCTCATCCCTGCTAACGACAGAAGAGCTTTCATTGTCTGAACACGCTAATGTAGTGTGAGTTTGCTTTAGAGAATCGTTTTTACACCCAACAGTTCCGGCAATGCGGTTAGATGCAAAACTCCACATGCTGATAGGATGAACACAGATGATTACATAGACAACATCATTCTTGTAGCAGACACAGAACCTAAATAATTGCAACATGTCATATAAAACAGCGCAGTTACCAAAAGACAACCTAGGCACTTGAGGCAGACATACTTCAGGAAGCATTTCCATGTTAATGGTATGCAGCTAATGTTTGTTTACCAATCTAGCAGTCCATTTTGAATTAACCCTACCATTAATACACATGTATATTACACACTAAAAGTCAAAAGGGAGAAGAGTAATAAGATTTGCTCATGTATATATTACACACTAAAACCATGTCGGATATATGCTTATAGCAAAGCACTCACACAGAGTAACATAGAAGAAGATTACTTGACATAAATAGAATGTCCTAAAAACCCTCTGATTGATGCAAACTTACCTCTTTTCAACTTTCAAGGTATTGACACTAGGTTTATGAAAATTTCCCTTGGCAGACGATTTGATTTCAATTTCAACATATTCCAAGCCAAGACAAGCTAAAATAAGTTATCATACAATTTCATTTCATATCAATGTTATAAATAAATATCCTATCCTTAAGAATGACAAAGCCCGATTGGCCAATTCAATTCAAACAAATATATGAAATTTAGTCTTTTGGATTTAAATATCCACTTTCAATATATATATAACCATTATAAAAATAAAAATATTAACAATATAGACTATTTAATTGAAAATTTTACAATATTAACAATTTAAATTAGTTAATAATATTATAAAAATATAATAATCGTTAAAAAATAAAGTATAATGATTAAATATCAAATTTAAGCATTTTAGAACGATCAAAATTGAATTTAATTATTTTTGTAAAGTGAATAAAAGGAAAGAAGCATAATAGGTGTGTGTCACGTGTTAACATATATGTATATAAGTTTCGAGCATATTTTAGAGGCTAAAACTGAAATTATAAAACTATTGTGTAAAAATATAACATATAATAATATAGTGAAAACAAAGTACGTTTAAATGCATACTATATTATTTTGCGCTGCCCATGTCGTGAAGATGCGTCCTAACTTCAATGGGTTTGGATCTGCACCCCCTTGCGCACGAGACAAAATTTCAAGTTTAACCATTCTATAACTCTCAATCAGGTTCTCATATATATACATATCCCACATTTGGTATTTAACCAATGTGGGAGCTAAGTTTTTCTTTTCCTCAACAAATATTCACAAGTGACTTATTTTAAGCATCAATTTCTCATTCATCACTCATTCATTTTGAGCATATGGTATACCGTGGTAAATGTTTCATGGAATAGAATATAAAATCATAACTTTATGATTCAACTCTTCACCTTTACCAATCGAGAATATGCTTCAAAATTTTCAAAAATTATTTTTTTCCCAACAGACAACAAGTGACAAATGACAATTTATAAATCATATCACTTAGGAATTGTTTTATTTTTTTTATATAACTTCAGTGTATATATATGATTATTTAGTTTAAAAAATTATAAAATTATTAAAAGATAAAAACACCTAAAAGCTCTTTAATGTTCAAAAGTTAGAGGAGCTTAATAATTAAAATTTTATATTAATCTCGATACTCATAAATATTTACTTAGAAAAATCTATTATCATCTTTTGATCTAACGACAAAAGTATTATGTTATAAACATAAGAACTTGAGTTTAATCTTAAGCAATCGTATTTTCGTCTTCCAGATTTTTTTGCTTTTCACTCTCATTACCGTTTGAATTCTTGAATCCCAATTTTTTTCTTCATAGTACGTTTTATGGTTTTATTTTATTTAATTTAATTTTTTGTATTTGTAGACAAAATCATCTTAGTTGCTTGAAAAATTACATCTTAAGAGCTCAACAGTGTGATCTCTTATTTAGGGTTCTTTCTTCTTCTCCTCTTTCTCTTGGTATTCATCAACTCTTTTCTAATAAATGGTTATTAAATTTAAATATTAGTTAACTCACATTTTCATCTTTTAAATCATTGAGAATTGATTTTGAAAATAGAATCAGACTTTTAAAAAGTAAATTTAAGTATTAGTTGACTGATATTTTAATCTCTGAAAATCATGTTTAATCTAAACATTTCTAGAGCGCAACCGAGAGATAAGTTGATAGCCAAATTGAAAATAGGTATATGAACAAGAACCAAATTTATGGTGTACCCATACATTATATTAGTAATTCATGTTATATAAACTAAGATATTCTTATATTTTTGGTTGTTGAGAATCGAGTCTACAGTTAGACTTTAAATATCATACATATTGTTTTCAGTTAGAGTTTTGTCTTTTAAGTTTGTCGAGATCTCAAATACCTAAAAGATCGACCAATTCACCAGTACAAACTCTTTATCAGGTGCTTAAAAAAATGTATATGGTTGGACTTGAATCCATATTGCCACTTGAACCACATCATTCTTAGCCCAAAACAAATCTAATCAATTTATTTAATTTTTTTATTAAAAAAAATTTGAATCTTTTTTTTGTAAATAGTGAAAATAGTTATTTTAGAAAAAAAAATCATTTTCAACTATTAAAAGTTTCAAGTCAATATTTTCATTATATTTCACTCAGTTTAACCAAATAAAATAATATATATTTATTATATGATTAGCAATATACCTACTAAATGATGGATTATTTATTCATTATATTATTACATTATTTTTTTAATATTAATTTCATTATAGGTTCTTATAATATCAATTTTTTTATACAAAATCTAGAACTACCTATAATCCCTTTCCAACCTTTAAATAGGAGGATAATGTATTTTAACACACTCGAACCCACGTCCTCCTGCATTGACAACAATACCAACGCCAATGTTAAAATTTATGTTTCCTATGTAAATATCTATAAATCATCTAAAATTAGCCTATCCCTAATCTTTGTGAATCATTATTAGCTAGTTCATCCTCTTGAAACATGACAACGATGTTGTCCCCTTGATTTTGACTTGATTAAGCCTTATTTGTACGATAATTAAATGTAATTTTCCTATTTCCTATTTTTAACTAATAATTGAATTTTTAATTGTTAAGTCAATTTCAGTGACAATTTTATATTTTTATGTTTCCTATTTTTAACTAATAATTATTTTTCATTTAGTTGATGAATTTAATTTCAAACGGAAGAAGAGAGAAGAAAGGTTGATTGAACGCAAACATGATCTTTATCCTTATTTTTATCTTATTTAAGGTTAAACTTATTTGAATTTGCTTGGATATAAAGGAATTTATAGAATAATTGTTAAAGATAATTCAAGAGATAAATTCGGTTTTTAACTAAGAGTTTTAAGGTTCTCAAATAGCTACCGAAGAGCTTTTGTATTAACCTGTAAATAGGTTATTGGTATCCTTATCTTTTAAAATATTGATCGGGGTAAAAAAACATTAAGGATTAAAGTAGAAAAGCGGTAGAAACTAAAATTATTGTACTTGTTTACCCTATTGCCGGAAGTTCTAATTTTTTTTTTCAATATTGAAATTTTAAATTTTAAAATATCAAAATCAATTAAATAAGTTATTGAAAATTTTAAATTAATTAATTTAGTCTCATTTTAAATTTTTAAATTTTTAAATTTTATTTTATGTTTTCAAACTAAAATCAACTCAACTAAATCATCTTTAATTAGTGTACATGAATCTAAAGTCTTTCATACTAAGCTAAAAGTAAAGAAAAATCTTTACATTAATTAAATTAATTAATTTTATCTTTCATGTCAAACAAAACCCAGAATATTTTCATCACTTCTTTATCCAAACGAAGAAAAAGCAATTCGTTTAATTGGTTGCAATGATTTTTTTCTTTTAGCTTATTATCGAAGATTCGGAATTATATAATCAAAGAAAATTTAAGTTTCATGGAAAATTATTAAATTTAAATATGAGTTATTGAGTTGATTTCATTAAGAATAATATGGAAACCTAAAATAAAATTTTAAAATTTAGAAGGAGGCTAATTTAATTAATTTCAAATTACAGTAACAAATTAATTAATTTTAATATTAAAAAAAAGAAATTTAAAATTTTTTGACAATGTGATAAACAAGTACAATTTGATAATTTTTTAATGCATTATTTTAGTTTCTACTGATTTTTCACATTAATCCTTTATTTTTTTTATCCCAATCAATATTTTGAGAAAAGAATTCTTTTTTGACCAAAATGAAAGCGCCCTAAAAGTTGGATGACCCAACTAGGTAGTTTACCCTAAAAAAAATTGATGGTGATAATTAGAGGTGCTCATGAGCCGAGCCGGGTCTAAGTATGATATTAACATACTTTATGCTTGCCCAAGCCCGTCCCGGCCTGAAATCTGACCTAAAATTTTGTCCAAACCCGTCCATATTTGCAAAAGACTAATCCAAGTTTATTTTAGGCCTGCCCATATTATCTTAAAATTTTTTTAAACAAATATTTATATTATATTATTTTAATATTTAATAATTTTATACATTTTTTATTTATTGAAAATTTTTATATAGCCATCTTAACATTATTTTAATATTTACGTTAGAGTCGTATTATATATTTAGTATAAGTTTATTTCTTGAATATTCAAGCCCGAGCACGATCCATATTTTAAGCATACCTAATTTGTTTGCCCAAGCCTATTTTTTGGGCCTAATATTTTTTCTCAAACCCTCCTAAATTTTGAGTGGGCCTTCGGGTCTGAACGAGTAGCCCAACCTATAAACAAGTCTAGTGATAATAGATTAATTAATTAAATTAGGATAATTGTTACATATATTTATTTAAAAAATATATTATTGTGTTTTAATTTTTTAATCATATTATTTCTAAAATATTAATTAAAAAATTAAATTTTTAAAAAATTAATTAATACATACAACTAATCCGTAGATAATTAAAAAATTAAAATAATAAATCATTTAATTTAAACAAACAAACTTAGTACACATTCAGAATTTTTTTTTGGTAAATTATAATAACAGGGCAAAGCCCGAACAACTAACACAACTGGCGGAACTAGAACCCAAACCACGCCTGAAACGATGAACACACTTGACTGTCAGACCATCATATAAAAATAATTTAATTAATACATACAACTAATCCGCAAATAATACATAATTAAAAAATTGATATAATAAAACATTTAATTTAAACAAACAAACTTAGTACACACTCAATTTCTTTTTGGTGAATTACAATAATAAGGCAAAGCCTAAACAACCAATACGACTAGTAGTATTCAAACCCAAACCACACTTAAAACGATGAAATTTTTAACCGTTTGGTCATCTCATAGGGTTGATAGGCAATCTAATTTAAACAAAGCTCGATTAACACATATCCAACACAAACATGCTCAAAAGAACATGAACTAAAGACTTAATCATTCAAATTTGATTAATTTATTGTCCTTCGGGGAGTGAAACCTAGAGCACGTAAAAGCTTTAAGAAAGGATCACATGCAGGTGGACACTCTATCAGTTTATCTTCATGGGTTTCAGAGTTTTCTTTCTGGATTTGGTACTGTTCACTTAAACCTAAATGTGCCATTAGAACGCAAACATGAGTTAATAACTCCCCTCCTCTGCTCAACTGTTGCCCATGCTCTTTCCACCCACAATGAACTGCAGCATACGCCAACATTTCCACCCATACTTCGTTTATCATATCCCACTTTTTCTCAAATCCCCAATCCTCCCGTGATCCCAAAGTTTGCAGTTGCTTTGCAAGTCGGCTTCCATAGAAGAGAACAGATTTGGATGTATCTCCTTTAAGTTCTTCCAATAAATCTGTGTCAACTTCATACAACTCATGGCAAGCTTCATCAATCTTAGTTCCAATGGTCTTTCTCATTTTTTGGAAAAATCTAGTGGCTTCAGCACATGTATCTATGTATCTAATCTCACCAATCCCTTTAGGTAGCATATTTGGATACATGACAAGAAGATACATCATATAATCTGATAACCCTTTGCTGAGTTTGGAGCATTTGTTAAGGTTTTCCAGAGAATTGGATCCTTTAAGCCGCTTGACATCTTCATAGTAGCAAATTTGGGTAGCAATGTGCCAAAGAAGAAGGCTATGGTCAAATTCTACATCAATTGTGCTCCATTTAAGAAGATCCAAGCATTCCAGTTTTTCAAGCACATTATCACCTCTGTAACTCAATAGTTTCTTGCATAGATTGATATCAAGCAAACTATTGACATTCTCACTTCTCTCTTTTAGCTGTTGGAAGATGAAGCTTTTCACTTCAGCATCCACATCTTCATGCTCTACATTTAGATGTTTGGTCACCATTTCCTTGATGCGAAGTTTGCCTAGAAATTTGATCCACATGCTGTCGTCCTGTTGTCTGAGGCAAAACTTGATCAAGTTGTATTTTGATATCTTTCTCGACCATCTCTTACCACTTCTTACTTTCTTTAACTTGAAATAACCCAGCAGCCATACCTTTGTCCAGTCAGATAGAATAAGGAACACGAACCCGTAAACCTCGAGAGTGATTGCTCCGATTAGTAGCAAGTACGTTATTGAAATGTCAGCTGGTAGGCTTGTGTGATCAATGAAAATCATGAATGAAACCAATGAAAAAAAACATAAAAAAAGGGTGAAACATCGGCGCAAGTAGCCGCGGTATCGAAGGTGGAGTGCCGCTACTTTTGTATATAGTTCATCGTACAAAAAGCCGAGCTCACCTTCCACCAATTCAAAGGCTTCTTCCGATGACTTGCTGCAGATCATAGAGTGACAATCTTGGCGCTCAGAATAACTGAGGATAAGATCTAAATATAAGTACGAGAGCCTATTGTATAAGTAAAAAGCTTGAGAGAGAGAATCATCTGGATATCCAGAATATCCTTGAGACGACACACATGGTCGCATGGGTGATGGTACGAAGTTGGGATCCGATTTTTTCTTTCTCACATCTTCCGGATAGTCACGTCCAGGCTCAGGATCTGATAGCAAGATATTTCTAAAGGCTTTGGTACCCGAAATTATCAGCACGAAACCCTTCTCCACATACTTCACAGTCCCAATAAGGATTACTGGAACGGCAATCCATTTAAGTTGACTGTGACGCCAAGATTTGAAAGCCACATACATTGCAAGTCCAATCTGAACTACAATCCCCAGAAAATGCCTTGGCCACAATTCGTTATCTTCTAAAGAGTAAGCGGTAATGGTGTCGGGGCCCCCAAGGTGCAGGATAAGGAATGGCGTCCACAATAACTGGATCGAGTTGCTTGAATTCTTGTTCTTGTTATTGTTTCCAGGCTCAGCTCCATCGATGCTCCTGGCAAGAATGCCTAATGCAACACTTGCCACCGTGTCTGCTGACATGTATGCCGACCAAACAAACAACCTGATCAATGTACTTTTGAATGTTTTCGTACCGAACCTAGTGTGGTGAGTATTGCTTGTAATGACAAGCTGAGTAAGAGGAGTGCTCGGATCTCCCACTCATCCCAAACTTGAAAAAGTGTTTCTGACAATGCCATACCTCTTTTTCAAAATTCTTGAACCTGCAAATTGCCAAAGACTACTGATATTAGGACGTCAATCAATGAACTAAATTTCCGCCAACTTACTTGGATTTTGAACCAGTATCCCCATTTAAGTATAAATCTTTTCATGTTATTGTTATTGGAGGGTTGAATCTTCATAGTGATACCCATTCTCTCCCCCCACTCGTGTCCCTCTTTTAACATCATCCCATGTTTCATCACTTATTATTATTCGCTTTTTATAGTTTTTAAATTTGTGTTATCTATCAAATTACTCCAGAATTAATGAAAAAGTTAACAAACACTTTGTTGACGTGGTATACATATGGATTGTCATGTAGATACACATCATCAATTAATTAATTTTTTAAAATTTTAAAATTTAAAAATATTAGAATTATTTTAATAATTATATATATTAATTTTTTAAAAAATAATTAATTACTAATGTGGCATACGCGTGGATTGTCACATGGATGCCACCGTCAACAAAATTAAATCGACGTTAACTTTTCCATCTATTTTAAGTTGATTTGATAAACAATTCAAGTTAAGAACTAAAAAAAGCGAAAAATTAAATAAAAAAATTAATTTTTTTATTCTCTTAAATATTGATTGATATTATAATTTTTTAAATATTATATTAATGGAATATAGATAAAATTAGTAGAAAATAAGTAATCGTAATAATAATAAATGAAGTAAATTAACTCAATCCATCCTTTTTTTTTAATTTATAGAATAGAAAAAAATTGTTAAAGAAATAATTAGTCTAATACTTAAGTATTCACAAATGACTCTTGAATTAACTTACTTTTATTTTCATTGATTTAGCTTTCAATTCTAATTTAGCAAAAAAATATTAAATTCGAAAAATAAATTTAGAAAATAACAAAATTTCATATATTGAGATTTACTTTAAATCCAGATATGTGTATGTGTTGAGTGGGGTCTATAGTCTATACATGGTGTATGGTGTCAATATTATACATAGTTTTTCAGGCTCTGCTTAACCGAAATTACGAACCTCAAATTTTACCTAAGTTTATCAATGTTTATAAATGGTTAACTCAAACCCATTTAGATCTATCGAATTTTTTTATTTTTAAAATTATAAATATATTTATTTAATATTAATTAATTATATATTTTACTACAATATTCTTTTAATATTTACACTATGGTGTACTTAATTTTTGTATGATATTAATTACATCATATATAAACCAAATGAAAAGTAATATATTATATACTTTTATGTAGATGATACATGACATGGAGTTTTTTTTATTGTATCAATGTACATTAGGTCCAAAATTTGAATATGAAAAACTCAATCCTTCTTCCTTTATTAAAAAAAAAATACAAAATGATACATTTCATGTTACTAAATAACAAAAGGAAACCCTAAAATACCTGGAGAAAGATGTATGTTGAAGTTGTTCATGCCCTCACCATTGATGTTGTGGGTGGCAGTGAGTTGAAGAAACAGATGAGATGGAAAGTGGTGGTTAGAGTGTTTAGTGATGTTCAAATCATATATATACATATATATATATATAAAGTGGTTCATACATTTTCCTTTTTATAAAGATATTCTGATCCAGCTGGCTTACTTTTCTTTTGGATTTGGATGCACAATGGTGTGAAACCCATGGTGGACGTGTTAGCAGGTGGTGGGGTTTGGAAACTTTTGTGATATTCAAGTTTCGACAGTTTTGAGTTTTAATGATTTTAAGGTGTTAAAATTTCGGATAAAATTGAATTAATTAGTTGAATTGATTTGAAATTGAATAATTAATTAAATTAATTAAATTTAATTATTATTAATATAAATTATACGTAGTTTTAATTCAGTTAATTTGGTTAAATAAACATTATCAATTTATTCTTTTTTGATATGTTTTATACTTCGTAAAAAAATATAAATTTTGATTCGATTAATTTAAAAAAATAATTTAATTAATTCAGTTAAGACTAATTTTGTTTGGTTCGTTCAGACATTTCTCCTCATAATTTTAGATTAAAGATAACACTCGTCATATATTCATGTGTGTTGATACTGAAATCAGTAAGAACCAAGGATTGGTGGACGTGAAAGATGGTTCACCCATTGAAGGTAGAGAGTTGTCATAGTAAAGTGGCGGGGGAAGATCTGGATGTTGAGAAAACAGAGCGAGCATAGACTGTTATGAAGCATTAGAGATGCCATGTGTAAGCATTATGTTAGTGGTAGGGTCACATCTGGTCTCTCCGTAAGGGTAGCGATATGACCTTGTAGATCGATGACGGGTGTCTTGATAATCAATGGTGATCCCAACACTTCCCTAAGTGGCGTAACACTCAAAACTGACATGTGGAAGTATTGGCTGAGGTGCTATAACAAGTGCCCCATCTAGTTATTTTCAAATTTTGATTAAAACTAAATTAATTAATTAAATCGATCTAATTCAATTAATCAGTCAGTTAACTGATTTAGTTCAATTAGAAGTCGGTTAATAATTTTTTAGAAGTTCGGTTCGAAATTTTAAAATTTGAAACATGTTTATAATTTTTGGCGGATTTTGAGTTTTGGGGACGTATGTTGATCAATGACGACATGTCTATGGACGTTGAGGTGGTTGATGTAAATTGTAAAATATTTAAAATTGCGGAATCCTATGTGATGACCTGATAGTTAAGGGAGTTCAACGGTTTAGGTGTGATTTAAGTTTGAGTCGCACTAATTACGTTTGTTATTCAAACTTTGTCCTATTATTATAATTTACCAAAAAATATTCAAGATTGCATGATGTAAATATAAATTTCCAATAAAAAATAAAAAAATAATTATATGTAGTATTGCCACTTAACAAGTTAATCATTATGACAATTACGTGTAACATTTGATAGATATTCTTACATTGTCATGTCATCCCATCACTAATAGTTAAATAAAAAATTTCAAATTTCCGAACTTTGGTGTTTAAATTGAAGTTAGATGACGAAATCAAATCTCACAAATATTTGAGTGATGAGATGTGCAATTTACCATTTTTTTCAATCATTACAACTACTTTATGAATGGTTTATTACAATTATTAGTAGTTTGTGTGCCTATTTTTTTTCCTATTTGCTTATTACCTTTGTTACACAGTTGATAGCAAGTTAATTTTGCGTGTTTAATGTATCTATCTATCTATCTTTTTTTTTTATAAATATTTTATTGGATTTACCTAAATTTTATCAACGATGTAATAATTAGAGTGTTAAAGTTTAAAAACAAACAAAATCGAGAAAAATTGGAACAAAAAGCAAGACAAAGAGCTGAATTGAAAATTACAAAATTATTTTTAGGCCGATAAAAACCAGATTTTTCGACTTAAACCCATATGTGCCATTAGAAGGCAAACATGAGTTGAAGAAAAGAAAAGTGGTAGTTTGTTGGTTTGAGTTTGGTATTGAGTAAGGTTGGAGTTGTCTGTCTATATAAATAATTCTATATTAGCCCATTTTGAGATTTTTCAACCACATTTAAAAAATTCATTGTTATTTTCAGAATAAATTAAACTTTTGTTTTTGGCTGGTTGAAACAGAGACTGTTCGTGATTTGAAGTAAAGAAGAAGATTTAAAAAAAAGAAAAAGTTAGGGGGTCATATATACATATAAAAGAAAAAGACCAATTTGTATATGGTGTTGACTAGGGGTGAGCATTCAATCGAATCGAATCGAATCGAGTCGAAAATTTTTGAGTTAATCGAGTTTTCGAATCTCATTTTATCATCCTAACTTTATTTGAAGTTTTCTCGAATCGAGTCGAGTGAGATGGAATTCGAATCGAATCAAATCGAATATATTTGTTCGAGTTAAACTTTAAAAAATAATTTTGGGTCATTGTAACCATTGTCACCCATCGTAATAAAATTTGTCCACATTAATCAAATTTTTTATTAACTTTCATCACTTTCTAATTTATTTATTAATTTTTTATATATTGGTTAGCTTCTTTGCTTGCTTAGTTGTTTCAATTATCTTCAGATTCTTGTCACTATGTATTTTAGAATTAAAAAATATATTAAATGTAAAAATATGATTTTTTAATAAAAGTTATTTTAAAAATAAAATGTGAAATTGATACCAATATAAAATTTTAACACGAATATTTTATGGCATAATTAATAATTCAATTTTAATATAAATATTCAATATGACTAAACAATTCAATAGTAAAAATAATATAAAATGTGAAATTTAATTTAATAATATAAATAGTATATATAAATAAAATTATTACTATTTATGTTTAGTGATTTTTTGGATAATTTTAATTTTTTATTTGAGAGTAAAGGGTGAGAAATAAAAGTTTAGGGGAAAAATAAAAAGTTTTGGGGAATAAAAGTTTGAGGGAAAGTAAATAGGGGGGAGTAAAATTTTGGAGGGAAAATATTAAAAAAAAAATTAGGGGGGGGATGGTTTGGGATATATGGGAGGTGGGATGGGAAGGGAATAAAAGTTTTAGGGGAAAAGTGGGAGGGAGTAAAAATTTTGGGGGAAAATAAAAGGTTTGAGGGTTTTTGGGAGTAAATTTTTGAGAAAAAATAAATGGGAGAGTAAAATTTTGGTGGGAAATGGATTTTGGGTAGATTGGGGGGTTGAGAGGGGAGGGGAGTAAAAGTTTTGGGGGGAAAGTGGGAATGAGTAAAAGTTTTGAGGGAAAAGCAAAAAGGTTTGGGAGTTTAGGGTAAAAATGTAAAATATTATAGTTTGATATTCGAATTATTCGAATGATTCGAGTTATTCGAATCGAAAACTCAACTCGATTCGAACTCGAAATTCGAAAAAAAAATTCGAGTTGATTCAAATAACTCGATTAACTCGAATAACTCGATTCGTTTAACTCGAAATTCGAATTTTTTTTCGATTTTTTCGAGTCGAATCGAGTTTTGCTCACCCCTAGTGTTGATGTAACATGAAAAGAGAGAGAATGAAATAATTGAAAAAAAGGAAAGCAACTGAAAAACAAAACCCAACATGATACATGTGAACCTTCTTATGCATGTGTGATCAATTCAAGTTCTCAAACGCTGCCTAATCCTAAGTCTACGGATTACCTGAAATGAATAAATAATTGGATGAGCTAGAAGCCTAGTGTGTGACTTGACCCAAAAACATAATAGATAGCAAAATAATTAATGCACAAATTCACATAATAGAGCAGATGCAGATGGTATGACATGTTTAACGATGCAAATTATCAAACAAAACAGATCCTATCCCCATCCGTTACACACTATCTCCGTTCCACCCAACACACCAAATAGGGTAATTAAAACTCATCCAACTCCCCACACCAAATAGTGATCATATGTTGCTATACAGAAATATGTAGTCAAGCTGCTAGATATTATGCAGAAATTCGCCATAATCATATCCCACCCCAACGCACATGAAGAAACATAATACATATTCAAATGTAATCAGAATAAACATGCTCTTATATGCTTAAGAGAAAGGAAACATGTTAACGATACACACAAATTACAAATCAAATCTACAATTTATATGACTAGCATGCTTTAAGAAAGGCAAACACATAAGAACAACAATTTTTCCAATTAACGCACCACATACACATAACATATCAGAATCTACAGAATCGCTGACCTTGGAACACATTTCGGAACATGACCTTAAATAAATTTACTCAAAATGGGCTCACAAGTCCGTATGGCCCACACGCCTTGTAACACCCCTAACTCGTCTTTGTCGCTGAAGTGAGCTAGATTCCCTTGGAGTTTGAGGAGGTCTGCTCCATTTGGTTTCCGTTTTGAGGGAGGTCGATCCATACAATAGCCTTTGTTAGTGGCTAGTTCTAGGGGTGAATAAGATGTTGAATAACTTGATTTTGACTACCATGAGATTCTTCAAACTTAGCTTCTGAAATGTTTGGGTTTATCTTAAGCTAAGAAAGTGAAGTTTTTGAAAGAAAATTTGAAGAAAATCTAGTCAAATTTTTGCAATTAGGGTTTCATGCGGAGGAAACTTGATTTCAAATGGGAGGCTCTTTGAAGAAGATAACTTTAGTAGTTACTTTAATAGAGAATATGGTGTTTTTGCTTATGTAACTTTAGTATTTACTTATTTTCTATTAAATATATGTAGTTTAGGTTTAGTTATTTGCTTTTTAAAATTTAATTTAGCATAAAAAAATTTTGTTGCTCTGTTTAGTTTTTCACATAATAATATATTATCCATAACTCTAGATACTATAATAATACGCAAATTGATAATTTAAGTATCACAATGGACATATTTTATAAAAGCACAAGTATCAGATGTGACATTATCCTAATATTTTATTAGTTAGATATAATAATAGGGATGAAAGAAGGGAGTAATACAATTCGAACTTGTACTGATAGGTGTCTGACAAAAAAATATAACTACTAATTCGTACAAATTAAGACCTTAATAACTTATTATATCTATGTACTAGGGTACATTCATGTTATCATTTATCATTTAAACATAAGGATAAAAAAAACATAAAATACCTCTTTAAAAATGAGGAAGATGTAAGTTGCAGTTCATCCTCACCATGGAAGTTGTAGGTGGATGAAACTTGAAGAGACTAATGAAAAGAAAAAGTGCTACTTTTTATAAACAACTTCTTACGAGCTAATTTAAGTTTATACGGTTAATGTTTTAACGAAGCAAGTATTATATTTTATATTCCATTTGAATGGATCATTGACGTACGTAAAATTTAACCATTTAATAAATATTAATATATCAATTTCTCTATAATTACAATTATATACAAAAATATATAAAATTATTTTAATTTTACCCTAAGTTTTGGTTTTCACTTAAGTTGAGGTTGGAAAAGACATTATTCATGATTTCTAATTGAGAAAATAGAAGGAAAGCTTAAAGAACAAGATTGGATGAAGATGAGAAAGAAAAAGTTGGGATAATTTTTGTGTTTTAGTGTGGAAGGTTCCTCCAGCTTACACTACCCTACAAATCCTTTGTTTGTTTGCGATGCGAATGATCCAAAAATCCATCAACCATGCATATTTGATTTCCTTTGGAAAATAATCTTTTAAGATTGAGTTTAAAAAGCATATAAAATATGGCTATCCACTCTCATATTTAATATATGGCTTCGAGACAGATCAAGTGGAGTTGGATGTTGACATTTTTTATTTTGGCTTCTATGTTTATATTGATCATCATAAACAAATGATTCTCGGGACGTGTTTTATCTCGTGCGCCAGATCATGATGATCAAATTTGGCTATCCTTATCTTTTAAGATTTTATCTTGTGGATTAAACTGATGAATATTGGTACATCATTATCGGCCTAGATTATTAGACAATTAAAAGGTATTTGGGTGAGTGGTTGTCACAAGTTGGGGTTCAATTACTTTTTGTGTAATAGTAAATTGGGCTTTAACCAATAGGTTATTAGACCAATTGTTGAATAAACTGTTTCACTAAAATTGTGTTAACAAATATAATGTGCTTATATCTCTCTTTACCTTCATTTTTTATTATCTTTGTTCACTGTCTTGTTTAAACTCATGTTTAGATATCAGATTGAACATCGGTTGAAGAAGAAGCAAACAAATTACTGTTCATATTAAGTTACCCGATACCATAATGCAATTTACACGGTAGGTGTAAAAAACATCAAGGATAGTACAGAGAATTGCTAAACATGGTGGGCTCAAGGAGTTCGAGTCACACTCAAGTAGAGTAAGGGTACTATGTTTGCTAGCTTGTCTTGCTCTTCTTTAAAATAAGGGGTATTTATAGATGGATGGGTTGAAGTGCCCCTTATCCATGATTATCTTCTTAATAGATCCAAACTAAGGTATGCTCCAAATATGGCCATTTTTTAATGAGCGTGAGGTTAGAAACATCAATAAAATTTAATCTTATATGATAACTGTGCTTGGTAACGTCTTGGTGAAGCTCCTTTCATGGGTGCATGGCGTGGGGCGCCTACGTGAGGGAGGTATCTAGGCAGGTGCATGCAGGGGTGGATAAAAGCTTGAGTATCCATTGTAGGTCTACAATGCATCAGAAGCTGAAGCATGGGAGGTTATTGATGGTCTTGATCAAGCATGGAAGTTAGGTGCTTGAAGGATTGTGCTCCAATTGGGGAATCAACTAGTTGTTGATTATTTGCACAGAACTGACAAAAAAGAGCTTCCAAATACAATAGTGAGATCTTTGTGGAGGATGTTAAGGAGGAATTGGGAAGTAAAAGTTGAACATGTTTACAGAGAAGGAACAATGTTGCTGATGAAATGGCAAAGTTTGCAATAGGGCTCCCATTTGGACTTCAAATTTTCTAGGGTTCTCCTTACGTAGTGTTGAAGGTCTTACGTGATGATGGTTGTAATATAGCTTGGCCTGGATCAATTACAGATTTAAATAGTATACAACCTATACATAGAAATGACCCCACCAGTTTGGGTTTTGATCAAACCACACTACCCTGTCCAAAAATCAAATTACCAAAAGTACCCCTATATTATTTTTTAATATTAATAAGATTTTAACTATTTTTATACATTTTAATAAGATATTTTTAATTTTATAATATACATTTTATTTAATCTTGTAAAAAAATAAAAACATATAAAATTATATAATATCTGGGGATATTTTGGATTAGAATATTATAATTTTAAATAAAATTAGATCCGTAGTAAGATGATTAATGTTATATGCATATAAATCAGATCAAGATAAACGTGAGATACATAAAGACCGAGAAAAATTCGAAGTAAACAAATAACCGTCCAATCACACCAGATTACAATCACTAAAGTCCAAAATTTTAAAAATTATCATTAAGCCTTTTAAAAATTAATTAGTGCGTTCAAAAATTTTTTGTCAATTCTCATTTGATTTTAAAATTTGTTTAAAGTTTTAATATGCCTATAAATTTTTTTAAAACATTGTCATTAAGTCTCCTAATTTTATTAAAAATTTTAGTTAGACCCCAAATTTTTATACCTAGATTTGCCACCAAAAGTCGAAATATTGGGAGTTTATATAGGTATGTAGTATCATATAGTATTATTTTTATGTTACATTATGTTTTAAAATAGACTACACTATCAGTTACTAAACTATAAGTAAATTTTTGTTTTGGTCACTTAACTAAAAAAAGTTACAATTTGGTCACTAATGTTTTCAAAATTGTTTTTTGATTACCCCTATTAAGTAACACTTAGTTGGTATAATAACAATTTTAATCTTCAGTTTTTTATACTTTCTTTCAATTTGACCTTAATTATATATAAAATGATAATTTTTTTTTGAAATTTAGGGTCTGTTTGATTGCCAGTAAAATATTTTCCGTAAAATGATTTCGGGAAAATGTTCTACTTTTCTATAAAATGATTTACTGGAAAATATTTTCTGGTGTTTGATTGAATCTGTGTAAAATATTTTCGGCTGTTTGGCAGATTTCCTGAAAATATTTTTCGAAAAAATTGTTTTTACATATATTGATATATATTAATAAATTTTTATATTTTAAATTATTTTTACATATATTGCAATGATTTATTTATAATAATACTCAATTATTAAGCTACAATATTAATCGTTATAAATTGAAAAAAATTAATATCAAATAAATTATTTGTAATTGTCTTAAAAAAACAAGTATTGGATAATTAAAAAAATAAGTTACTGGAAAATCGATAAACAGAAGCAATTTTCTACCGAAAATGAAGGAAGGAATGAATGAGGCGATAGAGAGGAGAGCACGGAAAATGTCTTACGGAAATTGAAAGGGTAAGACATTTTCCCTAAAATGTAACCCATTTTCCCTTGTTTTGGAGTTCATTTTCCAAATGGAAAATGTTTTCCGCCAATCAAACGCTGGAAAAGTTGGAAATGATTTTCCGGAAAATCAATTCCTTCAATCAAACAGACCCTTAAAAGTACAAAAAGTAAAAATAGATAAGATTTTCAAATATAGATAAAGTGAGAAAACGAGGGAAAATTTTTTTAAGCCCTCCAAATTCTCTCTCTAAATTATCTATATAGAAATATTCAATATCCATTATTTAAAAAAATAGAAAATAGAAAACATCAAGCAAATTTATTGGTTCTTTGGTTTTTTTAAATATTCTATTTCTTAACGTAACTATTTGTTTGGCTAAAAACATGTCATCCGATTTCACAAGCCTTTATACTATCAGTTGTAGATGTTCTTCAAGAGCATAGAACTCGGCTTAAAAATATTATTAATTTGGTTTTGAGAAAGCATTTAATGATCTATTTTTTCTATTTTTAATTTATTATTAAATTCTATTGAATGATAATTTTTTTATTTCTCATGCGTATTAGTTCTTCAACAACAACATGTTCAAGATACTATTTTTCGATAACTTTTTATATAGATTTTTTTGTTTTAAAATAACTTTTAACTTTTTTTTTATAATTTTTATATAGAATTAAGGTTAAATTGATAAAAAATATAAAATTTGATGATTAAAATTGTTATTATATCAATTAAAATAATATTGTTTTCTTTTTTAAAGAAAAGCACAATTTAACAGTTGGGTAACAGTAAATTTAAGTTAAATTAAGTTGGTATAATTAATCCTCTAATGATACCCTCTCACTCCACTTGTGTCATATCACAAATCCCTCCAAATAACTCCATCTTCCTTGCCTACCTCTCCTGTTCCTTTCCCTCTCTCCTTGTTTTCTTTTATCACCCTTCCTTTTCTTTCCTTTCTCTCCCATGGTTCCACCATCCCACCATGCCTTCTCTCTCCAATTTCTCCAGCTGGTGGACTGCACGTAGTCACCTTCAAATAACTCCGGCCGAGAGCTCTGATAATGGCAGCGGCGACATCAACGAAGACAACCTGATTCCCAACCCCATTGAATGCTACGCTTGCACTCAAGTGGGACTCCCAGTTTTCCACTCCACCAGCTGCGACCAAGCACACCCTCCGGAATGGGAAGCCTACGCCGGCTCTTCCCTCGTTCCCATTCACGCCCGAGTTTGCCTGCAGAAGAACTCGACTCAAGCAGCCACTCGGCAGCCTTCCGGTCCGTTCGGCGGACGACGAGGAGTGCTTGACCCGAGGAGCAAGCGGGTACAGAAATGGAACCGTTCAATCCTGCTGGCTCGTGCAATGGCCTTAGCCATTGATCCTCTCTTCTTTTATGCTGTATCTGTTGTTCCAATAGGGTCGGAAGCGTGTAAATTATTGTACTAAAAAATCACACAAAGTTCAATTCCCAGGGAAGAGAGGTGGATCACATGGATCTCTTAAATACCAAGTCTTTCCTTAGTCAGAATATCCCTTCTATAGTAATTTAATAGCACAATTAAATACTACTATTATACCCTCAAATATTGAAAGAAAAATAGGACAAGAAAGAACACAAGAGTTTTAACGAGGTTCGGTAAATTATACCTACGTCCTCGGGCACTAACACCAGATGATAACTTTACTATCTTCACAATATTACAAACAAATAGAATTCCTTGAGAATTCTCAAATGGGAGAAGAGAGAAAACTAAGAGAGAAAGATTGGTTGGGATGGTTGAAATGAGAAATGGTTAGGCCTATTTATAGTTGAGGTTCAGGGACTAACTTGCAAATGGCCTAAAAATTAGGGACCAAAATTGCAATTATACCATTCAACTTTAAACTCAACTTGCCAACCACTTTTTACTTTCTTCTTTCGGTGCCAATTGCACCTCCCACCATTTTTGACTTTTCAACAATCTCCACCTTGAAGATTTGATTAGGATAATCACATCTTCACACACTTCCTTCAACTCCCCAAATTTGATAAAGCTATCTTTTGTAGTGCCTCCAAATGCGCTCTCGAGCGTCATACACCTAAAGGTGCTCAAATTCTCAGGATGTTAATCAAGTTCAAACAATGATTAAACTTGATTGTTGTTACCACCTTGGTCATCATATCTGCGGGATTATCTGCTGTCGGAATCTTCTGAAGTAGAATTTTTCCTTTTTCAAAGACTTCCCGCACAAAGTGATATCTTACGTCGATATGCTTGGTTCTTGAATGATAGACTTGATTTTCGCTAAATGAATAGCACTCTGACTGTCACAATATAGACTAATGTGACTTTGAACAACTCCCAAGTCTTTCAATAATCCATTAAGCCAAATAGCCTCCTTAACAGCTTCTGTAACTGCCATATATTCTGCCTCTGTAGTAGACACAGCTACTGTAGACTGTAAGGTAGACTTCCAACTCACTGGGGCTTTCGCAAGAGTAAACAGATACCCCGTAGTTGAACGACGTTTATCTAAATCACTAGCAAAGTCGGAATCAACATATCCAACTACAAACTGACCAAGTGCTTCATCCTGTTCAAAAATTAAACCAACATCTACGGTTTTTCGAAGATACCGTAGAATCCATTTCACAGCTTGCCAATGTCCTTTTCCAGGATCATGCATATACCTGCTCACAACTCCAACAGCTTGTGAAATGTCAGGCCTCGTACACACCATCGCATACATCAAACTCCCAACTGCATTAGCATATGGGACTTTCGCCATATATTCTCTTTCTTCTTCAGTTTTCGAAGATAATTGAGCACTAAGTTTCAAATGAGAAGCAAGTGGGGTACTTACATGTTTTGTGTTTTCATTTACACCAAAACATTGTAATACCTTTTTCAGATATTGCTTCTGATTCAAACAAAGCTTGCCTCTCTGTCTATCTCTACTTATCTCCATGCCGAGAATCTTCTTGGCCTCACCTAGATCTTTCATCTCGAACTCTTGATTCAACTGAGCCTTCAGCTTATCTATCTCATTTTGGCTCTTCGAAGCGATTAACATATCATCAACACACAAGAGTAGATAAATGAAAGATCCGTCATGCAGCTTCTGCAAATACACACAATTGTCATATTTGCTTCTTGTGTACTTCTGCCTTCTCATAAAGCTATCAAATCGCTTGTACCACTGCCTCGGGGATTGCTTCAATCCATATAGCGATTTGTTAAGCTTACAAACCCAATTTCTACCACCAGCATCTGTGTATCCTTCTGGCTGAGTCATATAGATCTCCTCTTCTAACTCACCATGCAAGAAAGCCGTCTTAACATCAAGTTGAGCTAGCTCCAAATTCAACTGTGCTACCAATGCCAACAAAATTCTAATGGAGGAATGCTTCACAACAGGGGAAAATACATCATTGTAGTCAATTCCCTCCTTCTGAGCGTAGCCTTTAGCTGCCAATCTTGCCTTGTAGCGAATATCCTTCTTGCTAGGAGATCCATCTTTCTTTGCGAATACCCACTTGCATCCGATTGCCCTTTTACCTTTCGGTAATTGCGCCAACTCCCAAGTATTGTTCTTCCGGAGAGACTGCATTTCTTCATCCATGGCGCTTTTCCATTTATCACTTTCTAAGCTTTGCATTGCTTCTTGATAAGTGATAGGAATATCATCAACAACGGGAAGGGCGTAGGCCACCATATTAGTAAATCGAGCAGGTTTACGAATTTCTCTCCGTGGCCTTGCAACTGCAACTGGTTCTGGTGTACTTAGTGGTTCTTGGGTCAGAACCTCTTTAACCTCTAATTCCTCCATTGTGGCTGGAGAATTAGACTTATTAACTGGGCAAATCCCCATCTGCTCAAACTCCACCTGTTTTGGAGTACACTCCACCTGCTGTGGAGTATTGCTCGTCTGAATATCTTTATCTGCTACCTTTTTCAATGTGGCAGATTCATCAAAGGTAACATCTCTGCTACAGATCATTTTCTTTGTGCTTAAGCACCAAAGACGAAATCCCTTCACTCCAGAAGTGATTCCCATAAAGAGAGCTTTCTTTGCCCTCGGATCTAACTTTGACTCCTTCACATGGTAATATGCAGTGGATCCAAACACATGTAAGGAATCATAATCTGTAGCCGGTTTTCCAGACCATACCTCCATAGGAGTTTTTCTTTCTAATGCAGATGATGGCAAACGATTAACAAGATGGCCAGCGTATGTCACAGCCTCAGCCCAAAATTGCTTGCCCAACTCAGCATTGGACAACATACATCGAACTTTCTCCAGTAATGTTCGATTCATACGCTCTGCCACTCCATTCTGTTGTGGTGTATCCCTAACTGTGAAGTGTCGAACAATACCATACTCTTGGCACACATCGAAGAACGGATCACTTTTATATTCCCCTCCATTGTCCGTCCTAAGCCACTTGATTTTCTTGCCAGTCTGGTTTTCGATCATAGTTTTCCATTTAAGAAAAACTCCAAGCACTTCATCTTTAGTTTTCATGGTATACACCCAAACTCTTCTGGAAAAGTCATCAACAAAAGTAACAAAGTAGTGTTTTCCTCCCAACGAAGGTGTTTTGGAAGGCCCCCACACATCTGAGTGAATATATTCCAAAATACCTTTTGTATTATGGATAGCAGTGCCGAATTTCACTCTCTTTTGCTTTCCCAGAACACAGTGCTCACAAAATTTTAATTTGCAAGCCTTTGCACCTTTCAACAATCCTTGCTTTGCCAGAATTTGCAAGGATTTTTCGCTGGCATGTCCCAACTTCATATGCCACAACTGCATTGAGTCCAAGTCTTTGTTACCGGAAGCTGCAGCGACTGCTCTAATAACTGTACTACCTTGGTAGTAATACAAGTTATTTTTCCTGATGCCATTCAATATCACAAGTGCGCCAGATGTCACTTTCAAAATCCCATCTCTCATAGTAACAACTGAACCATTGGATTCCAAGGCTCCCAATGAGATGAGATTTTTCTTCAAACTGGGCACGTACCGAACATCAGTCAGAACTCTGGTTGATCCATCTTGATTCTTTAATTGGATTGAACCTATCCCAACAGTTTTACAGGCATTGTCATTGCCCATATAAACAACTCCTCCATTTAGTTCTACTAAATCAGAGAACCACTCCCGGTTAGGGACATATGATAGGTACAACCCGAATCCAATATCCACTCATCTGAATGGAACGACGATGATGATGCAACCAGTGATAGTTCAGAGTCACTAGTATCATGCTTTGCAACACAAGCATCTACAGCAGCTTTTCCCTTATTCTTCAGCTTTGGACAATTTTTCTTCCAGTGGCCTTTCTCATGACAAAAAGCACATTCATCTTTCCCGAGTCTGGACTTTGACTTTGATCTCCCCTTTTGAGTTTTCTTCCGAGTGTATGAACGACCTCGGACTACTAAAGCTTCTGTATCTCTGATTGAGTTTTTCTGTTTATCCTTCTTTCTCTGTTCATAACTGTATAAGGCCGCACAGACTTCGCTCAGAGATATATCACTCCTGCCATGAAGTAGAGTAGTTTCTAGGAACTCAAACTCCTCAGGAAGTGACCCCAACAGCATCAAAGCCAAATCTTCATCTTTGAATGTCTCATCCATATTCAGCAAATCAGTGACTAACTGATTAAATTTGGTGATGTGATCATTCATTGTGGTACTTGGGACGTATGTGAAGCGAAACAGTCTTTTCTTCAAGTGGAGCTTATTTTGACTGTTTTTCTTCAAAAATTTTTCTTCAAGTGCCACCCACAACTTATTTGCAGAAGTCTCCTTTGAAAAAGCATACCTCTGCTCTCGAGAAAGGCATGATCGAATTGTGCCACATGCCAACCGATTGATCGCCTTCCAATCTTTCTCCTGTACATCATCTGGTTTCTCTTCATCAATGGCAATGTCTAGACCCTGCTGAAAAAGGGCATCTAGAACCTCACTTTGCCATATACCAAAATGGCCCGTGCCATCAAAGATCTCCACGGCCAATCTTGCATTTGCAATTGTCGGTCTTGTCCACATGGACGATGTTGAAGCTCCTACATCGACCGTTTTCTCCATAATCTTTCAATATACCTAAGGAAATCTTTTCTGATGTGGAAGATCAGTTTAAACTGCAACCACAGAGCATACTACGATTAACCTTCGGCTCTTGATACCACTTGTTGTTCCAATAGGGTCGGAAGCGTGTAAATTATTGTACTAAAAAATCACACAAAGTTCAATTCCCAGGGAAGAGAGGTGGATCACATGGATCTCTTAAATACCAAGTCTTTCCTTAGTCAGAATATCCCTTCTATAGTAATTTAATAGCACAATTAAATACTACTATTATACCCTCAAATATTGAAAGAAAAATAGGACAAGAAAGAACACAAGAGTTTTAACGAGGTTCGGTAAATTATACCTACGTCCTCGGGCACTAACACCAGATGATAACTTTACTATCTTCACAATATTACAAACAAATAGAATTCCTTGAGAATTCTCAAATGGGAGAAGAGAGAAAACTAAGAGAGAAAGATTGGTTGGGATGGTTGAAATGAGAAATGGTTAGGCCTATTTATAGTTGAGGTTCAGGGACTAACTTGCAAATGGCCTAAAAAATTAGGGACCAAAATTGCAATTATACCATTCAACTTTAAACTCAACTTGCCAACCACTTTTTACTTTCTTCTTTCGGTGCCAATTGCACCTCCCACCATTTTTGACTTTTCAACAGTATCTATAGGCAGAGGTGAATGGCCTTGTTTGTACATGGATAGTGGGCTTGCCGTGACTGTTACCGTCCTTCGGACTTGTGTCGACGCTGTGCATTTGTTCCATATATGGCTTCAGTTCAGGTTGGTGTACGTGTCCAGGGAGTCCCTCGTCGTCGGTTGCGGGAAACTGGTGTGGGACGCTCGTGTCATTGCTTCTCATTATGTTCGTTCGCTTAAAGGTTTCTGGTTTGATGCCTTCGTGATTCTCCCAGTTCCTCAGGTATGTTTAATCTTAGGTGAAGCCACATTAACAACTGTAACATCATGATGGGACCGTAACATCCTTCTTGTGTTGTTTTGCAGGCAGTGTTCTGGTTAGTTTTACCAAAACTAATGAGGGAAGAGCACATCAGGCATATAATGAATATACTGTTCTTGAGTTTCTTGTTCCAATTCCTCCCAAAAGTTCACCACACCATTTGCTTGATGAGAAGGATGAAGAAGGTCACTGGTTATGTCTTTGGCACCATTTGGTGGGGTTTTGGCCTTAATCTCATTGCCTACTTCATAGCTTCTCATGTAAAGTCTTCCCTATAAACTTGATTTTCTTTTTGTTAGCTGATGGAAGATTGATTATTATGGATTTTGATAATATTTAAATTACGTTAATATTAATTTTCAAGTATCTGTTTTCTAAATTCGCTTCACTATTCTTGATAAAACAATTTAGATTATGTTACTCAAATTTATTACAAATAATAAATAGAATTAAAATTTCAAGAAATCATATAGATTCATATTAAAATATTAAAAAGAACATTGATATCCAATATGCTACCATCTCTTCCCCACAAAACTTTTACAAAGGTTTGGTTTGATTTTTGGCATAATGCAGGTTGCGGGAGGGTGTTGGTATGTGCTCACTATGCAGCGCATAACCTCGTGTCTCAGGCAACAATGTGCGAGAAATGAGCAGTGCGGAAAACTGTCTTTGTCTTGTGGCGGTGGCTCAACAAAAGTTAATGGAAAACCTTTGTGCTTAGACGTTAAAGGACCATTCAATTATGGGATTTATGAGTGGGCTCTTCCTGTTGTTTCTAGCAATTCTGTTGCTGTTAAGATCCTTTATCCCATATTTTGGGGCTTAATGACTCTCAGGTAAACCTGGGTTTCATCGTGCGAGACATATACCCACATCTGATACTTATATCTGGGTCCAAGTAACAGAAGTTTCAAATTTGTATCAGATATAGGTTCAAAGTCACTCACAAAATTGTAACTTCTAGTTCTATATCAGTGTGCTTAAACATCATATTTCAATTGGAGAAAAATCTTGGGGCAGGGTGTCCTAAAAGCCTGAATAACCATTCCATCGTTGGCTTTAAGTCTCAATCTTGGAAGTTCCACTCACAAGATTAATATCCATTCATCGGTATTTTCTCACACACCATGTTTCAATTCGCAGCACCTTTGGAAATATTCTAGAGCCAACGAGTAACTGGTTAGAAGTGATATTCAGTATATGCTTAGTGCTAGCTGGATTGCTGCTCTTCACTTTACTCATAGGGAACATCCAGGTAGGTGACTCAAACCTCACTCATTTACCCTATTTTCTATGGGAACATAACTTAAGTGACAGTGGGTTATTTTGATGATCAAGGTTTTCTTGCATGCTGTCATGGCGAAGAAGAGGCAAATGCAGCTGAGATGTCGAGACATGGAATGGTGGATGAAGCGTCGGCAGTTACCGTCATGTTTGAGACAAAGAGTTCGCCGTTTTGAACACCAGAAATGGGCCACTTTGGGAGGAGAAGATGAAATGGAATTGATCAAAGACTTGCCTGAAGGCCTTCGGCGGGACATTAAGCGTTATCTTTGCCTTGACCTCATCAAAAAGGTACAGAACACTAGAGATATTGACCCTCAACTTTAACAAAAGAAAAAAACACATGACCCTTAATTGAATCCATCAAATATACAAAGAAAATTTGGAGCAGAATGAGCATATGTTTATATCTTACGAGTCCCCGTATTCAATTGAATTGCAACTTCTTTCTGTCAGGTTCCTTTGTTCCACAACTTGGATGATCTTATTTTGGATAACATTTGTGACCGAGTTAAACCTCTTGTCTTCTCTAAAGATGAAAAGGTATAAGTTTACGAAATTCTTTTTTACTTGGAATCTTTATTTTCAATCATCTTCGACATACCAATGTCGGACACGCACTCGAATCTGATACTCTTACCCCAACGATACAAGGTTTGTTAAACATGTTGATTTCCTCATGAAATAGATATTTAGAGAAGGAGATCCGGTGCAAAGAATGGTATTTATAGTTCATGGACGCATTAAACGTACTCAAAGCTTCAGCAAAGGCATGGTTGCGACGAGTATAATCGAAGCAGGAGGCTTTATAGGTGATGAGCTGCTCTCATGGTGTCTTCGCCAATCATTTATCGACCGTCTTCCGGCCTCATCTGCGACATTCGTTAGCGTCGAATCGGTTGAAGCATTTGGTCTTGATTCGGACCATCTCCGATACATCACATATCATTTCAAGTACAAATTCGCCAGCGAGAGGCTTAAGAGAACAGCAAGATATTATTCATCAAATTGGCAAACATGGGCCGCTGTGAACATACAACTCGCCTGGCGGCGTTACCGAACGAGGGTTAAAGGTCCGAATCCGATTACTTCCAGGACAGAGCAGGGAAGCAGCAGAGACCATCAGCTGCTGCAATATGCTTCAATGTTCATGTCAATCAAATTACATGATCATCTGGAATAAAAAGAAAAAGAAAGCAGCCGTTGCTTAGTAAATTTTGTACTTTGATCAAATAAAACTCTTGGTTCTTCCAACATGGAAATCATGGGACATGGTACTCCACTAATGTTATGTTTTTACATGAAATATGGAATAAACTGGAAGATTCCAAAAGTAACAGGGAAGTCTTGTACTTAACGGTGGATTCCGTTTCAATTCATTTATCGGAAAAAAAAGTAAATTATCTTTTATATATTTCGAAACGTATAAATTAGCCTCAACGTTAAATTTTATGTATTAACGATGAACTATAATTAAAATATCAATTTAAATTTTTAAAATTTTTCTTAACAATAATTCTAAAAGAAAACTTAAAAGTATATTTTAAATGGATAGTCGTGAGATTGGTTATGGTAAAAAATAAAATAACATTGATAGTGAAATTGGTTATTGTAACAATGAGAAATATATGTTTGGATTTAATTTAATAATGGCGGTGAAAAAAAATAGAAAATAAATGACATTAGAATAAAATGTGTATAATTGTAATAAAAATTAAAAATAACAAAATATAGTTATATATATTAAATAATAATTATAAATTATTAAAATTAGATTTGCATAAAAATATTAAAAATTATATTATTATTGATTAATGAAATATATTCAAATTATATTATTTTAAATAATAATTAAAGTATATTTATTTTAAAAATAATATAATAAAATTAATATGTTTAAAATAAAAGTTGAGGGGTAAAAAGGAGATTACTCTCTTCACTGGAGCTAGAGGTGTGCATGGGCCGGGCCGGGTCGGGCTCAACTAAAAATTTAGGCCCGTTTGCTAGGCCCGGGCTGAAAAATGGGCCTAAAATTTTGCAGCCTGACTCGGGTAAAAATGCTAAAACCCGGGCCCAACCTAGCCCGCCTATATTAATTTTTATATAATTTTAAAAAATATATAATACATCAAAAATACTAAAAACATCAAAATAAATATTTCCCAAAATAAATTTTTAAAAATATATATACTTAAATAACACTAAGATAGATGCAACTTAACAAGCAAATGTCTCTAAAATAATAACAAAATTAAAAAAAATGTCTTTAAAATATAACAAAATTAACAATAAAATAAGTTTTATACAATATCCAAACAATAACAACAAAATAGTAAAATGATAGCAAAATAGGGAGAAAACAACAAGAAAATAATATTTAAAAAAAACAAATTTTTGTCCTTTAGTGAAATCGGGTCGGGCCGGGCCAAAAATGCCTTACTCGAAGTCTGGCTCGTTTTTTAATGAGGCCTTATTCTTTTGTCTAAGCCCATTTTTTGGGCCTATATTTTTGCCTAAACTCTTCCACAATTCGAGCGGGCCTTTGGGTTGGGCCAAGTGGCTCAACCCATGAGCAGGTGTAACTGGAACCCAAATTATCAAGTGTACCCGTAAGACCTTAGTGAAAATCTAAACTTTAAAGAGGTGAGTTTCCTCTATTTAGTGATGAGGTTGGAGAATAAACCTCCTATAAAAGACACTACACAGAAGGGTAAGGGGGATTCGAAGGAAGCTTAGGTGGCTTCATTTCTATGGTTAATATCAATAATCACCAAATCCTTTACAATTAAATTATCATGACAGTTAGATCGAATATAAAGGCACCTAATATAGACTTGGTTGATGCACAGATTTCAACAGAAGTTGTATTTATTCGATTCCTTTTTAGTCTTGAATTTTCTCTAGACTTCTTCTTAAGAAATTGCTTCATCATCTATTTAAGGCCAAGCATGAGGAAATACAAATACAAACGCAAGAAGAAAATAACTTAGCTAATAGAATAAACTGCTATTTAAAATGAAATAAGCGTTGCTTTTAAGTTTAGGCAACAACTACATACACAACGACCATAAAATCATTGCATAAGCTATAATGCAGTGATATTTGTCATTTAAGCAACAATGTTTGAGCATTGCTTAAGGTCATTTTTGTTGTAGTGCTCCCAATCTATTGGTCATAACCTAAAGATCAATGATATTTGAATTAGATTGGTCGGTCGGATCGAGAATCGTTTGAGGCATCAACAGGGTTTTATGGTCGGTCCGCGACCCCTGGATACCGAAGGTGTCCTTGGGGCGATCTCGCAGTTCCTACGGGGTGAAGACAGTGGGATTGGTCCATAGATTTTCTTTCCTTTTGTTGCATTTCACTCAAAGGGTTGAAGGGAGATAATGCATCAAGCTGTTCGCAAGGGCCAACTTGATCCTCTTCCCCAGAGATCCTAGATGGGGAAACTTAGGGGAGCCGCCGACTTCAACTACTGTCCATGTATGATCCATATTAAATTTGACTAACTGCTCATCCTACTTCTTCTATGTTCTTGACAGTTCAAAAAATAGAATAAAACCAATTGAACTCACTATTAACTAGTTAAACCATGATATATATATATATTTCAATTGGACCGTTGGAACTGAAAAACTGTGACACTATTCTAAAAATATTGCCAAGGGCATTACTAATTTTACCAAACTTATTATTCTCGTCTAAGCCTAAATCAAATTTGGACTCTACCCTAGGCCCAACAACTCTCATAAAGAAAATAGGTCCAACTCCATTATGTCTTATACTTTGCTTAAGTTATAGATTTAAAACCTGTATTTTGATTTGATCATTTTCAGTCCTTATACTTTTAGGAATTAAAAATTTTAGTCCTGACTAAATGGTAACTATTAAATTCATTAAGTTAATTTTTTCTATTTTCAAAATTTGACGCGTCAAACATATTATCACATGTGTAATGCCATGTTAACTTGTTAATTACATATATCACTCACAAAAAAAATCAGTTAATAAATTTAAGGATTGTCATCTGACTAAAATTTGCGCCATCCTTTCACTTCTCATTCAACTTTTAATTTCCTTTTCCAGGAAAATACAAAAGGATGGAGTAAACGGCAAATCTTGTTTAATAAACTAAATTGATCCAATTCCAAGACTCTAAGTTGGCGTAATTTAAGGGAATTTGTATTTGTTTAATCTAACCTTAATTTCTTAATATGTGCCTGCACTCAATATATTTTTATTTGCTCGTCTTCATATCTATTTTACGATACATGTTTGAGGTTTATAATTACCTTTTTCAATAATATCGTCTTCAAATTAGAATTCATATTCTCTTTTTTGAGAATGTAACTTAACTTGAACATTTATTGATAAACACATATTCTTACTAAATACCATTCAAATTTATTTTAGGTGGATTTTTCATTTTTCTAAAATGGACACATTTTGTGTATAGATGTAGCATGGAACTTAACCTACCTATTAATCAATTAATATTTGCATCTGTAATCCGACAAAAGATTGGAAATCTCGAGGGATCTGACATTAAAGAAATTGGGGCAAGTTCAACTAACTCAATTTTAGCAACTTGTTACGTAGAAGTGGAAGCTCATTGGAGGGCTTCCTAATTAAATCTCCGTAGAATTTAAAGATAAATTATTTAAAATATATAATAAAAAAAATCAATTCAACTGTCTGGTTCAGTAAGTCCATATCGATTTTTAAATTAATTGGTCTAATAACTTTCTTTGGACTTTGGATTGGTATCCCGATCGATTCTCGATCCAAATGATTCAACCAAATGGTTCAATCCAATTCAAACAACCATAAAAAAAACATATTATTAGGAGGGGAATTATTTATTATTATTATTTTTTAATGTTAAATATATACGTTTGAAGTTTAATTTTAAAATGCATGTGTTTTGAATATTAAATGTCCTCGATATTCATGGGTGTTAAGGTTTATGTGAATTATATTTGAACAAAATTTGATAAGTATAGTTCTCAAGATCTTACTTTCATGTAAGAGAATCATCAAGAGATATAATAAGAAAACCGTACCCCAACCTCGATATCCACCAGTATCAAGGTCATGATCATTTTTAGAGATTATGTTAAGGATCTAATACTTCAACTTATACGGATTTGATCTTAATTAACTTGATCTCAACACTTATGGGTGTCGAGTCTCACTTCTAATTTTAACTTCTCTCAAACCCTAAAAACCCTCCGTCCTTTACACATTCAAACCATAGACTTCTCAAAAGATAATTTCAATCAGTACGAGCTTTTTTTTTGTGCCAAATTTATCATGTGAGCTTTTTTTCTTTTCTTTTTTTTTTGTTCTTTTTTGCAAATGTTATGATATTAGCTTTTTCATTTTTTTTCTTGAATATGTTAAATATTTCTTTATTTTTATTGTTATTGTAGTAAAATATGGTCTTTTTATTTGATGTTGTGTTATTTACATTTATTGAATTTGTTAGTATTATTCCTAATGTAATACTTTAATATTATACATTCTTAATTGATAACATGACCAGCCAATTTAACATAACATTTTTGGGTCTACGAGAGGAGATGTTTAGGGTGAGTTTGGATGGGTGGTGCATTTACTTGTGGTTAGTGTAAAAATAACGGTGGCGATGAGATTAGATATTGCAGCGATACTGTAGCGTGAGACAAAAAGTAATCTAAACGCATCGCATTGCACTCAATTGCCCATCCAAACCCACCCTTAGTATGTTGCAGTGACTTTTAATGATGATGTCAAGATGATGATATTTGAACAAAAGCAAAGTGGTAATAGCAATCTCAAAACTCGATGACGTCTTCGACGCTAGAATTACGTCGTTGTTTGGTTGAGATTGAATCGGGTACATACTAGAAAGGCTTGTATAAGGTGTGGACAAACTAGTTATACTCACCATTGTTTATGCAAAGTTAGGCTAGATACTTAACAAATCTAGCATTGTAACACCCTATACCCAACCTGATTACCAGATTAAGATAACATTATCATTTGCACATATTAGTTTCGTTATTTCAGTATATATATTTATTGGTATTTGGGATAAGCCGAAATAAAATTTTTTAACCATTCTTGCATTTAGAACAATATATTAAAGTGAAATAATGGCCATTGTAAAAAATAGGGAACACGGTTGTATAGATTTTGGGAACCGTGTTTAAGTTTGAAATTCAAGGGATAATTTGCCAAATTAATTCCTAAAGTTTACCCAATTTAACCCTTGTTCAAATCTAAAAATTTTAAGCCAATTTAATTCAAATATAAATTGTAATTAAGCATTTTAAAAATCCAATTTTCTTATATTACTTAATTAACATTTAAACTATTTCATATGAATTAAGCAAACATTGAGTTTCACATTTAAGTCCCACCACATTTAACCTTAATACACCCACCTAAGTACATGCTATTTACTGAAACGACATAAATTAATACTTTACCCCTTCCTCGGATCCACTAATGTGATGAGATGAGGTGCTTTCAATCTTCAAAAATCCTTTTCCTCTACTTTTAACCTACACGCATGAACACACGTTAAGCTATTGCTAGCTTAGTACGTACAACTAATATTTAGATCATAATCTATATTATAAATTATAACTCATTTATTTTTACCACATAGAAACATTTAAATGACTTCTTTGTATTCATCATACATAATTTACCAATCAATTCACTTACTCTTACAATTAGGTCCACATTTATTATTATTTACTCATTAAACACCAACTAAACATATTGATTTAGTTAACATCTACATAATACTAGAATCACATGATTTCCTTAAAATTCTCATTGACTCCATTTAGCTAAAATTTCTAATAATTTACTTTACTTATTTCAACCATATATTTTCTTTTTCTTTTTCTCAATTTCATAACTTTTCAACACATATAATCTATATAATTCAATAGTCACTAAAATAGTTTTGTACCTTTTTCAGAGTCCTAGTAGACTTAATAGAACACACAGGATATACAGGACAGAACATAACACCGCCGAAATGGATGAACAGAAAGCACAAATGTGCTAATCGATGAGCACTGACATGCTAATAATCAGAGAGCACGCTAAGGTTCCTTAATGGCATGCCACTAATATCCCAGCAGTTCTTATCTCATCTACTCGGGCAAGTCATAATATACACACGTCACTTTTACACTTTTTACCATTTATCCTTATAACAATACTTCGTATAATTATATCTTCCTTTTTCATTAACACATGTAACTTGTCTCAATATTTAATAATCTTCCATAATTCCACTAAGAATTCTTATTATACATTTCACCTATCACTTTTACTTATTTTACAATTTATACCTCATCATGACATTTCATGTAACAATATCTTTTTCTTTCAATTTCGCATATAACATATTTCATTTCTCTGTTTAACTTCCATATTCCACCATAATTTCTTATCACATTCACATTCACATGTCATTTTCATTTTTTTTTCTCTAAATTTTGTCCTTGAGGCATCAAATCCACAAATAGAATTTATAATTCCTTTAATACATGTAACATGTTTCACCAATTAATATAATTTCCATAATTCATCGCTAATCTTTATTAATTCTTTCTTTTTCATGTTATTTTACGCTTTTAACACACTAATCCTTATCTTTCATTTTTTTTATAAAACATCTGTACATTATTTCACATATCATTATTTCACATGCTTCTCTTCACATTTAATTACATAAATATATAGTTCCATCAACTTTTACATCCTCTATAATTTAGAATTTTTTATGCACTTTAAATATTTTCTCACATCTCTTTCAATTTCTTTATCACATGTTACTTAATAAATACAAACAATTCATTATTTATTATATTTAATTATGAAGCCTTATTATTCAATTATTCGACTTATAAATTTGTAATTAAATACCGTATTAAAATTATATTCATTCTAACTATTAACTTCATAATCGAAACAAGTAAGAATCTAGTTGTACTTACAACTCAAAATATGAATCAAGCTTTCTTCCTCTTCTTCCTCCTTTAGCTCCTCCTTTGCTTTATTTCTCTACTTGTTTCTCACTTCCCTTCACTTTTTCTTAATCACTTGTATTCAACACTAATTGTTATTTTCTCTCTCCTCCGAAACAAGTATGGATGCATTTCTTTTAATAACTATACTTCGCTACTAATTTTACTCGCTAATCTTGAAGAAATTTAGAAGAAACTAGCTTAATTGATTTGTATTTGGTGAGAGGGACTAAATTGAAAGAAAAATAAAAGTTAAACTGGTGGGAAAATGGTGGCTGACGGGAAGTACCATGGCTAATGGCCTTTATAGCCTTTTTTTTTTAAATCTTTTTCTTTCTCCATTTTTCTAAACTTTTCCATCAATTTATCTATACAAAAATATCTTTTTATGTTATTTACCATCTTGCCCTTTTCACTTAATTATAATTAAGCCATTACTTTTTCATAATTATATTTTCAATTCTTTTACCATTTTATCCTTCTACTTTTTCTATAATAACATCCATGTGTCCTATTTCCTTTGGTATGTTTTCACCTCTAGTCCCTCCCCCTTTTTCATCAATTTAATTTAATCCTTCAACACCCAATTTTATCACATTGTCCCAATACTTTCCATTAATTTAATCGGTTCCCAAAAATTTATATTAATATTTATACTTTCCAAATATCTTATGCACGTATCTTTTGTGTCTCATAACTCTTTAAGTTTCCAATTTTTGACTTTTCTCAAAATTTTGACTAATTTATTGTATATTTATCACTGTTTAAGACTCTGAAAATTTTTGGGGATGTTACTAGCATAGACATCCTTATAGGAGGAGTGGGGTAGGCAAGTTTAACAAATTCAATATGTAGTCTTTGATATCTCTATTCGGTAGGTTTCACAAGTTTGACATGCACTCTTCATTGTCTTCATTGACAACTTAATTATACGTGCATTTCAAAAAATTGAAGATGTTGTCCTTCTTGAACAAGATTCGTTACTCTTATACCAATTGTAATAATGCGTTAATTGTGTGCAAATAGGATAAAAGAGAGTAGGTTATTGTACTAAAAAAACACATTAGGTTCAATTGAAAGGGTCATAGATGATCTCACTTAAAAACCAACCTCCTGACAGAATCTCCCTCTAATGTAATTTAATAGCACAATATATCACTACAAATGTATCTTACAAAATAGTGAAAGAAAAACAATAAAGAATACCAGAACTTTGACGAGGTTTGGCAAATTACGCTTACGTATTCGCACATTACAAATAGAAAAAATAAAAATTTTACTTTATGAAGGAAATAACAAATTTTGAGATGATTTAAAAGTAGGGAAACCACCTCCATTTATAATAGTACAAACACTTCACAACCTTACATTTTTAAGATGTGGGATTATGCTATTTCTTCACTAATGATGAAAATTTATTATACTCGATCAATGCACTCTTAATGACATGCTAAAGACAATGGGCTATGATGGATCTATTACTTATGAACAATAGCCCAACGTTGATCTTTCCTCGAATGCAAATCAATCGTGTATCAAGGTTCATCCACTTCAGCAAAATGTCTTAAACAATCCCAAACTGTTGTAAAACAAAACTATCAGTAGGGATGAGTGTTTGATTGAATCGAATGAAAAAAATTCAAATTAATTGAGTTGACGATTCCTATTTTATCATCCTAATCGATTTAAAATTTTCTCAAATCGAGTTGAGTGAGATGAAATTAAAATTGAATTGAGTATATTTGTTCGAGTTAAATTTAAAAATAATTTTGGTGTTTTTTATTTTTATGTAGTTCTTTTAAAAATATTTTTCTTTAAAGTTTTTAAAAATGATCGTATAAAGAAAAATTGAAGTGAACAAATAAAAGCAATTGATGAAAAAAATTAAGATGATTTTAATTTTTGGGGTAAAGGGGGAGAAATAAAAGTTTTCTAGAGGATTTTGATTTTTGGGAGTAAAAGGAGGAGGAAAAGTAAAATTTTTTGGAGGTAAGGGTGATAAAAAATTTTCGGGGGATTTGATTTTTTTGGATAAAAGGGAAGGGAATGTAAAAAAAATTGAAGAGAAAGGGAAAGTAAAAAAAAAATTGAAGAGAAGAATTGGGGAGGGGTTAAGGGTGGGTAGTTTAATGTTCAATTTATTTGAATTATTTGAATCAACTTTATTTAAATTCGAAATTCGAAAAAAAATGAGTTGATCTTATTAATTCGATTAACTCAATTCGAACAATTCGAAATTTAAATTTTTTTCAATTTTTTCTAATTAAATTTTGCTCACCCCTAATTATCAATATGTCAAATTGTAGGGTTTGGTCTTTTCAAAATCATTAACAATTAAATATAATGTAATGAATTGAATTATCAAATTTATCTTACATATTAAAATATAAAAATACTCATTTGGTTGTCATGTAACAAGAAAAATGATGCTGTAATGAATTTGAATTTAATAAAAAAATAATTGACAAATAGATATAAATTTTAAAAATTGAAAAGTACAATCTCTAAAAATAAAAATGTAATTGTTAAATTTCAAACATACAAAAAGTATAGAGATTTGAGCCTATTTTAACCATTTTAAATTTGTAAATATTTGTTCATTCGATTGGTATGTGTATTGAGAACATGAATTTGAGTATTAATTTTAAACATTTTCTAAAAAAAAAAGATAAATAAATAAACGAGTCATCCATATGCTTATATGTATAAATTCCACATGTTCTTTCCATCTAAATTTGAAAGTCAAACATTCATCTCACACAAAAATGTCGATTTCCCCAGGTTCTGTCACATCTCAGCCGCACATTGCGCTCTTTCCGAGTGCCGGAATGGGTCATCTGACCCCTTTTCTCCGCCTCGCCTCGCTGCTATTATCCCACAACTGTAAGCTAACTTTGATCACCGCCAAACCTACTGTTTCAGTCGCTGAATGTACACACATTTCTTCCTTTCTCTCCAAACATCCAGAAATCAATCATATTGAATTCCATGTCCCTCCAATGCAGCTTTCGGGTTCCATTTCGGATGACCCTTTTTTCATCCAATTCGAAGCCACTAGCCGCTCTGCACATCAGATACATCCATTGTTAGCTTCTTTAACTCCACCGGTTTCCGCCATTTTTGCAGACCTTGTGGTCGCCAATGGTGCCAACAAAGTTGCGGTTGATCTCGGGGTTCGAAACTACATTGTTTCTACCACTTCTCTCAAGTTTCTTTCACTCATGGCGTATCTACCGGTCCTGACAACATCGGCTGCTGCTAAGCTCGTCGATGGTGCCACCGAGATCGAGATCCCGGGGCTGACCCCGTTGCCGATATCAAGCATTCCACCTCCATTCTTCAATGCCGATCATGGGTTTACAGCAACCCTTGTTTCAAACGCTAAAGCTCTCCCTTTCTGCAATGGAATCCTAATGAACACCTTTGAATCCTTTGAGCCTGAAACTCTTTCAGCAATCAACAACAAGAGAGCCTTAAGCAATCTCCCATCGATTCTCCCTATAGGACCATTGGAAACTTATGGTCTCAACATGAACGGCCAAACTCGATATCTTCCATGGCTGAACGACCAACCAGCTGAATCAGTCGTTTTCTTAAGCTTCGGAAGCAGAACGGCCATGTCGAAAGATCAAATAAAGGAATTAAGTGATGGATTAGAGAGAAGTGGGTATCGATTCCTTTGGGTTCTCAAGACGAAAAAAGTTGACAAAGATGAAAAAGAAGATTTGGGAGAGATATTAAGCAGTTCCTTTCTCGAAAGAACAAAGAACAGAGGAATGGTAATCAAAGAATGGGTGAACCAGCAAGATATTCTGGGAAATGCAGCCATTGGAGGATTTGTAAGCCATTGTGGGTGGAACTCAGTGATGGAAGCTGCTGGGAATGGGGTTCCAGTGCTGGCATGGCCTCAACATGGGGACCAAAGAACAAATGCAGAGGTTTTGGAGAAAGCTGGGCTTGGAATATGGGATGCAACGTGGGGATGGGGAGGTCAGAGATTGGTTAAACAAGATGAGATTCAGAGAAAGATCAGTGAGTTGATGACAGATGAGAAGCTGAAGAGCAAGGCTAAAAGTGTAGGGGATGAAGCTAAGAAAGCTACTGGAAATGGTGGGACTTCCAAAAACACAATCCTGGAAACCATTGAATCGTTGAAGCAAAATGTGCAGACTGTTTTAGGAACTCATAAAAATTAGACATGGGATTTGGGATTTTTATTGTTTAATTCGCATTATTGATTTATTTTTCAACAATATGATCCAAGTCAATGAGTTTGCAATTTTAGTCAACTGTTTTAGTCTGGTCAATATGTTGAACGTTCTAGGTGTGTGACCTGGGTTCAAGGAATATCTAATTTTATCCCATCTACCAAATATGTTTCCTAAACTGATATAATTTTTTCTTTTTTAAACACATTTGTAATTTGTATTTCATGTTGTTTCAAGTTTTTTTTTATTTTTAATTAATAAATATATTATTTTTAAATTTTTTTATTTTTAATTCATCTTTTTAATCAATATCTATTTTATTCATAAAATCAAATAATAAATATGTAATTATATAATAAAAATACATATTTCACATATATTATTATGATAAAAATATTTGAAATTAATAACTCCTTTATATATAATATAAACTATCAGCTAATTTTTTGATATATTTTTCTTTTTAATATTTATATGTCAAATATTTATTTTCTCCACGTATATTGTGGGTATGGTAATTTCTAATATTATAAAATGAAATAATTATTTTAAATATAATTATTAATTTTATATGTAAAATATTTCAGATATCATTGTTTTTTCATCTACATTGGGTATGATATTTTAAATATTTTTATATGTGAAATATTTTAAATACACATACAAGAATATATAATACTAAAATTTAATACGCTCATGATATGGATTGAAAAAATAAATATTACACATATAAAAATTATATTTACTAAAATAATGATATTTGTAATAATTATTTGATTTTATGAATAAAAGATATATTAATTAAAAAGATGAATTAAAAATAAAAAATTTAAATATAATATATATATTAATTAATAATAATAATTTGAAACAATATGAAATAAAAATTACAAATGTGTTTAGAACATGAGGAATTGAACCGAGACTTATGAATAAAATCATTATTAACCAAAGGAACTGATATGTTCAAAATATTAATTAAAAATAATAAAAATTTTAAAAAATATAAAATAAAAAATACAAATGTGAGCGGGAGAAAAATCAAATTCAAGACTCAAGAAGTAAACCACTAACATTTGACCAAAGATACTTATTATATTAAAAAAGTCAAAAAAATACGATTTAAAGGAAAAACGCCCACCTTTATAGAAAGCGCATCCAACTCGACGTGCTTTCACACACTCTCTAAAATTGACCTATTTTCTTAAATTTTCAAAAAAAAAAAAATCGGCCTATTTGGCCAATAAACTTTTTTGGGGGGCATATATGATTAATTTAGCCCCATGTTTGAGTTCTAGATTTATATTATTCTAGTTTATATTCCAACATGCATGAGTGTCGTATATATTTATTTTGGTCTGGGTATGGAGATATATGTATTAATTCTGGGAAAAAATTATGTTCATATTATGTATCAATTTATCTCATATTTTATATAATTTGTCACACTGATTCAATCTATAAAAAGAACTATATTCGTATATTATTTTCTCATGTTAATAATACATTTTTGTGTAGATTTTAATATATATGTTTGATATCTATGTCATGTACATATAATTTTTCATGACACCATGACTTATTATTATTATTATATCTTAATTTATTTCATATTTCCTACAATTTTTCTAATTTTAATTTTAAATCTATTTACTTAAAATTTGCATCATTGCACTTATTATAAATTAATATAAATATTATATTAAAAAAAGTTTAATTTAATTTTCAAACAAGACAATTTATTTTTATTGTAAGATATTTCAAATAATATGAAAATTGCATTCATTTGTAAGGAATGTCAACCTTTTAAGAATAAATAATTGAACTTTGGAATAGAGGGGAGATTTGAGTATTGCTCTCATTACAAGTAATACTGCATTACACTAGGTTCAGATCGAAAATGTTGTAGGAGTATATGGATCAGATTCTTTCTTTGGTCGACTTACATGTCAGCCGACATGGTTGCAGCCGTTGCATTTGGCATTCTTGCCAGGAACATTGATGGAGGTTCTGGTTTATGGATGCGGGCCTGCAGAGCAATTGCAATCCATTGAAACTCAAAGAAATGGGAGATGATAAACAGAGTGTGGGTGGAATTACTGACATATGCAGCAGTTCATTGTGGAGCATGGGCAACAACTTAGGAGAGGTGGGGAGTTTTTAGCTCATGTTTGCCTTCTGATGGCACGAAAGGAATACTTCCAAATTCGTGAAGACAAATGGATGGTTCATTGTCCACATGCTTGCCATCCTCCTCCTGCCCTATTGGTGTTGTAATCAAATGGACGGAACAACCGGTCTTGGTGAATTACCCGACTTGGAGTCAGTGGATTTCTCATCATAATCTGTTCCATTGCTTGATATTTTTGCTGTAAAATAAGCTTTTGCATTATTTTGGCTTTGTTTGTTGACAAACATGTTTTTGCGACACTTTTGTTCGTATTGTCAGGTTATATTATCGATTATAAATATATTTATATATGTATAAAGATTAAAATTATTAAATTTGATCTATTTAATTATATAAATTTTGTATAAATATTATAAAACCTATTTTAAAATTAAATATTTTGGAAAGGATATTTTGCTCAATCACTTTAAGGTAAGGTAGCTTTTAATACAGTGGAAAGTGATAACTTTTTTGAGAATTTAATCAGTTTTGAAAAATAGTTTCATTTCAACTGTCGTTAGAACAAAACAAACAGAAAGATCAAATAAAAAGTAATGCAATGAATAAAGTAAAGAGAGAATTAACACACGATATTTATTGAAACAATTCAGACACTATGATTCTACGTCTACAGAGCCTCACCTTGTGAATGGTTTTTTTCAAGAATCGTCCGGATTACCTATTGGCTTAAGTTCAATCTACCCTTATACAAAGAAGTAATTGCAACCTCAATACCAACCTCAATTGTCACAAATCACTTACCCAAACAATACAATAAATAACACAAAAACACACCAAATTTGTTGACAAGTACACTCTAAAAAGCGGCTCTTGATGTGCAGCACAAAATAGCCTATTTATAGGCCTCTTCAAGTGGTTAATCAACAATGTTTTGATAGGCTTTAAATTCCTATTTAAAATTTGAAATTATCCCGTTAATTATCCTGAGTATTTATCATATAAAAGTCTTCATAATCAAGATTTCCATTGCTCCAAAATTCTCTTGAATAAATATGATATTTATCTCTAACAAATAGCAATTTAAGAATAAGACTTTCATGTTTATCCAATCACCTCAAGCAATTCAGTTGAGAGTCTTAGTGTAACAGCCCGCTTTTCAGTGGTTTCGATAATAGTAGTTTCGAAACCACAATTCTGACAAGTGAGCCCGTAAATATTATTAATTTATGAGTTAAATTTATTGATTTAGTGAATAGTGATTTGATAGATTTTATTAATTGATCAGATAGTTAAAGTACAAGTGGTTTGGACTTAGAGTTAGTGGTTTTGGAAAATGAGGTATCGAGAATTTGTTTTTGTAAATCGAGCCTGTAAATATTATTATTAAATATTTACAGAGTTGTTATATTGATGAATTGAAGTTTGGTCCAAAAATTTTAGAGTTTGGATAGCTAATTAAGAGAAAATGACTAAATCGTAAAAGTTGTAAAAATTAATTAGTATTGATTTTTATTAGTTGAATGGTTTAATTAATGGTTTTGAAAAGGTTTATAAGACAATTTGACCATAATAGAGCATTAATAGGGACGGTTAGTGCTTGTTTCTTTGATTATTTTATGATAAATTATATTAAAAATAAAAAGAATAAAAGAAGAAGACATGAAAACACAGGTTCATCTTTTTCATTTTCTTTCTCACAACCGAAACCACCATTTTTAGAAGGGTTTAGGTTCGGCCAAGCTTCTCCTTGATGTATGTAAGTCCAATTCAAGCTCGTTTTTAATAATTTTTATGTTTTTGAGATCGTTGTAATTTAATCTAGTTAACTTGTATCTTCGTTTTCAAAATTGTTAAAGATTTTTAAAGTTTACATTGATGAAAATTGAAGCATTTGATATTTAATAGTTTGATTATAAGCTTAGATGTGTTTAAAGACTAATTTATAAAGTAATTTTTTGTTAGTTTCAAATTTAAGGACTAAAATGTAATAATGTAATTTTTAATATGAAATTTCTGAAATTTATGCATTTAGAGGGTTCTAAAGGGATGAAATTGAATTTAAATTGTAAAATAAATATTGAATTTGAAAGATATAATAATTTCGATTTTAGGGACTAAATTGAATAAAATGTAAAAGTTTTAAAAAAATTGTATAAAATGAAATCAAAAGTTCATATGCATGTATTTGAGTATTATAAATTATTTTCAATTGATATCTTGAACTTAGTTATTATATAGATAAATAATCGGTAGATAATCTAGGAAAATGGAAAATTACGAATTAATTCCTGACTCTTCTGCTTTTGTTATTTGCCCTAGTAAGTTCATATGGTGTAGTTGTATTTGTAAATGTGTTATATGTGTTTAAATTATGAAATTATATATTGTGATTGTATTATGAATTGGTTGTAAAATGATACAAAAAAGTGAAAAAAAGGACTACATTGGAAAATATGATATTTGTGATAAATACATATAGATGTGTAATATTGGATGAATGTAAAATTCAATATACGAGTGTACGATATATATGATAATGTTATATTGTTAAAAGATATAGAAATGTATATTGTTTGAGCATCAAGTAGACTGAATTAATGATATGTAATTATATTTTGAATTGTGATTGGAACAGTACAAAAATGTGAAGAATGGAACGAATTGTAATAAATGATACTGATGTTTTATAGAGCCCGAATGAACATAAGATAAGATACAATTGACATGCCAATAGGGTTGATCGCACGCTAGTACAAGATATGTGTAAAAGATGTTATGGAGTAAAAGTTTTGATAGAGATATTATTGTTTACGTCGGTATCCTGCATTTGTTGCAGATTACAAACTTTATCTCTACGGAGACCTTGGTGTGGTGTAGTTATCGCTCTATTGAGCTATTTGGTGTGGTGGAGGGATGATACATTACATGATATGATAGTTATGCCTACGAGCTTCGCACTAAGGTGCCTTGGTGTGGTGTAACTACCCACGTATCTATATCTTATATTTTAGTTCATCGGGTTAACTGTTTAAAATTAATTCTTTCCATGAGATATATGGAAAGGGGCATGTTCATAACGTATGGAATGGATATGTTTATATGGTTATTCAAATGTTATATGATTGAATAGAACAAATTATGTGTATATGTTTAACACTTAATTAGCATTGACATCAAAATGGACAGATAGATAGCAGTTTATATGTATAAAATATTTACCTTGTGAATGTCACATGTTGTGACAAGGATATAGATAAATTAGCTAAAATATAAAAGTTTGTGACCATTATGCACAAAACGTCCCATAGATGTCAACTTATTAAATAGGGTTCATTTGATCCAAATGAACTAGCCAATTCGTGGAACCCGTGGAGAAGCCTATCTACTTGAAACATCGGTAGTCCAGTAAAGCACTCCAGTAAAACTAGAGTTACCAGGATAAATAGGATAAATCTTAAAAGGATAAAATTATATAGAGTTTAAATCTCTTAAGACTCTCAATTGTAGATAAGCTCTAATCTTGTCTATCGATGTAACTTAATCCGTACCGTTGTTTTTGGAAGAACTCAACTATAAATAGAGGTCTCCCATTTCATTTGCAATTACTCCATTTATAATTGTGAATAATTTGAGAGTATTTACTCAAACACTTGACATGCTATGTTCCTTGGGCTTTTCTTTTTTTTTTTGTTGCTCTTCCATTTTGAGTGTGCTTTTGTCATATTTTTGGTGCCTTTAAAGAATTTTTGCAAAAATTCTCACTTTATCTCCTAAAGTCGTGCAGTTTACAAGATGAAAGGCCTAACCCTGTAACACTAATAATCACATTCCGTAGAAATTCTTAACATGGAAAATCATCCGCTGCCTGATGATTTTGGAATTGAAGCTCATACATACAAATATATATATATGTAGAAAAGAAAAAATATTTTAAAAATACCAATAAATTATCCTAACTAGAACTACTGAAACACATAAGTACGAGTACATATACGAATACCATAAGAAAAACAACATGCGTACTTGTAAGGGATTGATTGTTAAAAACGTCAGGAGAAAGAGATTGATTACCAAAAGAATTGGACAGATCTGGCCTCCGTACATCTTTAGTACAGAAACTTGTAATTAAATTCCCTGTGCTTGCTATCCTTGGTTCCTGTATTTTGTTTTCTGATCCTATGCACATTGATTTCATAACTAAATTCTTCTGCCGGAATTAGATTACCATTACCATTCATCTGATTCACCTTTAAAAGAAAAAAGAACAAAGATTCTTATAAGCCCAAAACTTAGCATGCCATTGCACTGTACATTTATGATCATTTCTGTACATTGATGACATTGTTTCCTTTCTCTTATCCATGGATCCATATCCTGCAACATCATCTTTGTTTGGTCCTCCAAACCTTCACCAACCAAAATCTAAGACAAAAAACGAGGATTAGGAAGACAATGGACAGAATTAATGTACTTTCAACAAAATTAATGCAAGTATTTCGAGCTATATTGCTCCAACTTTTCGTTTAGATTTCAAGATAATATGAACATTAGCAGAAATTTGCGTATATGTTTACGTGTACAAGAAGAGTGTTCAGAAAAACAAAAAGAAAATATACCTGTATTATCTCTTTGATCAAGCATTTGATTTCCTCCTTTGACTGAAACAAGGCTATTAACGTATACAAGAGTTGAAAATGACTTTGGAACCCCATAAATCGGAAGATCCTTGACTTCTTTGTTCCTAAGGTTATAAGACATCATTTGTCCATGGGATCCCTCCATGAGAATCTCATCATTTTTCCGAAATACCAAAGGCCTCTCCACTCTTGTAAGGGGTCCGATCGTTAATACGTTTGTCCAAGATTCCTTCACTCCATATTCCTTCATCACAAATATCTCGAACGATTTTTCGATCCCTCTTTCCGGGTAGATTACGAGAGCAATGCAATCGTTCCACACTAAAAGACTCCTGCAAATTGAATGATCATGCATGGAGATGAAACTCGGCATTGGTATTACTTGGAACTCCTCGTTTCCCATGTTGAATGAAAGGATGACTTCATTTCCGTTATCATCCATGGCATACCAATGGAATGCTCCATTAAAGTACGTCTCGAAACACGGGGAATATCGGACATGTGCAGGGACGGTAACGTTGATTTCTTTCCAAGAATCCGTTCCCATGGAGTATACTTCAGCCCTGGAAAAATGGGGTAAGTTACTCCCTCTTAGCTCCTCCCAATACGAAACAATCCTAACAACCTTGAAGCAATGGCTCTTAGCATCATAACCAAACCCCAACCCGGTGGTTTGAGATATCAAGTTTCGGATCCAGGGATAACAAGGGAGACAGGACTCAGGGAGCACCATGGACTCCCTAGTTGCAGGGTTACAAAGAAGTATGTAATCTCTGTAGTTTGATAGGCAAATAATGCCATCACAATGACCTAAAAGCTGTAAACATGGCTCCTTCCTATACAAGGACAAATCGACATCTAAATTTTCGAAAGAAAAACCATTCCCGCAGACTAATGACAGCAAGTTTTCTTTCTGTCCTAAACATGTGACGAGGCAGCGCTTCAGAAGGACGCATACATTGTTATTATAGTTGTAGTTGAGGTGCAGTTGGATGAATTTAGGATTGGTAATGAGAGAATGCCAATATTTGCAAACATACTTGCATCGCATCAAAGATTCGGCTGGCAGCCGTAAGAGAATTTCGAGGAACAATTCCCTCGGCAGATCACCGATGACCTCCATAATCGCCTCTTATTCTCCTCCTGTCTTGCAGCCAATAACTAGAGAAGCTGAACCCTGCATATGAACATAATCATAAAAAACCGACCTATGAACCTTGTATAATTCGATTCGAATCCGCTTGTTTGTCGCCTCTAATCAAAGTTTTATATGCATCAACGGTGAATGCCTCTTATAAATTGTCCATGATGAATTGATGATAAAGTGGTATCCTATCATAATACGTGTGTTTACAACTATTTTATTAAGATGAGGGCTTAGATTTTGCAAATTCCTAAGTTTCAATTTGTGAGTAAAAGCTAAGATAAGACCCTGAAGGATTAATTTATTGAGAAGATAAAAAGGAAATTCTGATCTTATCAAATTCGGTCACTTCTAATGCTAAGCAGCCTAGCAAACCAATAAAACTAAGCCACTTGATTTGCTCCCTCCAAATCATTTGCATATCTTTTGTCCTATTCTATGATTTAGAAGCCTCTAAATGGTGACACGTTTACCGTATCATCATCATCATCATCATCGTCATCATATTTCCTTAATTTTCCAAACACAGAATATATATATCCTACTTTTGTTGCAAATTCACTAAAGCACCCTTGGCATGATCTTTTAATTTTCAAAAACTACCCTTTCTTACCAAGTGAAAGTTGATAGCAAATTTTCCCATCACACCGTATACATACGTACATATATATAGACGAAGAAACTTTGTGTCTGTTCTAGCAATGTTTCGAACAACACCCTTCCATGCATATATGAATATTAATGAAGAAAAAGTGTGGATAAGATACCTCAAAATCAGCTCCAACAGCATCAACCAAAATAGTGAGGCTTTTTTTCATCCAGAAAAGTTGGTGCCAAAGAAAAGAAGATATGGAGAAGAGAGCGGTGGAGAAGGAAAAGGAGATGGGGAATTGAGATGTAGAGGCATGGTGTTGTTTTGTGGCATTTGAGTTGTATGTTTGTGTTTGTCAGCACATCATTTTCTAAATATATATATATATATTCATGAAATGGTAAACAAACACATCATTATCTTTGAAAAGGAAAGCTTTATTCCATGCACTTCTACTATCTCTTAGATTCTTTTAACTAATATTAATGTGATACTCTTTTGAATTATAAACAATAACAATGAGATTAAGGTGATGCTAATCAAACAAACTACACCATCTTATGTTTTGATTATATTAAATTTGATTTTTATGTCAATACAATCCAATGATTATAAAAAAATTGTAATAAATTAATACATGACATAAAAATAATATGAAAAATAATTAAAATACATAAAAAAATAAATCAACATAAATGCTTCAAAATTGAAGGGTTACGAAAAAATTGTGATAAATATGATAAATTATGTATTACTATAAATTAAATAAATATTTAAAAATATTTTTATTTTTTTATATGTATATAACTAATTTATAATTTTATGTTTTTAAAACTTTTAAACAGTATAATAATTAAATATTATTTTTGTGAATTAATTTATAATTTTATGTATTTAAGTAAAAATAAATAAATTTTGAGAGAGACTGGGTTCAATGCACCCATTTTCTTAGATTGATAAGCATATTAGGAAGGCAAGGGTTGATAAGAACAAAATTATTGGCTTTGCAGTTTGGTATTAGAAGTGAAGGTGCATGAGATTTGTTTGTTCTAATACAGGGGAGGAACCATTGGTAGAAGAATTAAAGAATTTAAGTTTTACATATACATTGAATGGCGTCAACTATTCTATCACCCAAACAACTCTCTCTCTTTCCTTTGTCCTCTAACTATGTTAAAAGGTGCAATGAGAGCATGCCATTGAAGCTCGAAGGGGATAACATTGGCATCGTGGGAGCAGTTCTCAGTGAAGATGATTATGAGGGTGGTATTGGGTATTTAGTTTAGCTGCTGAGTTGAGGGGTTTTGATACGAGTCATAAAGGCCCAATCCAAGTTCAAGAACGTGCTGGGCTCAAATTGCCACAAGGCCCAATAACAAGATCAAAGGCCCGACAAATGCGGTCCAAACTAAATGGGACCATTCAAGAGCTTGTTAGCAAGGCCTTAGATGCATACACGAGAGAACAAGAAAATCAAGATTCACTTTCTTGTTTTCAAGAAAATCAAGAAACCGAATCTTGGCCCAATTTTGCTGTTCGAAGAGATTTCAAGAATCAAGAAAATCAAGATTTCAAATCTTGGAAATCTTGGTCCAAGAAACCAAATCTTGCAGCCAAAACGCATTGGATCTCCATTACGAGCGTCAACGGCCCAATTTTGGTAGGAGATGGATCACGAGCCCAAATTCTTGAAGGCGAGGCCCAATAACCAAAATCCAGCCCAATCAAGAAATTTCTTCATACTTAGTTGAAAATCAGGCCAAAATGTCAAAGGGCCCAATTCGTAAACATCCTACTTGTTTAATTTAATTTTTTAATCTTTAGGAGCATTACATGTAAAATTCGGCCCAAAACAGCCCATATAAGTGCATGGCCGAATTTACCTTGTTATTTTATTAATTAGGTTTAATTTTTATTAGTTACTTGTGAGATTAGGATTTGTTAGAGGCCTATATAAGCATTAGATCGAGTTGCCAAATCACGAGAAACTCCTACGAAAGCTCTAAACGAACAGATCTGAAATCAAACAAAGAACGAGATTAAATCTGGAAAATTAAAATCTGGAATAAGAACCCTAAAAAATCAGCAAGATCTAATCAAGGAACGAAACACTTATGAAAGAGGTTTCTTGAAACCAAGAACACGAAATTGATTCCCAAGAATGAACTCCCACAAGCCGAATCTGCCAAGAACACCAAAACAGTAAGTAGATTGAAACAATCAGATTTTTAATTGGAAGATTAGGGATTTGGGCGGCAAAAAAAAAAGAAAAGAAAGAAATAGGTGAAATTGAACAGTTCAAGAAGTGAATTTAAGTTGCGATTCGGTCCAATTGAACACCCAATATGAATTGCCCAAATTTCAGCAGCCGAATTTCACCCAACAAGAAGAAATAGAAAACGGCAAGAACCCTAAATTTTAGGGAATTTTGAGTCGATTATATGTGGCCAATAAAAGAACCGATTAAATGAAGAGTTCTTGGAGTTTGAATCAAGGCTGAAACACAAACAAGAACAGCAAAATATTAGATGATGAATCGGCACAAGTAGGAATAAAGAAACAAATCGAAACAGCAAGAAATAAAGAAAAGTCCTAAGAACCCTTGAATTCCCGAAAGAATTCACAAATTCCTTCAAACGGCTCTAATCTCGCCTCCAAAGAATATCGATGGCAAGAAGAAGGTTGAAGATGGCTCCCACAATCAAAATATTGTTAAAACAACTTCTAAAGAAAACTCAAGAGAGAATTCTTGGAGAAAACCCCAAAGAAAATTCTGCACTCAACAAATCTGAAATTTGATAGAAAAAAATAATAATAAGATGTGTTTACAAAGGGTGGCTGGCTAATGCTTATATAGGCCTCCAACAAATCCTAGTCTCACAAGTAACTAATAAAAATTAAACCTAATTAATAAAATAACAAGGTAAATTCGGCCATGCACTTATATGGGCTGTTTTGGGCCGAATTTTACATGTAATGCTCCTAAAGATTAAAAAATTAAATTAAACAAGTAGGATGTTTACGAATTGGGCCCTTTGACATTTTGGCCTGATTTTCAACTAAGTATGAAGAAATTTCTTGATTGGGCTGGATTTTGGTTATTGGGCCTCACTTTCAAGAATTTGGGCTCGTGATCCATCTCCTACCAAAATTGGGTCGTTGACGCTCGTAATGGAGATCCAATGCGTTTTGGCTGCAAGATTTGGTTTCTTGGACCAAGATTTCCAAGATTTGAAATCTTGATTTTCTTGATTCTTGAAATCTCTTCGAACAGCAAAATTGGGCCAAGATTCGGTTTCTTGATTTTCTTGAAAACAAGAAAGTGAATCTTGATTTTCTTGTTCTCTCGTGTATGCATCTAAGGCCTTGCTAACAAGCTCTTGAATGGTCCCATTTAGTTTGGACCGCATTTGTCGGGCCTTTGATCTTGTTATTGGGCCTTGTGGCAATTTGAGCCCAGCACATTCTTGAACTTGGATTGGGCCTTTATGACTCGTATCAGGTTTCGTTGCATGGTGTCCATAGTTATTAGGATTTGAGTTTGGGATTAGATAAGGTTTAGATGGGTTTAAAAATTAAGTCACACGGACTTTTCAAACTTTTAAAAACTTTCATAGGTGGGCTATCAAAATTTCATTAATTCAGGTTTGGAATTATTAGGCATATTAGCTATGTGATCTGAAACGAAGTTAGCTTCAAGAAAAATACGAGAGATCAGAATCTATCATTCTGGTTGCAATGTTCTTTAATGCTTCTAAACAACCTTAGGTTTCAATATTATTGTTGGGGCAAACTACAAAATTCATCATTTATATTTTAGTATATTTATATTTTGTCACTAAACTTTAAGAAAGTACTAAGTAATCATTAATGTTATCGATTTATTACGTTATATTCACTCAACTATCAACTCTCGTTAACGCTGCAGTGACAAGTTGATGTGACATCAAATGTTGTCATTATCACTATGTAACAGCCCGATTTTTGGGTCTAGTCGGAATAGTGGTTTCAGGACCACAAATTCGAAGAGAAAAATTTTATTTTTATGGTCTACAATTTCACGAAATGATTTCGTGAAAATTTCGTTCAAAAATTTCGACGTTTGAGCACTCAATTTATTTAAAAAGTCTAAATTGATATGTGATCCTGAAAATTATTACAGTAAGAGAGTATGTATTCTTGATATAGTAAAACAAGAAAATTTTGAGGACGAAATTTATTTTAAGAGTGAGAGAAATGTAATACCCCGAAAATTTTTATAGTAAGATATTATCTTTGATATAGTAAGGAAATAAAGTGACAAAAAGGAGAATTTTGAGTTATGACAACATTAGGAAGTATATTATGACATATTAATTAAAGAAAGGATTAAATTGCAAAAGTGAGAACAGTTTTGTTACCCAAGAGTAAATACTCAAAATTTGAGGGGTTGAAGTGTAAATATGAAAAATTTGAAGGACCAATAGTGTAAATAATTTAAGGGTGGAATAATCTAGAAACTAAGGAAAAGGATGAATTGGGACCAAATTGAATAGACAAAGAATTATGAGGGACTAAATCGTAATTTTATCAAATTAAGTGATGACTCAAGGATGGAATTTTAAAAGATTTAAAGGGCAAAATGGTCAATTAATAAGAAAGAGAAATCTAGAAAATAATAATGATGTTGGAGATATTTTAGATTAAATAAATAAATAAATATTAGTTTATTAATATTTTAATTTAATTTTTAAATGATATTTTATCATTTTATTATTATTTTATTTAGTATATATATATATATGGAAGAAAATATGAAGAATCGTCATCTTCTCCCATGCATTCCAACGTATGAAGAGAAAAGAAAGAAAGAAAGAAACTTTCTTTTCTTTACAATTTGGTCCTCTCACTAAAAGTTCACCATTTTCACTTAGAAATCAAAGAAATTTCCATAGCCACCAAGAGAGAAAATTGATAAGGAAACCATAGTGAGCTAGAATCAAGTTAGATTCAAGAAATAGAGGCTGGAGGAGAGAGAAAATTAAGTTAAAGATTGAAATCAATAGAGCAGGGTAAGAACATCAAGATTTTAATATATTTTTGAGTTTGATATTATTGAAAAAGTATGAAATTGATGTTAATGTAGGGTTTTATCATATAAGGTTCTATGTTCTTAATATGTTAGTGAAGGGAAACAAGAGGAATTGATAGAAAATATTGTAGAGAAAGGAAATGAGGGTGTTATAAATTTGATTATCAACATCTTGCACTGAAACAGTTTTGGACAGCAGTGGTAGGTTAACTTTGAAAAATCACCATAAGTCTTAGAAATTGTATTAAGGATGAATAAAATAAGGAATTAAAGATTACTGAGTCTAGTTTCTCATAGAAGAAACGGTGTAAGCAATGAATTGTAAATCATGAGTTATAATAAATTTTGTGAGATAAGGTCAGAATGATTTCGAGTTCCCCTGTTCTGACTTTGGAAAATCATAAAAAAAATTGGATAAAAATGATTAGGGGCTTAAATTTATATTTTTAAAATCTTGAATGAGTATATTTTCAATAGAAATAGACGGGAACATTATCCAAATCCTGTACGAGGAGATAATTAATTTTTAGTGAAGAAGGGTCAAAACTGTCAGACAGCAAAATAGGGATGAATTTAAAGAATAAACTGTACTTATTGGTTAAATAAAAAATTCTAAAAATTTTATAGTAAGAATATATATGAGTCTAGTTTCATATAAAATTAACGGATCTCAATTTGGAGTTACGTAGATCAAGATATAAATAATTTTGTGACTATGACGCAAGTGGACAGCTTTGAATGAACAAATAAGTAAATAATGGAATTATAGATAATGTTACATACAAGCATGTTATATACATTTAAGGATGTGGAATGGAGAGGAGGAGGAGGAAAACATATGATTATTCAACTAGCATGAGTTTTCTTTAAAAATGGCTAATTTGCATGTTTTAGGTTTAAGGACTAAATTGAATAAAAGTAAAATTGTAAGGGTAAATTTGTAAAAATGTCAAAAAGCGACCAACTTGCATGAAATGAATTTTTTTATTATTTAAATTAATAAATTGAATGAAATATTAATTTAGATCAAGATTGGGTGGAAATTCGAAGAAAATAGAAAATTACCAAAATTCAGGGAATTTTGGTATTTTTGCAATTTAGCCTGGCAAGTTCGTATGAACTATATTCTGTATAATTTTAATTAAAGTAAATGTTATTTGGTGATGAATATTATATAAATATGTGTTTTATTATTGGAATTGAATTATTATTTGTAATAAATATAATTATTAGATGCATTGACATGATTATCGGAAGCTCAATTGGATTGGAAGCTTGTCGAAGATATATCACACTATCCATTGGTTCTATCAATAATTTTGGATGATTTGATTCTGGTTATAATGGCATGAATAAGTTAAATTGGCCAACGCTAGCTCATTAATGTTTTGATTTTGATTGGTTATAAATATGAATGCTTGATGAAATGAAATGTTTGTAAATTAATTTGTAAACTCCGGTAATACTCTATAACTCTATTCTGGCGATAGATACGGGTTAGGAGTGTTACACATTATCAATTTTAGGTCAATTTGTACAACTAATCCCTATACTTTTTTTCTTTTGAGTGAATTTATTTCTTTTTCTTTTATTTGCTCTAACTTTCCCTTTCCCTTTTCTTTTCCTTTTATCTTTTATTTCTTTAGTTATCTTATTCTTCTTCTCCTTTTTTATTCTCTCTTCTTCTTTTCATAACCCTAACCACCTCTTACACCAATGTTATCTCTAGTGGTCTGCTTCATTCAAAACGGAACCGTGGGCTTTAAGCACTATTCTTCTACTTTTTTTAGATCATTGTTTGACAATCCAAACCAAAAAAGGTAATAAAAAAAACACTAGTAGTCACCCAATTATTGGTAAGTGTTTTTATGTCACCCAATTATAAAAAGTTACAAAATGATCACCCAACTATTCGGTTTTGTCTTTTTGTTCACCAGCCACAAAATGGCAAATGGAAAGGTGATGTGGTAGCTAAATTTGACATAATCTCATTTTTAACCCTCAAAATTTCTACATTGTGTCAATTTAGTCTTAATTCTAAACAATTTAACCCTCAACATTTATACAACGTGTAATTTAGTCTTTTTTGGAGTTTTGCATTTCTTTGTGACCCTTTCACCTAAAAAAGCCAAAAAATAAATAAATAAATTTTCAGCTAAATTTGATCGAAAATAGATAAAAAAAAATGGAAACACATTATTTTTTAAACTCTATTTTTATAGATAAGTGAGATCAAGAAGAGATCTTATTGAGCATTATTGTGATCCTTTCACCTAAAAAGTAAAAAAAAAAGTTCAGCTAAATTTGATTGAAAATATATCAAAAATGGAAACACCGTATTTTATAGATAGGTAAGAACAAGAGGCAATCCTATTGAGCATTAATTTGTTTATCCCGAGTTAGTTTGTTGAGGTCGAAAGATAAACCAGACTAAATTGTCTAATTTGGTAAAATGGTGACCAAGAGGTAAAATTGAACCAGTTAGAAGTTTATGCCTTTTAGATCCCTAATTCGAAAACTAATCAACAACATGGAAGTCAACCGACCACTTGTGTTTCTTGAATTGTTAATTGTGTAATTTTGCTTGTTTTACAATTTGGCTATCCTTAGTGTTAGGTAGGCCATTAGTCTAAATTACCCTTGACTATGCATTTGCGTAATATGGTACTTAGCAATTAGTTAGATAGACTACCTATTTGCATGTTTTTCGCTTAGGAATCACTTTGTCCCTCGAACCCTCTTGGATTTGATCCTTGGAATACTCGAGTGTTCTATTGCAAAACTAAAAATGTTACAACTCAACCTGTCACACTTAAATATACTACCATATTATAATTTTTTTTTGTATTGATTATTAGCCCTGATGCACACACGCCAAGGCGCGGTCACTAATGTAGTTGAGAGCCTGATGTAAGTGGTGTGTATTCGGCTAGACATTTCACAAGCAGTTGGAGTTGTGAAATGGTATATGCATAATCTTGGTAAAGGGCGTTGGCAAGCTGTGAAATAGATTCTACAGTATCTTCTGAAAATCGTAAATGCTGGTTTAATCTTTGAGCAAAATAAAATGTTTAGTCAGTGTTTAGTTGGATATGTCGATTTTGATTATGCTGGTGATTTAGATAAATATCGATCTACTATTGAGTATCTATTTACTATTGCTAAAGCCCGGTAAGTTAGAAGTCTACATTATAGTCTACAGTAGCTTCATTAATGATAGATGCAGAGTATATAATAGTTTCAAAAGTTGTTAAAGAGGTTGTTTGGGTTGATGGAAAACTTGGGTGTTGTTTAATGTCACATTAACCTTTACTATAACAGTCAAAGCACTATCCATTTAGCGAAAAACCAAGTTTACCATTCAAGAGGCAAACACATTAGTATGAAGTATCACTTTGTACGAGAAATCTTCGAAGAAGGAAAGATTCTACTTCAGAAGATTACAATAGCTAAAACTCCTGCAGATATGATGACCAAGATAGTAAAAGCAATAAAGTTCAATCATTGTTTGAACTTGATAACATCCTGCAAGTTTGAACACCTTCGAGTGTATGGTGCTTGAAAGCGCATTTTGAGGTACAATTGAAGGTGACTTTATGAAGTTAAGAAGTGGAAGATTTGGGAAGTTGAGTGGGATTGACAAACTCGCCAAAAGTGGAGATTTGTTGATGTTGGCTTGTTTTTATCCCACATAGACATGGGACAAAAGATTGCCACCTCAACCTTGCTATAAAAGAAGGCTTGAAGCCTTCACTTAAGTATCCCAATTTTGATCTACCACTTTATTGTATACAATTTGTATACTTCGAGAAATCTTTTGAATTAAGAGGTTCATTAGTTTATAAGTTTCTTTTGGTATTAGTGCAGTTATTATCAGGTGTTGGTGCTTAAGGTCATAGGCACATTCATGTGTGATATTACTCGATGTCCCCAACATCTTGTTCTTCTTCTTCAACCAAGCCGTGTGCCATCTCTCACCACCGCTCCTTGCCAACATTATCTCTTGTCACTGCTCCTCATCAGTCGACCTTCATTTGGTTTGATTTTTGCACCCAATCATTCCTAAGCAATATAATCTAACCCATTTTTTACAGTCTTCCTCCATCAACCAATAGCCTTCTCATTCACCACCAGCCTCACTGTTATCCACGACCACCATACAATTCCCCATTCGCCATCTCTTCTCTACTAACGCCACTCACTATCTCACAAGCCTCATCTCAATAACCCTCGCAACCACCACAACACCTACACAATTCCCCAACCTAAAGCTGTCATCTCATAAAGCCTCAACCTCATAATAACCCCTAATAAATTATTGTAAAATCTCCAATAACCATCTGTCATCAATTCCCTTCCTCATTCACCATATCCCTAAAAGCCCAATACTCGACCCAAAAGCCAGAACAAAAAACAATAATAAAATAGAAAGAAAAAAAAAAGAAAGCAAAGTTTAACGACTACCACAAGTTTGGCACCCTTTTGGAAGTTTCACTGAACCCAACTGTGGAATGGTAGTCGTTGATTAGGAGAATAACATTGTTCGAAACAAGAACATTTTGATAGCCGGATTAGATAGGTTCAAGGTTAGTTTGGCAATTCCTAGCCATTTTCAAGAGAATTTAAACTAGTAAAATGGTAGAGGAGGACAAGAAGAGCATTTTGGTGGTTTCCTATCACTGATTCAACGTTGGAGTAAGAAGGTGAAGGCAACTCTAGAGGCGGATAGCTAGTGTGCTTATGTGGCAAATTTAACTTGCCACATCACCTTTCTATCAATGTTATTAATGGATGAGTGACAAAAATATATTATAACCTAATAACATTAGTGATTAAAATTTAAACATTTCATGAGTGATAAAAATAAAAAAGAAATCTAATTAAAGTTGAGCCATAAAAAAGTATCTATTAAGTAATTTTATTAAAAGAAAAATAATTGTGCACACCTAAGGGCGAACCATGCCAATTATTGGCATGTCTTCTTCCTAGACCTAATTGAAACAAATTCTATTATAGTGAAACTAGGTGAAGTCTTTCTTTCACCAAATTGCATTGCAAGAAAGCTAAAAATTTTAAAATTTCGAGGCTCAGGAACTGTCTATTCACAAAGGGGGCTAGGAGATGCTCAAAATTTTTGATCAACTCAAACTAAAGTTTAAAGTACAAAATGATCTTCTTACTATTTTTAAAATCTCGAATGTTTATAGAGTGGACTCTAACATAAAGAATCGAACATAAGATGAAAATAAAGATTTCTCAAAGAGTGAAGTTGAAATCCTTATATGTATATCCAAACAGAAATCCCTATATGATTGCAATTATAATTCTCACTAGAATCAAAACTAAAAATAAGATAAAATATATTTTAGTACAAGAAAAGTAATCAAATAAAATTTTGATTGACAGAGTTTTCCCAACTTTAATTTCGACTATAACAACATATATTTACAGGAACATATACAAGGGTTGTATTCTTATTTGGAGTACATTAATTAATTAAATTAGAAGGATTCATGTCCAACTAAGATTATTTGATCCCATGGTCGGCGACTCTCAAGGGGAAATTCCCCTACATGTCGCACCACATTAGCCTTAATGAATATAATGCGCATGGAAATACGTAGGTGATGGCAATATAAATGTGTGTTGCAGACAACAAAAGTCTGATTATCACTCTCATTTGTACAGTCATCCCTTTGTTTTTCATACCCTGGAATGGTTAGAAACATTGTCAAAATCATCTCTATCTATCCCTGCTAAACATAATGTCTTAAGAATGAATCAAACAACGACGGGAATCCAGTCCCAGGGATCTTTACATCGTCGAAGCTCTCGGATTTAGTTCTATCTGACTATATCCAGCAGCCTTCTTCAAACCCCTCATCTTTGCCATGTTCCTTGTTCTGGCTGCTTCATCCCATTTTCCACTTTCTGCATATAAATTTGACACTAAATTATATACACTTGGGCTTTCTGGTTCTAAATCTAAAAGCCAGTGCCCAATAACCTCCCCCAATTCAGTGTTTCCATGGATTCTGCTAGCAGCCAACATGGCAGCCATTGCTGATGCACTTTGTCTAGCTGGCAGTAATTTAAGCAATTCGTATGCTTCTTCGAGACGTCCTGCTCGGCTTAATAAATCTATTATGCATCCGTAATGTGCTTCACAGGGTATTATGCAGTAGTCTTCTCTCATGCAGTTAAATACTCGCAGACCCTCTTCCACCATGCCAGAGTGACTGCAAGCAGTAAGTATCGATGTGAAGGTCATGTCATCAGGTTTGATCATCTCACTTCGCATTCGGTCAAATAGCCGGAGAACTTCTTTGCAGTTTCCATGCATCCCATATGCTGCAATCATTGTGTTCCATGATGTCACACACCCTCTATTGGTGTGCTCAAATAAATTTCTTGCCATATTTAGATTTCCCAACTTGGCATAAGTAGTTATCAGGGAGTTTATTACTAGTGTTTCGTGATCTAGTCGAGTTCGATATGAATGACAGTGAACTTCCTTTGCTAGACTTAGATGTCCAAGCTTCAAGAATGCCTGGAGTAAACTTATCAGAGTGACGGAATCATGGTCGAGTTTTTCTCTTTTCATCATTCGGAACAATAGGATGGCTTCTTCGGGGTTGGCATGGTAGATATAACCCATAATCATTGACGTCCATGAAATCAAGTCCTTATATCGTATCCCATTGAAGACTTGCCTTGCATCATAAATATAACTGCATCTAGCATACATGTAGACAATTTGATTGGCAACTTCGGTATTCATACGAAATTCATGTTTCAAAATGTAACCATGAACACTCCTTCCTCCTCTTACGTTCTTCATCTCTGACAATGCTGAAAGTACATTCAGGATAGAACCTAGGTTTGGTTTGAGACCGGAACCAACCATTTCAATAAAAAGGTCCACGGTTTCGGTAGCAAATCCATTTTGGAGATAACCTGCCATCATGACATTGTATAAAATCACATCTCTTTTCTCCACTACATCGAATAATTTCCTAGCCCGGGTAAAATCATTGCACTTGGAATACATATCAACCAAAGCAGTGGTAGCTATGAGATCAAGCTCGTAACCTATCCGAATAATGCGACCTTGAATAGTCTTTCCTTCTTGCAAATACTTCAAATCAGCACAACACAAAATCCCATTGGCTAAGCTAATCAAATCTGGGAAAACATTTTCATGTACCATCTTACAAAAATGTCCCAATGCTTCCAATGGCTGCCCCATATTAAGATATCCAGTTATCATAGCATTCCAAGAACCAATGGTCTTCATCTTCATTCTACCAAAAATGCATGCCGCCATTGTTGGGACCTTGCATTTAATATACATATCCATGAGACTTGTCTCAAATACTTCATCTGAACAACCAATCCCTCTTCTAATAGCATATCCATGGATCGACCTGCCTTCTTCCAGTGCTTCCAACTCGGCTGCTGCCTGCAGTAAACTCACCATTGTCACCCTGTTAGGATCGATCCCCTCCTTCTGCATGAGACGAGCAAATTCAAACGCCTTGTAAGTAATATGACCGCCAACTAGTGCGTAGCCAGTTATCATCGAAGTGTATACAACAACATCTCTTTCAGTTATTTCATCGAACACTTTGGAAGCACAAACCATATCTCCATTCTTTGAATACAAACCTATAAGTGAAGAACCCACAAATCCATCTTTACTTAACCCAAACTTTAAAACATCAAGATGAACTCCTTTTCCAAATCCAAAACTACCCAATTCAGCACAACTCTTCAAAGTAAAAGTAATAGCTGAACAATCGAAACCAATCTTTTTTTGCTTCAATTTCAAATACAGCCTAAGAACTTCACCATATTGACCACTTCTAAAACATCCAACGAGAACTGAATTCCGAAGAAAGATATTGCTCTTGATGATTCCATCAAATACCCATCTTGATTCAAGTGAGGATCCAAACTTTTGATAGCAAGTTAGAAGCTTTGAGCTTATAAATGTACTTTGACAAATCCCATTAGTGAATATACAAGCATGGAGCTTTCTCAAAGAAACAAAATCTTTACAATTCTCCAATAAAGAAGCAAAATTTTCTACTTTATGGCTAGTTGAATGATAAAGGAATAAACATTGAGAATTAAAAGAGGGGATTGGGTTGGTTTTCTGGAGAAGTGAAGGAATTTTAAGTACGAAAAGAATCATGATTACATGTAGAACAACTGAGAAGCAATTGTCCCTGATTAACGAATGGTTTAGTATCAAAGCCCATTTCCGAAATTATTTATGGAAATGGGCTATTTTCAAAAATAATAACGGCGTTTTCAGGGATATCCTAAGAAAGCATGCCTTTGTCAGTGCTTTTTAGTAAAGTGCTTTCAGGTCAAAGTGTTTTTGCTTGACATAAAGAAAAGCTTTTTTGGAATATCCCTTGAAAATACGTTCACGTCAACACATTTTTAAATTTTTGGTCCATATCTATTATTATTTTTAAAAACAGTCAATTTTCATAAATAATTTCGAAAATGGGTCTTTATTAGTGCTAAATCCATTAACGAATATATGGACCTATATGAATTAATTTTAAAAAAATAAACTACCCCATCAATGGTTGTTATTTTGTTACCTTAAAATTTTTTTTATTACTTTTATTACTTCACCGTTAAATAATAACATTGTGTATTTTCACATATTATTTAAAATCAAAATAAGAATGATTCTTATTAACAGATAATTTGTTTTAATTTTAGAAAGACTGACGTGAAAATATGAAATCTTGTATCAGTCAATAAATAAGTTACTTGTGGCATCACTTGGATAGAGCTTTTGCAGTGTCTTCGATCAACTTTTTGGTCTTTAGTTTACTATTTCGTGTGATTTCTTCAAGAGTTTTATTGATTCTATTGTGAGGTATTTTGAGCAATATTGAGGTTGCAAATATCCATTGATGCAAGAGTAGTTTGAACTTTAGCCAATAGTTATATCGGACGAATTATAGAATAAAGATCATTCCTTAAACGAGATTCTGTAAAGTATGACTGATAAATCTAAATTGCGTTAACAAATATTGTGTGTTAATTATATTCTTATTTACTTTATTTTGCCTAATCTTGATAAACGAAGTTATTTATTCCAACAATAATTACAACATTAAAGTTGGAAGTTACAACACTAAGTGCACTGGAAAAATATAAAAACAAAAATTAGTGAAAAATAAAAAAAATGTAAAAGAAAATTAATTAATTAATTATTATCAACTAAAGAAAAAGTATATAAATATAAAATAAATTAAGAAAAAAATATTGGATTAATTTAAAAGGAAAATATAAATAATCTGCATGAGAGGATGAGAAAAAAAAATCTTAAAAGTTTTTAAAGTTTTTTCCTTAACAAATTAAAGTAAATTTTTTAAAAAAATTTGCTTTATTTATTTTCTTTAATTGTTTTGGTATTGAGCTTTAACTCATGACTTTAATTTAGTCTAAGATTTTAATATAATATAAATATTAATAGCGTAGTATCTATCATCTATATAAAAGTACGAGTATGCATAAAACTTTTGAATCGAGAAAAATATCTTTTATTTTTATCATATTATTAAATATATTAATTACCACTTAATCAATTTGAGTTAATTATGTTAATTAATTATTATGTTGAATAATGTTACTTTGCATTGATTATATAAAGTATATTTCATGTTAAATATGTTAAACATGCTTTAATTATTATTTAAAATTATTTTATTTTATATTATTTGAATTGTGATAAATTAATATATTTTAATTATATTAAATATTTCAAATAGAAAAATATCATTTTACACTAATTATACTAATAAATAGCATTAAAAAATATTTTTTTTATTTTTAAAATTGTAATATAACAAGAATAATGAGAACCAAAATGATCTTAGTCATTAAATCAAAATAAATGGTTCTAAACCTTTGATTTTGTATTTATCTTAACTTATTAAAATAAAACCAACAATACCTAACATGTCTCTTCTTTTTCTTTTCGCCGTGTAATTAAAGTATAGAGTGAATTTTTTGGGTAATCTTTACTTTTCGACTGAATTTCTCCTTTTTGAGAAAAAATTGGGACGGAAAGTAAGATATTAGGGTTATTAAGATTAATCAATTTGTGTATTAAATATTTATTTTTCTTGATTGAAAAAATTGATCGATAATTTTATTCTAAAAAATTGGAAATTTTTCCTTGGTTGAATAGAAAGTGAGTACTCGAAATCAACCCATAAAAAAATCTCATTTTTTTTTAGAATGAAATAGTTAATCAATTTTTTCAATTTCTTAATAACCCTAATCTATTACTTCTCAGTCCAATTTCTTAATAACCTAAATTAATTAATCTTAATAACCCTAATCTAGTAATACCTAATACCCAAATTAATTAATCTAATCTATTAATACCTAATACCCAAACTAATTAATTAATCTTAATAACTCTAATCTATTACTTCCCATTCCAATTGCTTAATAACTCAAAATAATTAATCTTAATAACTCTAATCTATTAATACATAATACCCAACTTAATTAATTAATCTTAATAACTCAATCTATTACTTCCTATTCCAATTTCTTTTCCCAAAAAAAAAAATTGAATGTAAAAAATATCCAAACCTTTTCACCTTAAGACTTCAATTAGGTGAAAAGAAAAAAAGAAAGGAAAGATTATGTGTTGTTTGTTTTATTCTAATAATGTAAGATAAATACAAAATTTAAGCCTTAAAACCATTTATTTCGAGCTTTCGGACCTTTCAATTTATAGATGTGGATCTCAAACCTATGAATGGGGATATTCTCAAAATTCACAAAAAAAAAGGAACGAAGTGACTTGGACAAAAAATTTTTTGTCGATAACCTCAGACCAATCAATGAAATATTGATTAATACGTAATCGATCGAATACTACTTGAAAACGTCTCTCCCGCTCAGAAACGAAATGTTCCAAATGCTCCTAGAAATTCTTGCTTCCATTGGACCATTTGTATCTATATGCATCAGGATCTCGAAATGTTCTAGGACTCTTTCAAATTAGATAAGTGTTGGTTGACCGTATATTTCATTATAGTTCTATGATTCAGAGTACCATTTCCTATTTAATCCCTTTAAATTTCATTTTCGAAATTGCGATATAAATATTTATGTGAAAAATTCTTTTCAAAAAGTTTATAATTGAACTAAAATCACATGGATATTTAAAGTACATAATTATGTCTCAAAAAATTAGGTAGTATCATGAGAAAAAAAAAAAGAGTATAATTCAAACATCAAATCATGATTAAGCCATTTTGTAATCTAGCATTTAATAAAATTGTTTATAAAATGAGCATTATGAAAGTAGTTTAATGTGTAACACCTCTTACCCGTATCCAACACCGGAATAGGGTACGAGGCATTACTAGAACTCATACACTTGTAAACGTATTTAACCGAGTTATAAAATTACATCTAAATTAAACCTTTCAAAATTATTAACATGCTTTTATAACTCTTCACAATATATCATAAAAATATTATAATCATAATAAATAGGGCCTACGAGACACGATACATACTCATGCAATTCAATGCTTCATTTTCATTTCATTCAATTCGCAATTTCTCATGCTCACAATTTAAATCATATTACTAGCAATTTTCATTTAATTCACATACAATTCAATGTCATTAAGTTCAACACTAATACGTATTTACCATTTAACTCAACGTTTATCGATTATACCATTCATTAACACATTTATGAAATTCTCAATTTTGCAATGAAAATATCACTTTAGCTTAAATAACAACATCATCCTGGTATAAATACACTACCACTTATCCATTTACTTTAATTCTTTTGGGCCCATTTGTCACTTACCATCCTTAATCAAATTAGGGAACGGTTATGGAAAATTGAGTACTTCACTTCCACTTTGCCATAGTATAACTATGGTCTTGCATATGATCACTTATCACTTTCCGAAGCCATAGCACTGCCACGGTCTTACACGGATCACATTTATCACTTGTCACTTGTCCCTGATCAGATAAGTGTAGCTAAAGCTACCACTTATCACTTGTCACTGATTAGAAGTACTCAAATCCGACGTTCCGCTCAATTTGATCATTTATTCAGTTTTTCGTATTGTTATTTTATTCTCAATCCATCAACAAATATATATCATCATGTACTATATAATTCATGAAATTAACATTTAATCATTAAATTTCTGCCATATGAACTTACTATTTCATTACCTTTCCACACTTGTTTCCTATGCATATCACACAAGATATAAACATATCATTCAACCATAGTCGCAAGCTAGTGTATTTGAACATAACTCTTTTTTGAACTAACCACATGTTAAACCATTTCACTAGAGATTACATAATTTAAACCTTACCACCCTTTTCATGATCACAAGCATATTTTCAATTAGGCACTTACTATTTCAATGCATAACTTATAAATTTAACGTGGCATAATCTAGCCACTACTTGGCCAAAGCCTAAGCATGTACACCAAATATGTTAGCCAAATACACATATAGCATAAGCATTATAAACATGGATGAGCACAACATTTACTCATGTATCACGCTTACCAACATGTGTTAATTCATAAACCATTCATGACATTATTTCATGCCAAATCATATACCGAATATACCATACACACATACTATGAAACTTTATTTTCACACATGAGCTTAAACCATGACCAATAATGCACAAATATAAGCATCATTTCTATTTCATCGTTTATCAATTATAATCAAGCATATGACCAATTCTACACAAATCATTCATATATTTCCCAATTTTCCTCCTCCTCCTCTCCATTCCACATCCTTAATGTGTATAACACACTTAAACAACCTTAACTATAATTTCACTATTCACTCATATGTATATTCAAAGCTGTTTATCAGAGTCGGAGTCACTAAATTATTTTTATCTGGAGCTACAGAGCTCCAAATTAAGATCCGTTAATTTTCCCTGAAACTAGGCTCACATATCTTCTTATCATAAAATTTTCAGAATTTTTGGTTCAGCCAAATAGTACAGTTTATTCTTTAAAGTTTCCCCTATTTCACTGTCTGACAGTTCCGACCACTCTTCACTTAAAATGAATTATCTAATTGTACAGAATTTGGATGATGTTTCCGTTTGTTTCCTTTGAAAATAAACTCATTAAGAATTCTAACCATATAAATTATAACTCATAATTATTTTTCTTCATTTTTTATGATTTTCCAAAGTCATAACAGGGGAACCCGAAATCATTCTGACATTGTCTCACAAAATTTATTATATCTCATAATTTACAATTCCATTACTTACACTGTTTCTTCTATGAGAAACTATACTCAATAAGCTTTAATTTCATATTTTATTGACCATCTAATTCAATTCCCACAATTTTTGGCGATTTTTCAAATTTAAACCACTGCTGCTGTCCAAAACTGTTTTAGTGCAAAATGTTGATTTCCATTTTGTCCCAAATTTCACAATTCATACAATTCAGTCCTTGCTCAATTAACCCCTCAATTAAGCTAATTTTTCTCAATTAGTACTTTACCTAGACATTATAAGTTATTTCACAACTATTGAAATTCAGAATTTCCACATAAAACCTTAACTTCAAACTCTTTTACTATTAGGTCCCAAACATTCACTTTCTATTCAATTCTTTCAATAAAATCAGCATATGAACAATTTAAAGCTCTAATTCCATGCTAAATCATCATATACTTCCAGCATGTATTCATAGCAACTTTCAACTTCTTTCATAGAATCAAAAACTAATGAATTCAACAAGTGGGCCTAGTTGTAAAAGTCACAAAAATACAAAAATTTCAAGAAATAACAAGAATTGAACTTAATTGCAGTAAAAATATGAAAAACCAGCTTAATGAAACCCTTCTATGGTGTTTTAGCTGATGAGAATGCAGAAAAATAAAGAGAAATCTAGATAATTCCACTTCAATCCTAGCTTTATTAAGTAAATTTTGTAATATTCCAATTTTACCCTTAATTCTCCTTATTTTCTTGCTGATTTTGTACACTTGCCGTCCAGCCCAAATAGACCTTGGGTCTATTTGCCTTTTAAGCCCTCTTCCTTTTATCATTTAAACTATTTAATCGTTTCCCATAATTTTTTATTTATTACAATTTAGTCCTTTTTGTTCAATTAATTATCGGAACTTTAAAATTTTTTAACAAAAATTTAATACTAACTTTTTAACACTCCATAAATATTTATAAAAATATTTATGGCTCGATTTAAAATCTTCGAGGTCTCGATACCTCGTTTTTATTCTAATTATTTTAATATTTATTTCTAGTGCACTGTTCACTATTTCAAAAAAAATTCCTAACTTCACATTTAACTTATACTCACTAAATTAATAATATTTTCTACTCATTTGTAGAATTTAGTGATCTCGAATCACCGTTCCGACACTTCTGAAAATTCAGGCCATTACATTTTTTCTCGTCGAATTTGTGGTCCAAAAACTACTGTTCTGACTAGACCCAAAATCGGGCTGTTACATAACGAAATTGTACACAAAGGCCAACTAATTACTTGAATGAGTATTTTGTAAAAAAGTGAAAAAAAATTTAAATGCAATCCACTCTAGTTTACTCGTGATGAGGGTGATATTGGGTTGGTTCGGTTGGGTTAAATTTTTTAAATTTTTAAAACTGTTAATCATAATTTAATTCAATTTAATTATTGATTTTTCATATTAATTTTTAGACTTATTTTAATAAAATAAATTTTATTTTATGACTTTTTAAATATTATTTAACAAAATTTTAAAGTGTTTTTATAAATATTTTTAAAAAAATTAAATTATTTTTATTATTTTAAATATAAAATATTTATTTTTATATCATAAAAATTAAAATTAATTATATATTAAATAGAAAACAAATATTGCAATTTTTGACCTCAAATTCTATAAACCGTGCAATTAACTCGATTTTCAATTCTATATATTAAGTAACACACGCGGAAGAAATGAAGCAAAGCACCGCTAAAGCTCTCGACCCAAAGGTAAAAAAACCTCTGCAGTCAAATTTTCTCTCCTTTTCTCTTCCATCCTCATTTTCCGGGAAAACCAGAAAAAAACCCCCTAAAACCATGCGAACAGCCCAACCCCCAAAACCCCGTCCTCTGTACGACATAATCATCTTAGGAGCCTCAGGTTTTACTGGCAAATATGTAGTAAAAGAGGCTCTGAAGTTTCTCAACACCCCATCTTCTCCTCTTAAAACTTTAGCACTTGCTGGCCGTAGCCGTGAAAAGCTTGTTAAAACTCTTCAATGGGCAGCCCATCCTAGCTCTCCTCCTAATGATGTTAGTGTTATCATTGCTGATACTACTGACCTGCCTTCGCTTTCCAGTCTTTGTAACCAGACGAAGCTTTTGCTTAATTGTGTCGGACCTTATAGGATCCACGGTGAGCCTGTTGTTGCTGCTTGTGCCTCTTCTGGGTACCCTTTTTCCCTTTTTGAATGTTTTCATATTCTTGTTCCTGTATTCGGATTTTTGGATTTGTTGTTAAATGGTAGAAATCGGGGTTTCTTTAAGGATTCTTGAGCGCTAATATGCAATAAAACTATGAAATTTCAGCTTGTTTATGGGGATTTATTCTTGATAATTTTAAGAGCATGGTGGAAATTAATGAATCTTGATGGCAAATAACTTATTTTAGGTACCTTTTGTACAACTTCTTGAAAGTTGAAAGTTATACATAATCTAGGTAATGTATTGGAATGTGTTTGCCTTGTTCTTTTATGTCAATTATGCCTGAAGAGGTGAATTTTATTTTATTTTATGCCTTTTATTATAGGATTTATTTCTAAAATAATGAGTTTTATTTAGTGCAAGCATTCTCTTCACTATCAGCTAAAGTTTTTCATCACTTTATTAAGTTATCCTACAATTAATCTCACAATTTCTTACTTTGAACTAGCAACGAATATCTACGTAATTCAATTTATTTACGCTGTTATTTGTTCATTATGTTAGGTGTGATTATTTGGATATAACTGGAGAGCCTGAGTTTATGGAAGAAATGGAGGCCAAATACCATGAAAAGGCTATGGAGACAGGTTCATTGATTGTTTCTGCATGCGGGTTCGATTCGATTCCTGCTGAAATGGGGGTTATGTTCAATACGAGGCAGTGGGTGGCTCCTGCTGTGCCAAACCATGTTACTGCATATGTAAGTTTGGAGTCTGATAAAAGAATTGTTGGGAACTTTGCAACATATGAATCAGCAGTTTTGGGTGTGGCGAACATGGATAAGTTGCAACAGTTGAGGCATTCCAGACCCAAGAAACCTAGGCCTGTGGTAAGTGATCACTCTACATTTCTGTTTGTTGTTGATATCCTAGTGTTTCATGGTTTGTCTGGGACATTAGTTTGTTGCAGGATTAGAATCCTATTTGGATTTTCTAGATATTTAAGAATTCTATGGTGCCCTTGCTTGATTTAGTTTCTGACCTCATCTTACTTCAAGCAATTTCATGTTTTGTTGCTGTGTATTTCGTCGATATAATGCTCTATTTGGTTGTTAGTTTGAAAATTGAAGGACAATTAACTTTTAATCTCAGTCGTCGCTTCAAGCAACTAGATTTTGGGTATATATGTTTTCTTGATTATACATATCCTGGATATATCTGTCTCTGCGGGTCATCACAAAGTTGGAATGTGAATCCCAAAAATGTGCCATTTGCACCCATATCTAGTGTGCAAGCAACTTCATTATGATTCTCAGTAATACCTGATTTGCTTTATGGTTAGATCAAGAGGAGATGCTACTAGCATTTGTAGTTGTACATGTATCGACTATAATAGCAGTGTGCTACTGATGACTAAAACATGGGCTTGTGACTGATGGTGAAAATGAAGCCAAGCAAACAAATTACCCTATATGGTAGTCATGATTGGTGGCAATAGAAGTAAGACTAGGTGGCTGCAGGGCTTAAAGATGGTGATAGTAAACCTTGGGCTTGGTGGCTGCAGTATTATTTGCCTACTTTGCAATATTATTCACCTCACATCAGGTGTGAGAAAATATACATTGTTTCGTTCTTATTTATTGCTAGTATAGGTCGTGGAATCCTTGTTCCCAAGGCTGATATGATGCTTGGGCATCCAGACTTGTTCAAACCTCTCCCGCAAACCATGATGATAGCTGTAGCTTTGGAATAGTTTCTTTCATTAAGAATCATAAAATGTTATATTTAAACAAACTGATTCTTTATATTTCTAATCATGTGATTTACCAGTTAAATCTTGCATATTCAATACTGAAAATTAAGAGTTGCTAGATGATGATTCTCGCAATGTCTTATAATAATCGCTTACTTTCACGGTTGCAGATTCCTGGTCCCCGTCTTCCCAAGGGACCAACTATCGAATACCAGGAGAAGATTGGTCTCAGGGCTTTAAAGTTACCCTCAGCAGACGCTGTAGTTGTTCGAAGGACTCTTGTTACTCTGATGGAGAACCCCCATGGTCTCCCTGGGATCAATGAGAGTCCTGAACATATTGGAAAGAGGGAGGCCTACTGGTCATCAGTGAAGCCAGCTCATTTTGGAGTGAAAATAGCATCTAAATCCCTATTAGGCATCTACCGAATCCTCGGAGTTGGGGTTTTCATTGGACTGTTGTGTAGATTTTCATTTGGGAGGTGGCTTCTATTGAAATTTCCCTCATTTTTCAGCTTTGGGTGGTTCCGGAAGACTGGTCCCTCTGAGGACGAGGTGAGAAGTGCATCATTTAAGATGTGGTTTGTTGGATACGGATTCAGTGACAGCAACCTGGCTTCAGAAAGAAACTCGAAACCTGACATGGAAATCATAACGAGAGTAATGGGACCTGAGATTGGCTATGTGACAACTCCGATAAGTCTAGTTCAATGTGCTCTCATAGTTTTGAGCCAACGAGAAAACCTGCCAAAGGGCGGAGTTTATACCCCTGGCATCGTCTTCGGTCCAGATCTCCAAGAACGGTTGCAAGAGAACGGAATTTCATTTGATGTCGTTTCAAAGACTGCTCTCCCTAGCCATGCCCCTGCTTAAAACTGGTAAGCCTTTTGCACACAGACTTGATTATGAATCAATTTCTTTTTGATGAAATAAGATACATACAACAATCGAACAATTTGATAAACATCGAAAGATGTTTCTTTTTTTAAGTTGTGATTGGAAGAATTTGTTGTGTGTTTTCTTAAGCTTTTGTTTCTTCAATGCAAGAAGCTGTATATATAAAATTCACATGAATATGATCGGTTTGATTCTTCTAACATAGACCAATACATTTTCTCTTTTACCAAACCTTTTTTGGGCCCAGAAGCCCAATAATATCATCCCAAAGTCCTACACTTGCTACACTGCCAAGACCAATTACATTTGGACTACAAGCTGCAATTGTCCAGTAACCAGCCCTAATTTCTTCATTCAATTGCTCTTTTTCCCACCCACAATACCCATCAAAGAACCTCAAATCCCCTGCCCCTATCACGTTCCTCTTCACCATCTCAGCTGCACATCCCGCACTCTCTTTTGTCCCATAATATAACCCTTCCATTACTTCTTCGAAAACCCCGCTCTTTTCATCCATTCTCGGAGTCACCAAAAATAACCCTTCTTCCAATGGCCCACCGAAAAACAACTGCCTGTCTGAAAATGTCCCTGCGATGTCTAGGGTCGGTGATCTCATTTCTTTGATCGACATGAGGGATGGTCGGTTGAGGATGATCCCGGATGGGCCTATTGGTCCTGTTGATAAAAGTAGGATTACCGTCCGTTCGAAAATATGTACCCCATCGAGCTTCTCAGTCGCGATAAGTAGACAACCCTTTTCGGGCTCATGGATGGTGTGGACCCATTTGTCGTTAATTGCAACGGATGGAGGGTGATCCACTACTGTATCAGGATTGGTGGACGATGAAGAGTTCTCAGGCTTTGATACTTTCTCTAATGCTACTAGCCTTGCTCTAAATGAACGCCAATCAGAATCAAGTGTTGGCTTCTTGTCATCATCCGACGGTGAAGATGAATCCAGATGGCAGCCTATCATTGGCACATTATGATTATGAACATTCGGTCTATGCATAAAATCTCTCGACAAAAAGAATAATACACAAATGTATTAAAGATTGTTAAGATAATGATATGTAAATATACAAGTACGATTCATATATGGAAATTCAAGAACTTACATGTGATGAAAGATGGGAAAGAAACTTTCCTAGAGTGAAAAAGGTTGGGGTTTTTCTTAGTAAAAGTAAGTGATCTAGCCTTGATTGAGGGCACAATCTCATGACTTTTAGTGAAGGAATTTGATGAGAGAAAGCAAGCTTCCATGTTTTTCTTATTCTCTACGTTCTTTGCTTAGTTTGATCCTAAGGGATAAGAGAGCAAATAGAAAGCAATTTATAGTTGGAACGGGACTAAATTTGAACCACAAGCTGAGCTCATTCCCATGCCAATCAATCCAAGTTGGGGGGGGTGAGTATGGGTCAGTGGATATGACTTCACACATGGCAGAAGTAGGGAACATTTGGTCACCAAAACTTGGACCATCAATTTGTGGGTGATGGGTTATTGAACTATTTCTAATCCCTTTTTCAGATGTGTCAAGTTCTTAGCCAGTCATTTGCTATAAAGAGACTATCCGAGTAGACGCTTTTTGATGATGTTGCCTGCCTGTTTTTGTCTTCTATGGAGATAATGACAAGATAAATGAAGGGCCAAAGGGGATCTGTTTATCTTCTTCTCAAAGGATGGATACACTTTCTTCTTGACAGCCACTCTCAAATTCATTCAACACTTATTATATTAATAAGCTATAGGCTAATGAGTAATGAGAGCATTAGTTTTAACGAATTAGATCGCTAGTGTCCCCGGAGTGATTCCTAATAACAGAGGCATCAACAATATAGAGGAATCCATGCCAACCTTCAACAATCCACCCCATTTTTAGGAAGGTAGTGTTCAAGGGAAAAACGATAGACAATCCTTGTATCAACAGACTGAGTTTCAGTGTGTATATATAAAACAGAGTGGATTTAATTCAGTAGCTTTATTTCTTGTTAGGAAAATTTATTAATAATATATATTTTTAATTTTTGTTAAAGCCATAATAATAATAATAATAATAATAATAATAATAATAATAATAATAATAGATTTGAAGAATCGAAAACTTAACTTTGTTGTCAAGGATTAAATCCTTTACTTTTGAGACAAAATTTCTCGCCACTTGATGCACATGGTTTAGACACATTTACCTTTCAAGATTAGGGATGACAATGGAGAAAAATAAAGGCAAATATTACCAAATCCATTACTGCTTCACAGTTGGTTATGTCTATATGACTACCCACCTCGTTCCACTATGGATGTATACTCTTAAAAACCATTACCACCTCCATAGATGTTGGACATGTCCATCTCCGTCTCATTCTATCCCACTTCAATTTAAATAATTAAACATAATTCTTCAATAAAATATTTAAACATAAAATATATGAACTTTCTATATTATGTTATCATATTTTGACCCTTTTAATAATTTTTATATATAAGGATAAAATGATAATTTCATATAGTAGAGCATGTCGAGGTGAGGCAAGCAATTTTCATAACCGCTCCATGCCCACTATCCAAAAGAAAAAATGCACCTTGCCCTGCATCCATTTTTCAAACGAAAAAATTTGTTTCGGATAAAATCTATTGATTCGAATTTTGCCATCTCTATCAAGAGGTTAAAATTTAATTGTGTTTCGAAAAATCAATAATACCTCACTATTAATAATAATAGATTAAAAAATTGTAAAATTGTATATATAAAAACTTTAAGGCTTCATTTGGTAGACCTACGTTTTGTACTTCTTAAATACTTCTAAAACTTTTCTTTAGAAACATACAATATGTTTTGTTCTTTTATTAAATTATTCTAATCTTAAGAAAGTTTGCTCTGGTGCTCCTCCAACTTTCTACTTGGCATATTATTTTATGGTTAAAAGATGCTGTTAGTCCCCATACTTGTATGAAATTTGAGATTAAGTCTTGTACTTTAAAAGTTTAAAATTCAACGCTCTTACTTTTTCAATTTAAAAATCTTAATCTATTCATTTTTGTTGTTGATAGTTTTTATTAAAATTTGTCAACTTAACATTTATTTTTATATCAATCATTTACTACAACACATGAGGGCAACTTAATCAATATGTTAAATTGATAAATTTTGACAAAAAAAAAAGCACTTGCGATTTTAATGATTGAATTGAGATTTTCAAATAAAAAAAGTTGGAGAACTTAAATTTTAATTTTTTAAAGTACATGGATTAAATCTTGAAATTTGTCAAAGTACAAGGACTAAAACCATATTTTATCATTTTCAAATCACAAACCGAAAGATAGACCCAACATAATCAACATCAACTTACTTGACCATGCTCTCCACGCATTCATCAAACAGCAGCATAATCACAATAAGTGCCAGCATTTTAATTATAGTGAGATCAATGCTATATGCATTAGATACTTGAATTTAGAAAAAATAGTGCAGATGAAGCTGATTTTCCTTTATATATGACATGGCCATGCATGACTGTTCCCTCCTTTCACCAGAAAAATGGATATGGAATTATTAATCATCCAACCATGACAAGTCAAAGAAGATCTTGAATTATCAATTCAAATGTTTCACCATCTAATTTGAACAAATATGGAATACATTATGTTTACAAATATAACCATGCCCCCATGCCGCAGAATACATGCTTCTATAGAAGGGCTTCAACCAATATGATTGTTATGCTGCTTGTGAATTGTAATTAAACAATTTAAATCACTACCTATCGACTTCTACCGGTAAGGATGTATCTTTGGGATGTACAACTTGCTTAAGGTCCTGACCCAACCTGTCAAGCATTTGATATATTCTGTCGAATTTAGGGTGTGATCTATCGAACACAGTGAACTCATGGACTTCATTGTCTATTTCAATAGAACTTGCTCCTGACGGTTTCTGAATCCCTATGCTCCTCATCCGGAGCCTTACGCTTGCAGCACTGTCCCAATCCCCTGATGCAGCAAAAATATTTGCTAACATGGAATAATTTCCCGGATCAGAAGGATCCAACTCAAGAAGGAGATCAAGCACCTTCTCTGCAAGTTCCACGGCATCATGCAATCGACATGCTCCCAAAAGAGTGCCCCAAATAATGGCATTTGGCTCAAAAGGCATGGTATGTACAAGCCTAAAAGCTTCCTTCAAACGTCCTCCACGGCCTAAAAGGTCAATCATACAACCGTAATGCTCGATTTGAGGAACAATCCCGTAATCTTTTTCCATTGCGTAGAAGTATTCTACTCCCTCATCAATCAAGCCTGCATGGGTACAAGCACACAAGACGCCTACGAAAGTAACTCTATCTGGCTGAAACCCTTCCATCTTCATTCTAGAGAAAACCTGAAGTGCTTCACTTGCATGCCCATGCATAGCAAATCCGTGCAGCATAGCATTCCAAGAAACTACATCTCTTTTTGCCATTCTATTAAAGACGCTCCAAGCCTTGTCCAGACTACCACACTTTGCATACATATCAACTAATGCATTACACACTGCAACGCTACATTTAAACTTAAGCCTCTTTATTGAATCATGCACTTTTACACCCACCGCTAATAAACCAGACTCTGCACAAGCAGCCAATATACTAATAATGGATCCATCGTCCAACCTCAATCCATCTCGCTCCATTTGATCATACAAGCTAGCAGCCTCTTTGGCTAACCCCTTTTCTGCATAGCCGGATATAATAATAGTCCAAGGAACCAATGTCTTGAGCGGCATTTTATCAAACAAAACCCTAGCCATGTCCATATCCCCAGCCTTGCTATAACCCATAACCATCGTTGACCAAGAGACAACATTCCTCTGAGGCATCTTTTGAAACAAATCAAAAGCTTCTTCCATTTCTCCTGCTTTAACAAAGCCATCCAAGATTGTATTCCAGCTAACTATATCTCTCTCAGGCATTTCATCAAACAACTTCCGAGCTTCCCTTAACTGCCTAACTTTCAGCAGCCCCGCTATCATAGAATTCCATGTAACAATATCTCTATCTTCCATTATTGTAAACATCTTCAAAGCTGCTTTAATACCCAATTCTCCAAACTTTGAATAACTATCAATAAGAGCATTAGGTACAAAAATATCACTCAAAAAACCATTCTTTTCAATCAGGGTATGTATCATTTTCACCAATTCCAAACTATCACAAGCCTTTAAAAGAAAAGGGTAAGTGAAATTATCAGCCAAAACGCCATTCCCTTGCATTTCAAAGTAGAAAGAAAAAGCCTGGCTTGGCTGTGAATTTTGCACAGGCTCTTATCAAAGTGTTATACAAATGAACATAGGGGAGTTGAATTTGGCTAAAAACGTTAAGAGCTAAGGTCAATTGGCGGCAAAGAGAGAAAGCTGAGATTAACTTGGGAGCAATGTAAAGGTCGTGATGAAGATTTTGTTTTGATTATTTGGGCTTGGAGCTGTTTAACATGGCTTAAATTATTGCATTTGTGGAGGTCTTGGAGTTTTTGTTCAAAGAGTCTTCTTGCAGAGGACCATGATGGGGATTTAAGAGGTATGGACATGGGGTTTTGGAAGGGTATAGAGACGGTAAAATGGTAGGAATTTTGCATGAAACTGGTGGGGTTTCAAGTATTAGCTTGAATTGAAAATTGATAAGGTTTAAACTTTTGGAAGGGGAATCGATAAGCTAAGCTATTTCTCGGTTTTTCTGGTCAAGGTTTTTTCCTTTGTTTTTATTAATTGAAAGTCTTTTTGGGCTTGGTTTTATAGATGTGGCCTGCCGTTCATCTCCGGCGGCGGTTTTTTTGGCAATGAAAACAAGCCTATTCGGGATAGAGATATTTTTCAACATCAAAATCTGATCTCACATTCTTTATAATATAATTTCATGATAAGTTTTTAATTTATTCAATTTAATTCTTAATGTTTTAAAGTTTTCTCACAAGCTTAATTAATTTTATAATTTAGTCCTTATCATGATCTAAATTTAACCATCAAATTCAAGCATAATTCATCAATTTTTCTATAACGACAACTTGCTAAAAACTGAACAGTTGAACAAATTAATACACGGTCTAGCTAAATCAAGCTCACATGATCATAAATCTATAAAAATTAAAGAAAATTAACTTAGGGACTTACTTGAAATAATCATCGAATGGAGCTTTCAACAATGGAAGTATTTTTCTCTTTTCTTTTCTTTTTGGTTGACGTTTCAAGAAAATGAATTGGTTTTCATCTTTCTTTCCACTTAATTGAGCTATCTATATTAGGATTAAGCTTTGATTAATTTAGCTAATCATGGTTATTACTTTAATTAGTCTAAATTATATTCTTTAATCTCAATTACATAAATTAAATGGTCATCACCATCAAAGTTCACTAACTTTTAAAGAACAATGGTTTATTAACCATTTTGGTCCTTTGGATAATTTTTATCTAAGTCCTCAAGCATTTTCTTACTTATAACTCAATAGCGATAGACTTTTATAATTTAGTCCCTGAGTTTTAATTAACTATTTTCTTGATAAAATTACTTAACTAAAATTTAATATATCTTCTTAATAACTCCATTAATTTTTATGTTTCGTCCTTATGAACTCAATTTACGGAAATGAGGTTTTGAAACTGCATTTTTCGACACCATTGAAAACCGGATCGTTACGGAATTGTTTGGATTGCGTATGAATGAATCAATGGAACAAATATCATTTAAGTCTCTAAAATTATCAACTCAAAATCCAAGTGCACTACCAAACCATATCGCTCTAGCAAAAGAGCATTTCAGAAAGATGTGCTTTAAATTCTTAGTGTTATTAGTACAGAAAGAGCAAAAGGAGTCTTCAATATGTATTCTCTTTTGTAATTCCTATTTGAGTGGAAGATCATTATGAATAATCTTTCAAATGAAAAGGATGATTTTGTAAGGGAGTTTAAGCATCCAAAGACATATCCAGAAGCTTTTAGGTTGAGGCATGTCATTCGATGATGGCAAGATAGTTATAGAAGCTAAATCAGAATATCCAGATTCTGTGGTGTAATTCCCCACCAAATCATGGGTTTATATTAGTTTGTCATCTTTATAAAACGCATTCCTCTCTTGAGGAGAGTGTCAAAATAAGAGGATAAAAGTAGACCTTGCAAATGATTGAAGGACCAGGCATTTCTATCTTTAGGCAATAAATCTCTTAGACACAGAGAGTGAGCTAAAGTATCAATCGATGCAAAGCTTTTGTGAAAGATGTTTCCATTTGAAATATGAATGTCTTTACCATTGTCAAGTTGCCAATAAGTCCTTGAAGAAGGAGATCCTTATCTTGAAGAAGTTGAAAAAATCTCAATTTAAAAACGATTTTTTTATATAATGGAAAAGTAAAATTTTGAAAAATGACTCAGTTTGTGATATATATAGTAATAAACTTTAGACTAAAATTGTACCTGTGTTTTCAGATAAACGGATCTTTGATGTTTTTTGGCTTTCAACTAAACGATCTTTTCCGCTATTCTCATACCAAGAAATACTTTGAGTGTGGGCTTGAACCAATTGAATTGAAACACAAAACTAGAAAAAGTTTTCTCTCCTTTTGGGGTGAAAACGAAAATTCTCTCTTTTTTAATAGACACTGGTAAAATTGTTATTCCGAAAAAATGTAAGTAATAGTTGAGAATAAATTCTCTCTATTTTTCGGTAGAATAAAAATCTCTCAAAGTTGTATAAATAGCTCTACCAGTGCCATTTATTTATAGGAGGAGAAAGTATTCCAATTAGATGCACGGCCCCATGAGTGGTTCTTAGACTTTCGTTTCAATTGTTCCTCAATCATACAAGCTTCTTGAACCGTTTCTCCCAAATCAATATAAGTTTGAAGATCTAAAACATCGATGATGTTCTCATTCAACCCAGCTACAAATTGAGTTATATTATCTTCCTTCTCCTCATTCTTATTAGCTCGTTGCATCAGCATCAACATCACTATCCATGAAAATATTTCGTCATAGATTTATTTCCTTGAATAATATTTTGAAGCTTCCGTTTGTTGCCCCTATAGTAATGAGGTGGAATAAACCATTTTCGCATGATTTGCTTCAAATCATCCCACGAGTCGGTCGACCTTTCATGGTTCATTCGCTGGCACTGTAATAATTGAGTCCACCAACTCAAAGCATAGTCAGAGAATTCCAAGGTAGCTAATTGAACTTTCTCTTCCTCCGAACATTTGCAATATTCAAACATTAGTTCAATTTTATTCTCCCAATCACAATAGGCATTAGGATCATGCTTGCCTTTAAATGGTGGAACACTAAATTTTGGTTTAGCCACAAAAAAATTGGCCACCGACATTAGTACTGAAGTTGCATCACAAGTATGCAAGCCACGTTTAATACATCCAGAAGACTGTTGAAGCTCATAACCATCATTACGATAATTGGTTTTATCATTTGGGGGAAGAGGCTACTCATCATCATCATCGTTAACATCCAATTGAGTCAAAGTTTGGCTGAAAGTTTGTTGAACTGCCTCGTTTTGAAGGACGCGAGCTTGCAATGTGCCGACCTTATTTCCCAAAATTTTTTAAAGTTCTTCGACCATTGTTGTAAGTTTATCTATGGTAACCAATGATGTATCATGTTTCTCTTCTTGACTACATGTGCATGCCATTATTAGAGGCTGAAAAAAAAACTCAAATAAGAAAAGTTTATCAAAGAAAATTATACCTCACTGTTAGCACTCACAATAAAATAAACTCTAAGAGGTAAAGAAAAGAAGTTAAGATTTTCTCACTTATAACTTTTAAAGAGTAATCAAACTCGATAATATTCAAAAAAAAGATGTGGGATCACTCTTTAACAAAGCTGACCTAAAGCTCTAAAAAGTCAAAGGAAAACTCAATTTCAAATGAAGTAAGTTGTGTGGAGAAAAGAGAGGCAACTCTTTTCGTACATATTAATACAAGAAACGAAAATGTATGAGAATACATGATAAAATAAGAAAAACTAAAAACAAAAGAAAACATAAGGCTAGAATCAATAAATGAAATTACCTAATAGAAAACCCGAAATAATGGAAAAAACTTGAATTTTTCGTTCAATTTGTTTCTGATGTGCCAAAATAATGAAATTTTATCTAGAGCTTTCTCAAATGATAAAAGATTGATCTGATAATTTTTTGCACAAAATTCCTCCCATAGAATATTTTTCAACTTCTTTTTCACTTTTTTGAATTTTTTTTATGTTTTCAACTTTTTTTTGTGAATATATTTTTTATTGTAAAATAGTGCCTAAAAATAGTGGTTAAAATTCCATATTAAAATGAGGTTGTTTACCAACTCAAACAATCAAATTTGTCAAAAAAATTTCTAGGTAAAATAGTTTCGTAGACAAGAAAAAAAATGGCAGCAAGAAATTGATTATTAGCACATACGAGAAATGACCAAAAACACCTTTATTAGCAGACACGAGAAATTACCAAAAATGCCCAAATCTAATACCAAATGGTAGGGAGAAGTGGACTGTAACACCCCTTACCCGAGACCATTTCCGGAGTCGAGCACAAGGCATTACTTAGCTTATCTTACCAATTCGGAGTATAAAAACTAGGTTTGAAAATTTATTTCATTATTCGCAGCAAATCTGTCCAATCGTGCAGTAGTTACTAAATTAATTATAACTTGAGCTACAGAACTCAAAATTTAATTCTGTAAATTTTCCCTGAAACTAGACTCATATATCTACTCACCATAAAATTTTTAGAATTTTTGGTTCAGCAAATTAGTACAGTTTATTAGTTAAAGTCTCCCCTGTTTCACCACCTGACTGCCCTGACCTCTAGTCACTAAAAATAAATTTTCTCACTGTAGGATTTTCATATGAAGTTCTTACTTGTTTCTACAGAAAATAGACTCATTAAGGAATCTAAGCATGTAAATTTCAACTCATAACCATTTTTGTACAATTTGTAATTATTTTCTAAACTCAGAACCGGGGACTCCAAAAACAGTTCTGATCCTATCTTACTAAAATTCACATATCTTAAAATATAAATTTCCTTTTTCTACACCTTTATTTTTCCATGAAAATAGACTCAACAAGCTTTAATTCCATATATCATTCACCCTATAATTCATTTTATACTATCTTGGATGATTTTTCAAATTCACATCACTATGCTGCCTGAATTCTGTTTCTTTGCAAAATTTTATCCTTTCATGATTTCCATGCATAATTTATCACCTAATCTTTCATAACAACAAACACCTTCATCCTTAACCATTTTAATAACCATACATCATCAAATACTTACACATCACTCATTAGCAAAATCATCATTACAAACATACAAAATAACTAAATCCCTATACATGCCATAACTCAAACGTGTTTCGATATAAAATACCGAGCAGTTGTAGTTGATAGTGTGGACGATCTCAGACTTCTTTAGGATCCTTGAAGTAGCTTTGCAATACTATAAGAGAAAGAGAAATAAAATAAGTAAGCATAAAGCTTAGTAAGTTTACTAGCAAATAAATAACAATATTTAACTTAAATAATTAAACTCAATGTCTATATCTCTAGTTTACTCTTTAGTTAATCTCATACTAGTTCTCTTACTTGTTTAGTTAGAATACTTGTGTGCATAACTTACTCAATCCTTGCTGCATCGTTGAACATCAATTGATAGTATAATAAGTTCTTAAGTCTTACAACTTACCTGAGCTTGCCATTTATGCTTTAAACTGAACTTTCATGAACATGATTCGTTTACAAGCCCGTTGAGCTACATTGGAATAATAAGGATACTCGGGTCTCTTCTGATAATAACATGCCAAAGCCATGTCCCAGACATGGTCTTACATGGGATGTTCTCGTGATGGTGCCCATGCCATGTCCCAGACATGGTCTTATAGGGGACCTCTCATCTCGGTGCCAACGCCATGTCCCAGACATGGTCTTACATGGGACCTCTCGTCTCGGTGCCCATGCCATGTCCCAGACATGGTCTTACAGGGGACCTCTCATGATCTTAAGGATGCCAATGCCATGTCCCAGACATGGTCTTACATGGGATCTCTTTACCCAAATGTCATGACATTCGTATCCAGTATCATCCTTATGTATCAACGGGACTTTTAAATTTTAATTCTCTATCATTTCATGCTTGGATCATCATCAAATAAATTCATAAAATAAATTCCTAATTGCTGGAAATTAACAGCATTAATAATAAATATTGAAATATTGCATTTATTTACCGTGAACTTACCTCGGTACCAATTATAGCCAAATTCACCAACTTAGTCTTCAACTTTATTCTTCCCTTTGTCTAACCTCGAGTTTCGTACTTCTTGATCTAAAATAGTAAATTTAACTTATTTAATAATCACATTCATCAAAACAGCCCTCGACTCTAACTTTTTCAAAATTACAATTTTGCCCCTAAACTTTTACATAATTACATTTTTGCCCCAAGGCTCGGAAATTAAACTTCATCTCTTATTCTTATGTTTTATAACATTCTGAACATTTTTCCCTTCTATGGCAACATCAAATTCCCACTCTAACATGTACTTATGAACATTAGGTATTTTTACCGATTATGTCGTTTTACTCGTTTTCACTTAAAATCGCTTAGCAAAAGTTGTTTAACATAATTTCTAGCTTCATATTCTATCATAAAACATCAAAATAAACACTTTTCACCTATGGGTATTTTTCCAAATATAAACCCTAGGTTAAATTATTGCTAGAATAAGCTAAATTAAGCTACCGGGATCTCAAAAACGTAAAGAACATTAAAAACGGGGCTTGGGATCACTTACTATGGAGCTTGGAAGCTTGAAAACCCTAACTATGGCTTCCCCCCTTGCTGATTTCGTTCATATGAAGAAGATGATGATTTTTGCCATCTTTTTCCCTTTTAATTCATTTTAATTACTAGATTACCAAATTGCCCCTAACTTAAAAATTTTCTATTTCACTTATCTCATGTCCATTTTTGTCTACCAAGTTACCAATGGTATAATTATCATATAAAGACCTCCAATTTAAAGTTTCATAACAATTGGACACCTCTAACATGTAGAACTCAACTTTTGCACTTTTTACAATTTAGTCCTTTTGACTAAATTGAGTGCCCAAACGTCGAAATTTTCGAACGAAATTTTCAAAAAATCATTTTTTGAAATTGTAGACCATAAAAATATAAAAAAAATAAAATTTTTTTCATCGGATTTGTGGTCCCGAAACCACTGTTCCGATAACCTCAAATTTGGGCCATTACATGGACCAAGATCGTATTTAAGTTGTTCGGCACGAAAAAAATTCAGATATAACCTGAAAAAAAGAAACCAAACAGATTTAGAAAAAAAAAACGAAAACAACTAAAAGAAGAAATTCAAGAATAAAAAGAACAATAAATAAAGAAAATGGAAATTAAAATGTGGAAGATTGATCAAATAAACTAATGGATATGGATAAAAGATAGGTGTCCAATTGATCCCTTCGAGATATAAACCCTAATAAATTCAATTAATGGCTTTAATAAACCTTCCAAGAAATAATCCTTAGAAAATTGAAGGATGAAGAATGGAATCTCATGACTCCTTGAAGGAATTGAGAAGAAAAAATCGCTTCTAAAAATTAGAAGAAAGCAATCTTGCACGAAAGAAATTAACTCCAAGAGTTGAAAATTTTATTAATGAGTAAATGTCTTTAATGAATAATGAAGACATCTTTGTATAGACTAACTAATTACATTCAAATAAAACTTTCAAGTATAATGAAACTCTATTTAATCTAAACAAGAAGTAGTTTTAGTGGAACTAAACTTTCTTGTTGACTAAGAAACATAAAACTCCTCAACAACTTAAAATACTTAAACATATTCTAAAATTTAAAATAAATAAATAATATAAAACCTAATAAATGCAAGATCGAGCTCATATATAATAAAAAAATAAGCCTAAAAATTGAAACCAATATGATTTATACTCAAATTAAAGCTTGAAACTTGCGATTTCTAGTAATAATCTAGTCCAAAAATTCTTCCCGCATGATTTTCACTAAAACGATCATAACTTAAGATCTTAGACTCAAAATTGAGTGATTCAAAGTGCATTGTGAAGCTAAGAGATCTTCTATTGATATGAGACACATTGACCCAGAAATGCTTCGATCCCTTCTAAAAATGCACCGCAAGTCAACTGATTATGACATGGGCTAAGTGTCCAGGTTTAATTGGGCTTCTTGAAGTGTAATGCCTAAGCTTATTAACATCTTCCATATGGGTTTTTCATCATGGATTGAGACTTTAAGTCGACGAACAAACTTGGACTCTTCTAATTCATCTTCGCTCCGTATTGAACTCCAAAGTCTAACGTTTTGAAACTTCAACTCTTCTTCACGAAATTTCTTCGTGATAAAGTTTTGAATGAAAAAATTGAGTTTTGACATCAATTGCTTGGATTTGGATCTCGTGATTGGGCCTTAAAGGAAACTAAGCTCATCCCCATCATGAGCCTTGAATTGGATCGGATCGCTCATATCATACATTGTTATATTATATATATGATATAGTTTTTTTTTCATTATTTTTGTATTTAATTCTATTATTTTTCCCAATTTTATAAATAAAATTAAATAATTGTTTTATTTTAAAGTTTTAAATAAATTAATATATGCTAATTAACATATGCAATTAGATGATACATCACATGATAAAACTAGATTATAATAGGTTAAAATATATTATAAGTAGCCAACATTCTCTTAATCTAGTGGCAATAGTATTATACTATGAGTACGAGAGTTTGAGTTTGATATCAAGCAACTTTATTCTCCTCTCTCAATTATAAAAAAATATATATTGTAAGTCATTGTACTCTTTATAAATTTAGAATTTAGTTCATGTATTTTTATTTTCAGAAATTTAATCTCTCTACTTTTCAAATTTCAAAATTCCAGTCTAATTGTTAACACCGTTAAATTTTCTGGTGTGATATTTTTGAAATAAAAAAAATACCCACTTGATAACCATATAACTAAAAAGAAATGACATTGTAATATATGATTAAATTTGATAAAAGAATTTTACCGGTATTAACAGTTGGACTTCTATTTTTTTTAAAGAAAAAATTGGACTAACATTATTTAAATCTTAAAAGTAGAGAAATTAAATCCCAAATATAATAAAAATAAAATATTTCAAGTATATTTTGTCCACTATATAATAATATGTATAATGGATAAAAATTAGCATCTCTTCGACGAAATCTATTTTAGGAAGCAAAATAAAACTGCCCATCAATCATTTCGTACGTGTAACCGCTCTTCAAAATCCCCATCACTCACAGTACAAACATTAACCATAACAGCCAATAAGTATCTGCCATGTCAAACAACGCTCCCAGTGAAATTACACGTGGAGGGTGAATAAGCATCAAATAGAACATGAACTATGTAACTCTAGCACTGTCGATTTAAGACGTTACAAAATAATCTTAATTAATTATTTTTCCAACTCATCATTTGACTTCAACAACAACAGCAGCAGCAATATATTGTAGTTACCATTACGACTGTTTCAGCCATTGCTGAACTGTGAAAGACAAAACTCTGTACGAGGTTTTCTTTTAGCGGCATTTGTCATTGCGAAGGAAAACATGGGAGCTGAAAGGAGATTCTTTGTTAAGTTTGAGTTGATGTTAATGGCGATTTTGATGGTTTCAATGGAATCTTCCATGGCGGCATTACATCGTGTTGGAGGCAAGCTAGGTTGGAACCCTAACGTTAATTATTCAGAATGGTCCGACCATGAGCGATTTTATGTCGGCGATTGGCTTCGTAAGTTATCTCCTTTCCTTCTTTGTTTTATGTTGCTGAATATTTGGTTTATTTCCGTTTTAAAAATCGTTGATCAAACTTAAAACTTTTTCCAGGAACCAAAGTGTTTTTCCTCTATTAAATCAACTATAAAAGAGATATATCAGTTTATCAGCATTGTTTTTAATTTGTTTTAGTTGATCATGTCTGATTTTTTTTTTACTGAAAAATACTAAAATGATCTTTGAAGCATTTTCTTTTAAGTAAATGTTTTGTTTTTATTATACCAAAATAACTTAAGTAAAAGTATCATGGATACGGTAGATTACATTTTGCGTCCATGTACTTGGATAAAAATTGGTCCATGTATAGTCAACATGAGATGCACATGACACTAGTCCCTTGAATGGAAAATTTTCATTTAGGCCTCTTAAAATTTTAAATTTATAATGGTAAAATTGCATTGACCCCCAAACATGATAAAAATTTGATTTAGTCATTTAAAAATTATAAAATCAAGCTATTAAAATGATAAAATTATATTTTTACTGTTGTAAAAATATACAATTTAATTTCGGCCTCTTTCAAAAATTTTCGACTTCACCCCTACATGGCACGCCATGTATAACCAATCGGTTATTCTATCAAGCCATATGTCAATTTTTAACATAAAAAATGGATGGAAATTTTTAACTGAAAGAACTAATTTGCTATTTGGTTTAACCGTATAATTATTTTAGTAAAGAGGACAAACTTTAATCTAACTCCTAATACAAGAACTTCTATGATGTTTTTACTAAATAACTACTTACAACTTTCAATTTACATACTCAAATCTTTATTTCAAATGAAATTTTCATTATATTCACAAATTATTTAAATACATTAAAATAAAGGCATATTTGATGGAATTTAAAAAACATGTTAAGACATTATTCTAGTATAATGGTAAGTCACCTTATATTTCTAAAAGGAGAAGATAACTACGGACTTTAAACGTGAACCGTAAGATCGATATGTCATGGGATAAAAATATAGTTTTTTGTTAGATTATTATTGTAACCATATAGTTCCATTTTAGATGCATTGGTAGCTGTAGATCATAACATAAAATGGTGCACAATAAATGAACATTATTAATTCAAAAAAAGAAAGAATTTAATGTAACTGAGATACTGGTTGGGTTGATTTATTTGCAAAATATGGTGTGGTTTAGGGTGATATATATAGATGGTTTTTGGTTTACTTTTGAGAAATATGAAAGCAAATCATTCCACAATATGAAAGCATCTTATCTTTTATCTTCTACCTAAAAGTGGTATATATGTGTGGACAGATAGCTATTTTGATCTTACTTATTTAACATAAAAATATTTCGAAGGCTCCAATCATGTAAACCCATTTTACTCAAATCTTGCTTCTTGTTATTCAAGTCTTCAACTTCGACAAGCGCTACTTCAATGTTCTGGAAGTGAACGAGACAAGTTACGATAACTGCAATGATCAAGGTTTCGTAAAGAACATCACTCGCGGTGGCCGTGATGTGGTTGAGCTGACACAGGCGAGGCCGTATTACTTTCTCAGCAGCGGTGGCTACTGCTACCATGGGATGAAAGTTGCTGTCAATGTTGAAATGCTTCCACCTGCTCCGGAGCCGGCTCCGGTCAAAAATGGTTCCCTAACATCCGATGCTGTTAGCCTTAAGATTTTCCGCTATATGATTTCCTTTGCTGTGGCATACTATTATTTGGTCCTTTTGTTTTAGATCAGACGGTTGATTGAGATTAAGCAGCAGCAAATGTTGGATTATATCAATAGTCATGATGGAAATGGAATATAATCTTCTTTTTTCGCCAAAAATGTAGTCTTTAAATAAGAAAATGTATATTTATATTAAAATTTTATTAAAAAGAAAAATAATTAATAATAATTTTTATGTTAAATTATAAAGAGATATAATTTTTTAAAAAGATTAAAAATATGTATAAAATATTCTTAATTCTATAATTATATATGTATAAAAAATAAACTTTAATTATAACTATTATCGAAACCGAAATCGATTACCTAATCTCATCTTAAACCAATATACTAAATTTATTATATTATAAATACATAAAATAATATTCTAATATATAACTAGTACTAAAAATATTAATACATATATAACTATTATTATAATACAAATTAGTATTACACGATATTATAACATTTAATGCATATATATAAACTATTAATATATCATATGATATGATATAGCATTATATAATATTGTAGGAGGACTAACTTTTAAATGTACGAAACATATAGGGGTTAGAGCATATTTCAACTAGTACTATTATATATAACTATTATTATAATACAGATTATAATAAAAGATATAGTATGACATAATATTATAATGTTTTATCATTTATACGTATATATAAACTATTAATATATGATACGATATAGTATTATATAATATAGCAGGAGCAGGGGGAACCGGCCAGAACAATTTTTTAAGGGGGTCGGATGAAATTTTAATTTTTTGTAGTCTATATATTTATAATTTGTAAAGGATTAAATCGAATTTTTATAATTTTAGGGGAGCCAAAGTGTAATTTTACTTTACTAATTTAAAATTTTTAAAAAATTTTAAGGTCCTAAATAGAAATTTTATATTTTAGGGGGGTCGGGGCCCCTACCAGCCCCCCTAGCTTCGCCTCTGAGCAGGAGGCTAACTTTCAAATGTATGAAAAGCATAGAGACTTAGTAAATTTTAATTGATATAATAATAAGCAATAATATATAATAAGAAATATATAGTGTCTTTCTATTATATATAAATATTATTATATTGTAGATTATAATAAAAGATATAATATTACATGATATTATAATGTTTAATCATTGATGCATATATACAGTACATGATATGATAGTGCGTTATATAATATAGTAGGAGGGTTAACTTTCAAATGTATGAAAAGTACATGGACTTAGAGTATAATTCAACTAGTATAATTAACAATAATATATGATAATAATTACTATATTATGTACTACTCTACTATTATAGTATGTGATATAGTATTATATAATGAGTATATTATTTGGGTTTGGGCTTAGCATAATATATTTAGGTTTTGAAATAAATATTTTAGAATATGAGTATTAAGTTTATAATTTTAATAAAAAAATAAAAAGTTATTCAGTTGTCAACATAATATAATAATGAACAATAAAAGATATTTTAGTTAATTCATATAATATCATAAAATAATAAATTCTACATACAATAAGTAATTTAATTATTTTATATAAAATAAATTTATTAAATATATATAAGTTATGTTTTTTATAAGGCAAATTTAAATTGCATTGTTATTGTATAAAAGTAAAATGAATTATTACATTTAAAATTAAAATATTTATAACTTATAAAATTTAAAATTATTTGAATCCGTAAGAGTCCGCCCAGCTCGATCGGAGCCTAAATCCAAAAAAATCTGACCCCAAAAAAATTCAAATCTAAAAGGGCCCAAGCCTAAAATATCCAAGTTTAAAGTCAACCCAATTTGAGTCTGCCCAAGGTTGCCCGTTTGCCAGCTCTAAACTTTATAATCAAGTTCATTTTAGTCTTCAAATGTAATTTTTTTTTAAAAAAATATTTTAAATTTTTTTTAACGTGACTTACCACATCAACATCCTTCCACATAGCGTGTCATCCTTGTTAAAAATATTTAGTTATTTTTTATAATTTTTTAGATTTTTAGGATTATATATATATTTAATCTTTATGTATATTTAATAAAAAGTTTATATATTTTTATAAAAGAAAGACATGTACCATGATTTGATTGGCACCAATTTTTTAAAAAAATTTGTTAGTAAAATGGACTAAAAACTTAGGTAATAAATTAGAAGAAAAAAATAGGTAGCAATGTGAGAAAATGAGTAAACTTCAAGAGTTAAATCGTAAATTAAATTTTAATTTGTTTTTTTGGCCATCAAGGACACAATGGGATGTATTTTTTAAGGATTCAATTGATTTTTTTAAAATTTTTATCAAGGGCCTTTTTGATCCATAGGCCAAATTTTTTAAAAGTGAAGTGAATATCTAGATATTAACATTTACATATGTTGCTTTGAAATATTTTAATCTATATATTTTTTGAATCCTAAACATTTATGATCACAATTTCAAATCAAATGTTGTGGATATTTGAATATGCCATCATTGTCCCTAATTTCATCACTATTGTCCAGAGTTTGGCAAAGAGAGCACGTGCATAATGATGGGTAAGGATGACAAAAAAAAGCCCGAATCCAACAAATTCCAACCTGACCCAATCCATTAGGATCGGATTTTCTTTTAGAAATTCGGGTGCAGGGAGGGTCGGGTCGGGTGAAATTAGAAAAATAGTTAAGTTGAATAGGGTTTGAGGTAAATTTGCCTCGCCTTGTCTTGAAATATTTACAAAAATGCCCTTAATATGTATACATATATTAAAATTTTACTTTTAATAAATAAATATATTAAGTTTTAAGTCTAAACTCAAAAAAATATTAATCTTATTTGCTCCAAAATAAAAAAAAGTAGTCTTATTTGCTTCAAAATAAAACAATTAAATTAAATATAGGACGAGGTGAGACATAGTTGGGTCTTCTATTAAATTTTAGATTCGGGTTTGGGCGGATTTTTTTTCTTAAAAGTCAGGGTTGAGGCTGATTAATTAAGTTTCAAGTCGGGGTCGGGTCAGGTAAAAACCCACCCACCATACCCTGTTGCCATCCCCAATGATGAGTGAAGGAAGCTTACTCTAGACATTAAATAGGGATCTGAGTCAAATAAACATGCTGCTAGAAACACTGAAAAAGTACTAAAAATTGATGTATTTTAAAATATTAAAAATTTAATATAAAAATTAATTCAATTTTTATTAAAAAATTTTAAAATATAATATTTATATAATTGATTGTATTTTTAACTAAATACAATTTTATATAATTTTTATACAATTTTATATAAATTTATTTCGAGATATTTTTAATTTTTAAATTCTTGTATAATTTCGATTTTTTTTAAAAATTCTAACATATTTTTGAATTTTTTAAAAAATTATATAAGTTTTTAAGAATTTAAAAAAAATTAATCTCCAAAGAATTGAACTCAAAAAACTTAAGGATGAAAGTACACCAAATTTAAAGCGGATAAGTTATTAATAGAAATCAACCAAGGTGTCTCCACTCCGTCCAAACAACAGTCTCTCCCTTTTACTTTCAATGGCTTCAATTTGTTACTCTTGCATTGTCTTTCCTTCCCCTTCACCCAAACCCTTCCCTTTCCTTCCAAAACTTCCCCATTCCAACCCATTTCCTTCCTTTCGGACCTCCAGACTCCGAGCCGCCAACTCCGCCCCTGTCCAAGAACAACATTACATGAGCATCGATAATCTCCGCCAGTTTTTCGACCTTAATTCCGGCAAATGGACCGGTTCTTTCCATGTAATTTATCCATTTCTCGCTCAATATTAGTTATCATCGTTTCTTAAATAATTCAAAAACAAGTTCTTCGAATTTTGCAGCAATTTGATGGAAATGGAAATCTATTGCAAAAAATTAGTACTCGGCTTTCCGCAAGTTGTTATGGGGAAGATGAACTCATCAGCCTCATTCAAACGTAAGCTTTTCAATTTTAGCAATTTAAGTTTCTTATATTTATTTTTTGAAGTTCTGTGTGGGTGAAATATGATTCTTTTATCTTATGGAAGTTCATATGATCTTGTTGATGACTTAACTCTTTGAATTTGTTAGTTCTGTTTGGTTGTTGCTTTTACTCTTTATTTATTTTTTCTTTCACTTAACTTTTTTAAAGCTGAATTGGGAAAAAAGCAATTAGGCATTGTTACTCCAAATATTTCTCCTTTCCAAGTTGCTTAACAAAATTGTATTTTCTAGGTTGTACATTGAACAGCCTCAATCAAGTACTTCAATTTCTGGACATGATGAGGAAGCTGAATGGGCAGAATACAAAATAAAAGAAACAAATATGTTCACTGTTGACAAATATCAACAGGTGAGCTTTTCCGATCATTCACCTATTCAAAATCAGCCGAGTTTCGCCCTTCTTTATATTGTTATTATCATATCCAAGCTTTTAAAGTTTGTTTTCTTCTATTAGAATATCCATTATGTTTAGTCTGCAGATTGGCTTTTTCCCCAATGAGAGGGCTTTTTCATTGAGGTACCAAACCGCCGGAATGTTAGAGACCGTGTTACGGCAAGGGGTATTGGGGGAAGATGACACCGGAGAGGAATCACCAAAGTAAGTGCTTCTTGATTTTGGAAGGGCATTTGTTTTATGAGTTGAATGATTTCGAATAGTGAAAGAATCGGAATACCAGTTCTTTCTCATTAAGTTAGAGCATTGGTAATGAATTTGCTGCATAAATTCGAAACTGCTTGTTTGTTTTGCGCAAGTTTTTCTGTTATGATGAATGAATTCTGAGGTGCTGCTATGCTGAAAACCAGCAGTAATATATAACGCATGATGTATGGTGTCAACAATCATAGCTCCCCGTTTTGAATAAATTTTCTGAATTTCGACTTACCTTTGAGAATGGATTTTGTAAATCAATTTCCACTGAAGCTTCATGCTTGTCTGGTAGGGTTGCTAGCCAACTTGTTTTATTATTATCTTTTGGGGGCAATGGCTCACTTCAACACAGTTTCCTCTGATTTCTCCTGATCCCCATATGCACACGGCATCAGGTTAAAAGAAGTAACTATTTGTTTTACTTGACAGAAATGTTAAGCTTCCTTCTTGCCAGCCTTCTATCGTTTGTGAAAATTGCCTATATTCACAAGCAAAGGATCGACGAGCAAGGGCCTTCCATATCATGGACCCCAAAGGCTTTGTGGATATGCTTCTTATCTTCCTTGAGGATAGAGGTGATGGCCCACTCGTTCATCCATCACTTGGCAATATAATAGTAATCAATCTTCCTCCACTTTGTTTTAGTTGACGGTAAGTCAAACTTCCTGTAATAAGATTTGTGTATATGAATATTGTTTTTTATTGATTGTAGGATGGAGAGGACCGGATTTTACCATTTCTAGGCAAGTGGGAAGGTCATTCTGTAACAAAACGCAGTGGTGTTTATGGATCGACGATGACCGAAGCTGATACAGTTTCTTATCTTGAAATGGACGACAAGAAAAAGCTCATCCAGGTATGCATCTGTTGACTTTTCTTTTCTCTCAAGTGTCCAAAAGTCTGAGTAACATAGGTTTAAACCAAGTACACGTATTCATTCTCCTGAAAAGCCAAGAGTCATGGAATCCTGCAGTGGAAATTGATTTATATAAGCTTCTTGACTGCATATATGATGACCGAAAGGGTTGTTTTTGTTCCCATGCAATTACCGTATAGTCTACAGCTTTTGTCCGTCTTGATGCTCTTATTTTCGTCGATTTATTGTTATCAGACTCTTGGTCTTTTATCATTGTGTTCCTTGTTTCTAAATACATGATCAGGATGTTACCTCCATGGACAGCAGACGTGGAGTAAGGACTAATGTGCACTGGACGGGTATGATCTCGAATAACTCAGTTGAATTTGAAGGAGCATACCAGTTGACATTATTACCAGGTGGTATGTATATGGGATACCCTTCTGATATTGCAAAGAGTGTAGCTGAATCCAAGTCATTCCACTTGGAGTTCTGTTGGCTCGACGCACCTGGTAAGAGACAACGACTCGTTCGAACATATGATGCCGAGGGGTTGGCTGTTTCATCAACCTATTTTTCCGAGGTTAAACTGTGAGTCCTTACTGCACTGCCCTCTGTTGAATGTAGAATCCATCTTTCTGCAAGTATTCGATCTGCTTTTAAATTTTGAGTTTTGATTTGATATAAATGAAACATATGTAAGAAAAATTGAAGCTCCATTGTTGTAACTAGTAAGATAGTTTATAATTTTGTGCAATTTATTTCCTCCTTTTAAATAATTTAATCTAAATATTTATCGAAATTAATTCTTTTTTTAATTGATCATAATAACATTTAGGGTAAATTACAAATTTAATTACTTATGCATGGTTTAAATTACAAATCTAAATATTTATGCGGTCATTAATGTTATTTGATTAACTTAATTAAGTTACTTCAAACCAAAAAGTTAATTAATATATATAATTAAAATAATATTATAATATAAATTTATTTTGTAATGCGAGAAAAACTATATTTAGTACGTATTATATTATAAAAATAGTATACATACATGTTTAACTACATATAATATATGACCTGTTATATATAAGTAAATTATGAATGTACAATACTTATTATACAATTATGATATTATAACGTACATTTTTTTATTAATGATATGTAACCTAAATTTTAAATGTGTAATTAATTTTCTGGTATATTATAATATATATACAATAAACAATTTTATATTAATGATATATAAACTTAAACCCTAAACATGTAACCAACTTTATGATATATTATAATAACCTATAACCTTATATATGATAATAATATTATAATGTATATTCTTATATTAATGATATATAACTTAAACCCATGTAATTAACTATGTAGATTATGATATATAGGGTTTTTTACCTAAATAGGATAGAAAAAAAAAATATTGAAATAGTATGTCAGAAAAAAATTTACCAAAATAGGTTACTTTTTCATTAGAGCCTATTAGATAGGCGCCAATGAATAAAATAATAATTTTTTTTGAATAAAATATAATTTATACTTTTTTTAATATTTTTTTTAAAAAAAATACGGGTCAGAATACTGTTGGGTCGGGTTGGGTCGGGTGGCGCCTACCTAGTAGGCGCCAATGGAGGAGCCTCATGCAGAGGCGCCAATGAAGGAGCCTCATGGAGAGGCGCCAATGGTGTCCTCTGCCCACCGTTCCATAAAAAGTTTATAATTTAAAAAGTTTATAGTTTGTGAATTTTTTTGAATAAATAATTTTGTTTATAATTTAAAAAGTTTATAGTTTGTGAATTTTTTAGAATATATTTTAGAAGATATTGTGAATTTTTTGTTATTAATTATTAATTATAAATTATCTATATTTAGTGTTTATAGTTTAGATTAGAATTTTGTAGAATATTTTAACTTTTTTGTATGAATATTATAATTTTTTTATGAATATTGTAATTTTGTATGAATATTGCAATCTTATCTAAATAAAATTACAATGGTTTAAAAATGTCTCCATAACTGCAACAAATTGTAGACAATTTTGTGATTCAAACCATATTTATGTAATGAAGTACATATCAATTTCTACTCAATTGAGACGATTGTCCAACATGGTAGTTTCGGAGAGGGCATTTACTCCGATTATGACCGGGTAATCCGCATACGCCATACAAATTCCCGTCAGATTTCTCCCTAATGTCCATTTCATTATGGATTCTGGATGATTGCGGACGACCTTTCAGGTTTCTACGCAACCTTATGTCTGGGACTAGCTCGAAGGTCGCCGAAGGCACCTCCCAAGTAGATAGGTCAGGAAGCACGGGGAACTCGTTTTCCCATACACGCAACGTGCGTTCGATGTTGTACACTTCATCGATAAATTGTTCTACATTGAGCCCAACTTTAGCACAAGCTGCCACGACGTGTGCACATGGAAAATGAAGTGTTTGAAACCTTCTGCAATCGTACCGTCTATTTCGGAGATCAACTCCGTAGGACCTAGGTGGTATACTGGGTCGACGACCGATGGTCTCTGTAACTCGAAACGTTTCATTATGTCGTGAATATACTTATACTGTCATCGACCTCGCCATTCGACGGTTTACAACCATTGCATCCCTAATGCCTTCGACAAAGACATGTCCCTCCTCCATCTGGTTCACTTGTTGCTGACCCATTCTTGGCATCAAGGTAGCCAACCTGTAGAACGTTGCCGAGAAGACAAATGAAATTGGAAGATGCCGTGTTTTTAATAACACAGCGTTGATCCCCTCTACTAAGTTTGTAGTCATTTGACCATAACGAAAGCCCTCGTCAAAACTTATATTTAAAAGTTAAGGTAATTTTTTACCCATTCTCACAACTTGTCTCTTCCAGTCTGCATTCTTATAATCTCGCTGGAAGTTAGCCGCGATGTGCCGGATGCAGTAAACAGATCGCCATGGTACACCAGAACGCCTAATGGCTGCAATTAATCTTTTTCCTCTATCGGAAATGATGCAAATATTATCATTGCTAATCACATACCTCCGCAGGTTGGTAAGAAAGAACTCCCACGATTCCATGTTCTTCTTATCGACGATGGCAAATGCTATCGGGAGTACATTCCTATTGCCGTCTTGAGCAACCGCAAGAAGTAAGATCTGTGTGTATTTTCCATATAGCCAGGTTCCATCTACTTGTACAAATGGTTTGCAGTGGGGAAATGCGCGCACACATTGATCAAAAGTCCAGAACATCCGATGGAAAATTCTTTTTCTCGATTGTAGTTGGTCATTTGGACCGTCATAAGATCGTGTCTGCAACTCAATTACAGTCCCCGGCACGTGTTCCCTCATGGCGGCTATCCATCCCTGTAATTCATTGTACGATGCATCGAAATCTCCGTACAATTGCTCCATTGCCATCTGTTTAGCTATCCATGCCTTTCGATATGATACTCGATACTGGAATCGTGCTTGTATTTCAGCAATCAGTACCGAAACTTTAATGGTCGGCATGTCTTTCACCATTGGCATGATGCATGTACAGATAGTTTTGGAGTCAAGTTTTCGATGATCTTCTGTCATACGTGTTGAAGTGCATGTGTGGGGCCCAACAAATTTTCGTATTTCCCACATCTGCGACTTCTGCATAAATGCAGCTCGTACCCGCCAATTGCAGCCTTCTGCCAACCTCCAACACTCTCCAATATATAATGTTGATTTAGACTCGATGACTTTGTAATCTACTGATATATTCATGCTATACCGCTTAATCGCAAACATACATTCTTCCTTACTTTCAAATCTCTGGCCCACGCGTAACTCATCTGGATTAGAATATACGCCCATTCGGTAACCATGTGGTATTTCAAGGTACTCCGGAAACTCAGCTGCCCGTGCCGTATCGGGGTCTATCCGAGACATGTGTGCCCTAAGATTATTGTGTATCACAATACGACGAATCTGGTTTTCGACTGAATACGCATTAACATTTCCATCCTCATTCACCCCTTCGTCGTCAATATCATCCGGGACCTCGTCTGCGTCGGGATCACTCTCACTATCCACTTCGTAATCAACAGGATCACTACTATAGTATACATCATCACCAACCACATCAGTCTCGGCTGCAGCATTAAGATCAATATTTATCCCATGTATAGGTGATTGACTATCAACATACGATACTGGAACCACCATACACGGCGCTTCAACTCCATCTTCTTCACCGAATGGAGTGGGATCTTCAGTTGCCTCCACACTGGCTAACTCAGCAAATAATTGAATCGGTGCATTTTTGTTACTCGAAGTCCCACAATAAAGAGCGACCGTTGTTTCCACGTCTTCATCGTCTACAAGTTCCATTTCGGTAAATTTTATTGGATCTGTTGATACTGGAAACTTGTAGAAAACTTTTGATATCCTTCTCCCACAACGTCTATAAATTTTTTCACAAATTTTTTCCTTCATATCATCAAACAAGATATTTCTATCAAATCTCATTGCTACTTGTTTGCGACATTCAAATATACATCCCACTGTTGTTGTTAAAATTTCTCCATCGAAATAAACGCATACAAAAAACTGATTCTCCATTTTCAATACTAGATCTGTAAAAAAGAATTTCAAATTTCTTAAAACAGTTTCAAAATGTAAACAAAATACATAAAAATTTTAATGCAAAATTTTTCATTCAGAAGCTAACAAAATTAATAACATGACAAAATAACTTTCAAACAATAAAATTACTAACAAGACTCTACATTCTATTTAAAAAAAACCAAAATACCTAATTTTTTTTCTTCTTTTCCTTCCTTCTTTTCTTCTACTTCATTTCTTCTTCTTTCTTCCGTTTCTGTAGTCAAATTTATGTCTGTGTTGGGGGTATTTATAGAGAAAAATCACAGTATTGGCGCCTTCCAATATGGCACCACCATTGGCGCCTCCTAGATAGGCACCACCATTGGCGCCTCCCAAATAGGCACCACCATTGGCGCCTTCCAGATAGGCGCTAATACTATGTATTATACGGGTTATATACTAACTCGGAAAAGTATAAATTATATTTTATTCAAAACAAATTATTATTTTATTCATTGGCGTCTATCTAATAGGCTCCAATGAAAAAGTAACCTATTTTGGTAAAAAAATTTTCTGACATACTATTTCAGTATTTTTTTTTCTATCCTATTTAGGTAAAAAACCCTGATATATATAATTCACATTATATAAAGAGGGTTAAGTAATTAAGTTGCTTGGGACTATTAGGAACTTTTAACTTGTTTGGAATTTTTATATTTAGGTTGGTATAATGATAAATTTAACCTTTAACATTTACATTTTTTGTCAATTTGGTATTTATTTATTTTTTTAAATTAAATTTAATCATTAATCTTTTAAAAAAAGTAGAGTTAATTTTCTTGATTAGAATTTTGACCAAAACATTAAATTTTGAGATGTAGCAGTCCGCGTAACAATTCACGATTCACGTGTATGCATTTATATTTATATATTTGCTAAACCTAAAAGGATATAAATGTTAATCGGGAAAAAAGTGATGGCAAAAAGGGAAAAGAGGAAAGTAAAGTTAGGGTTTGAAGGACGATAGGTGACTATAAAAGAGAAAGAAAGAGAAAAAAAAATGCAGCGCCAAAGGCCGAGCGCTGCCCCCGTAAAAGAAGGGGTGGCGTGGTATTCCACGGGAGAGGTTCTTTACAAATCGTGGCGCACACTAGTGCGATTGGCGCATATTAACACCATCTCTCTTTTGGGTTGGTAAGGGATTCCATGGCCGCTTTGCTGCTTTAGTTCTAGCAGTCAAAGCGAGGAGTATTGCCCTACATTTCTTATCTGTTTTCCCCTTCATCTATTCATTAATCTTTTTCCCCCAAAAAGATTTGGGTTTTGCTTGTGTTGGGAAAAAAAATTCGTATCTCTTGTTCTTAAGGAATTAGTTGCTAACATAGAATCAAATTATTTATCTTTGATAATATATATGTATAACTGAATAAATTTTTATTCTTGTTTCAAAATTTCATTTCTAATTAAAAATATTAATGTTTTAGGGTTTATATGTTAAGGGTTTAACTGGTATGTTCTGTTTCTCTCCAATCGTGGTTGATAACAAGATTTCAATATGGAAATATGGGCTTTTTGAAGATTATTCATAGAAAGGGAAAAACTGGACATAAACATAATCAGTAATTGCTTATTGTCATTTTAACTGAATCTTACAAAGTATAAATTAGTGGCAGCAGCAGCAAACAAGCCCTAACATGCTTTACAACATTACTTATAAATTCCAAAACGTTCAAAACTGGGTAATTATATTATGCTTCACCAGGATTTATCCTTCAATTTCACCTGCGTTATTTATTCAACCCTTGTGCATTTTCATACCAATGAATGGCCAGACTCTGGCTGCTTTAAGAGGTGGGGGATTACACTCTTATCTGCTCCTCCTTTAGCCTTAAAACTGCTGGTCCCTGACCATTGTTTCCAAAATCCATTGCTTTAAGTAAAGAATGGTTCTGGTTCTCAGCTACAACCTTGTGCGGTTTTGTCTGCGACAAACTGTTGTTCACCATGTTGTGGCTGCTGTTTCTAGCTGCTGGAACGTCGTGGTTATGCTTTCCCTCGTATGTTGTTATAACTGCTTTTGGGTCAGTTGATGATCTTTCCACATGCTTCCTAACATTGCATCCAGCACTCGTGCATTTGTAATAGCTCCTGTAGGTATAGCTTGATGCGTCAGAGATAATCCCAAAAGTCCCAGTATAAATGAGAACTAAGGAACGGATTAATTCACAATAAACATGCATCTACAACAAGATAACAGCATTGCCTACTAATCTATATTTTTATCAAATCAATAAAAATGAGAGAATTTAAATGGCAAAACAGGGAGATGAATACAAATATGACACAGTCATTTCTGAGACATGAGGTTGTTTGAGATTTGCTTGTCATACGTGTTAGGAATGCAAAACTGTGGTCCAGCAATCTGAGCAGATAAAGAATTAAAGTTGAAACCTATATGCACAAACCAAGCAAATCGAACCAATATCTACCGATAGCAGACAATCGAGAGAGGTTTTTATGCGTACTTAAGGTTTTTATCCAGTGACCAAGTCCTATGTTACTCAGATTCAGATATGGGTGTTCCATACAAGTATGTACTAAACATTAGTATGCTTTAACCTTTTCAAGTTTCTCAGTATTTGGAGGGTTTATCTTTATCCCCACCCAAATACGTTTTGGACAAGGGTATATAGGGTACTCCAAGCTGGGGCAACATAGATTAAGTTTTAGACACAACACAAGAAAGACAAGTCACAATTATTAGAGCCCTAGGGGTGTAATCCTAGTACTGAAATGCTCCAAGAAATTTAGATCATAGACTGCTCTTGTGATTATCGTATATACATCAAGCAGTCTATTTGCCACTGTAAATCACTCAAAACTTTGCACAATTGCTAGAACACCATTATTAGAACCATATATAAACATATATATAGAGAGACCATTGTACCTTGGATGAGGGTTCCCTTTCACCACTTTCTGTCCATATTTGCGCCATCTATAGCCATCATCCAAAAGGTCAACTTCACTTCTTGTTTGCACGATAATTTTTGGTTCTGTGACCGTCTTGTGCGACAACACTACTGCAGCTTCCGGCGCAGTATTCCTACAGTCAAAAGCACAACACCCTCAAAATTACATTTAATATTGAAGAAATAAGAACTTGTATGATCATTTGAAGTTAGATTTGAAATTTACCTTCTTTTCAAATTTGGTTCATCATCATCTCTTTCTTCTCGACTCTCTTCATCACATCCTTCCTCACTGTCACTTGATCCAGGTAATTCTGCAGCTTGAGTAGATTCAGAAGTTTTCCCCAGTATTGAATGAGACGACATGGTTTCACTTAACTTGTTAGAATTTAAAGCTGCAACCTGATAACCGAATTCAGGATTTGCCTGTGAATTTGCATTTCCATCACTACCACCCTTTGCTTGTTTATTTGGCTGAGGCTTTTCATGATTGTGAGCGCCTTTGTATATAATTTCGGTTATTTGGCCATCAGCAGATCGTTCTACCTTCTTTTTCACAGGGCAATTAAGATAGGTACACTTGTAGTAGCTTCGTGGATACTCACAGCCTTTAATAGGCTTCTGTCCATACTTACGCCAGTTGTAGCCATCTTCAGCAGGTTTATCCACAGCAATAGGAAGCTGGTTTTTCCTATCAGATTGGGAAGCTTCCGAGTATTCTATTGCAGAACTTTGAGGTTCTGAGGCCAAAGGAGGCATCAACTGTGAAGTTTCTTCAGGAGTGAAGGACGGATGACGGATCAATGACTCCGAAGGAGCTGATACCGTCAACGCTTGATATTCGGTTTGTGGATGAACTTGAGATTGTGCTAGGGCAGCTTGAGCTGTAACCTGTGCCAATGCTTGCCGATGGGATATTCCAAAAGGACTCTGCACAACTCATGGAACAGAAGTTTGATTAACCGTTATCATCAAGAATAAGAAGACATTACTTTCGATGTAAGTGTATACAACCAAATCCTGGTACTCGTGTCACCAGTCCAGCAACAAGCTTCAGTGTGTCAATCTAAGATTCAAAATTAACATCCCCAGAAACATTTGAACCAATAATCACACAATTCTCCACTATTCAAAATTACATTCATTCTAAACCAAAAATTCATTGTTGATGCATACCACGAGAGTTCATCCTAAAAGAAGAAAATACATACATAAGTTACACATCTATTCTCAGACACAGCAAAATGATACCCAATTGGTCACTGTGTCGATAAAAAAAAATTCCCAATTTAATGGGTTAAAGGGTAGTCATCCCTAAAAGGGAACAAAAACAAAATGATTCTTCATTTAGAGGCAAAAAGCTATTAAATAAGCAATCATAAAAACTGGATAAACTACATTGAAATCCAACAGACTATAATCAACCAAATCATTTATACGTTAACAAAGCAGAGCCATAATTTAAAAAAAAATTGTAATTTCAACTCAAATTACCTGAGGAGAAAGACAAAAGAAGCTTGGAGAATTAAGCAAACCAGAAGGGGTTAGCCCAGTAGGCGCAGTGAACAAAGGAGAGTCAAAATTCAAAGGTCGGTTGTGCTTAAACCCAGGGCTTTTTTCACCTCCATCTTTAAAACCCAACTCCATAAATGAACCATCCATTGAAGCGTGGGGTAATCGAGCTCCAGGTGAAGTCATTGCTGAAGCTAGAAGCTGAGAAAAAGACCTATTCTCTGTTGAGTCAAGGTCGGAGAAAAAAGATGAAAGCAGTGTCATAGGCCCTGGACTTAGCCCTAAACCACTTGAAAATAAGCCATCCATGGCTGGTTTTGGTGGTAAAGTTATGGATGGACGTGTTGGAGCTGAAAGCTTTGATCTTGTCCTTTTCTCTGCCATTTTTTTCACCTCTTCTTTCCCCAGTTTTTCAGTTTATATATTGAGAGAGAGAAATTGTCTTTTTGTTTTTGTTTGCTTTTCGGTTTCTTTGTTGCTCTGATTCTTCGATTTCGTTGCTTTTCAGCAAAATTGGTTGGTTCTTCTCATAGTTTCGTGTTTATCTTCGAGTAATGAAGTATGGGATTTGACTTTTTGTTAACATAATTAATCCTTTTTATTTCCATCTAATTATATTTTAATCCCCTTACTACACAGATATTTCAGTTTTTATCCCTCTATTTTAATTTACTATAATTTAGTCCATTTGTTTTTTTAATATTACTAGAAGATCCAAAATGATCACTGTTAGAGACACTATTGTTAAATTAGTCAATCATGCTAATAATAAATTTGCATATTAGCACAATGCTTAAGGTTATTTCTAAACAAAATTTCATTTTAACGACTATAATTAACGATATTCATATCAAATTATGCTTACAGAAATTAAATAATAAATTTTAGGAGACTAAAATAAAAATTAATAATAATAACAACACGATGGGACCCCTTTTTGTGGATGTGATGAAGAAAATTTTCCACATTTTAACATATTGCCAAAATTATAAAATACAAATAAACTCCAACAAGTTTTAACTTTTTTTTTTTGAAAAAAAGAAAAGAAAAATAATATTAATCCTATAAAAAAAGAAACCTTATTCCCACTATACAGTGGAGACATTGAATGAAGACATAAGGTCATGCTGCCATGTCATAAGGCAATTGACAGATGGTATTGTTTTAGGCAGATTCTTGAATCACAATTTATTATTATTATTATTATTATTATTATTATTATATTTTATATTTTATATTTTATAGTGAAAATTATTCGAAGCTTACCAGGTTTGATAATAAAAAATTCACTTCTCCGCACCTCTTTGATGAAAAATCCATTATTATTTATTAAATAAAATTTAAATACAATTATAACTTTACCCTTAATTAATTATTATTTTATTTATTTGTTACCTTTCATCTCTGTTGACAGAGCGATACAATAAGGAGAAAGTATGAAGAAGAAGGTAGTGATTATTATAGAGCCTAATTCATCCAGTCGAAGTAGAGAGTCGAAGGTTATATAGAGCAGAGAAAATGAGAGTGCTAAGTCTGGAGGCTAGAGGTAAGTTGACATATTAGATTGGTATCTCATTGGAATCAATTCCTTCTTCATTGTTCCTAAAGATATTTATAGGCGAGGGTCCCGTGTAGGATGATGCTAACGTGTTAGACTTGTATTTTAACCATCATTATGGAACATGATGGGTGAATGTCTTCGATGGGATGAGAATGTCTATTGTGAAAAATAGAATGTCGATAATGGCAATGTATTGCAAGGAAAAGAAAGAAAAAAAAATAGAACACACAGATTTTACGTGGAAACCCTTTCGGAAAAAAACCATGGGAAAAAGAGAAGAAAACTTACTATGTCGAATTCAAATAATTACAAGGAGTATAGACTGTGTCTATTTATAGGTTTAGAAAACCTTATTCTAATCAACATCTAATAAAAGTAATGCAGTAAGGTTGAAACACCTTATTCAAATCAATACCAAACAGATGAAGTAAACTTCTATACGGATTCTTCTTATGCACCTGTACCGTACCTTGTGACCCCAATCTAATATCTTGCTTATTGGGGATCTACAGTGGGCTACGACCTTCGGGCCACTTGCCACTTGTATTTTATTTTAATAATAATTTGGGTCACAACTCTAACATCTATAATGGGACAAATCATGTATTCATTCTGACTGGATGGCATAGATCAATTGTGTAATAGCTCGCCCAACGGATATCATATCCAATTACTGTTTGACGTATAGTTATTTATGCTAAGAATAGAAAATGAGTAAGTTAGTAGAATATTTGCTTTTGACTGTGTGTTTTGGCATATTTTGGTTTTAGTTGATTTTTACTTTCCAATAGTGTAACACCCCTAACTCGTATCTGTCGTCGAAATAGGGTTTAGGAGCATTACCAAGGTTTACCGATCAAACCCAATATTTCATATTACTTCACATTCATATAAGAAATTATTCATAAATTTATCATATCGTCCTTTATATGAGCCCTCGAGGGCCAAAACATACATTAGAAACAAGTCGGGACTAAATCGAAAATTCAGAGAATTTTTCGCAAAATCTCAAAATTTTTCTAAGGTACAAGGCACATACGCCCGTGTGGCCAAGCCGTGTGGTTCACACGGCCAATTGACACACCCGTGCCTTAGGCCGTGTGGCGTTTGAAGTAGAGCACACAGTCGTGTCCCCAACTCGTGTAACTCTCTGACTTGCAATTCTTTTAGGTGCAGGAGTCACACGGCCAAGCCACACGCCCGTGTGCTAGGCCATGTGATCAATTCTGAGCATTCTGTTTGAAATTTTAAAATTCAAGAGACATACGACCATGTCACACACCCATGTACTAGGTCATGTGTCACACACGGCTGAGACACACGCCCGTGTCTCTGCCTATGTGGACAAAATAAGGTCATTTCTAAGCCCTATTTCTTACCCAATCTTGTCTTCCACCTATATTAACACTTAAACACAACCCCAATCTAATACAAGACATTTAAACTAAACCAAAACCAAGTCATATGCATGATATTTTCATCACATGTATTCATATACTCAATCTTACCAAATTGATTAAATTTACATATATACATATTTTACTAAATATGCTATCTTAATTCATTCATGTGTTTACCATCATTTCACCATTTCAAACATACATAAAGTATATTAATACTATTTACACATCAAAACATACCATTTAATAGCCATTCCAATGGCTAATTTCAACGAACATTACATTGCCATCAATGGTAACATTTAACCTATACATGCGATTATTACCAAAATTAGTTTACTATTTATATATATACCGAAAAGTCTAGGAGATAGTGTGATGTAGCTTCGACCAGCTTTCAACCTTTACGAGCCTCTGAGTACTATAAAACAAAGGAAATAAGACAGAGTAAGCACTTAATGCTTAGTAAGTTCGTATAACGAGAAATTAATTTACCATTCATTTACTTATATAATAAACATGCATAATACATCCAAAGCAATTTGGTAATTAGCTTAACACATATAACCTCAACAAACATGTTAGTCATGTATTTCATGTGAATAACAAGAACAAGGATGAGCTCATCAGGTATCAAGTTTCCAAGTATTTCATGCATATACAGATAATAATTTCATTTTGATTTCACATGTTCTCATGTCAGAATTTCACCCGTTGAATCATTTGAAATCTCAATGGATACTTGGGTAGTACACCTGAAGTGTACAATACTATAAATCCGTCAATTCATATCTGAGAGTGCTTTTATGAGCACTTAAACAGAAAGCTCTCTCTCAAGCACTATAGCGGGAAGCTCATTGATCCTTGTATAGAAAGCTTATCCGGGCAATATAACAGAAAGCTCACAAAGAGCCTATAACGGGTAGCTCCGAAGAGCACCATATAGTAGAAAGTTCAAACGAGCACTAATTGGAAGCTCACAAAGAGCCTTTAATCGGGAAGCTCACGAAGAGCTATATAACGGGATGCTCATAAGAGCTGCGATGTGCCCACAACACATGTAGGGTCACAACCGATCGGGATGCTCTGAAGAGTATTTAACGGGAAGCTCGCAAGAACACTATATAATGGGAAGCTTGAAAGGGCTTATAACGGGACGCTCTTTAGAGCTACGGTATGTCCGCAGCATATGCATGACCACTACCTTTTCGGGAAACAGAACCCTGTATCTAATCGAATTTCATTCATTCAAACGGGATTTAACATTTATTGGGTATGTTCCAGATATATGATCATATTTCATATACATGACCAATACACAATTCACATACAAATCATTCAAATCAATTTGAACATATAATTACACAATTAAGTTACACGAACTTACCTCGACAATGTTCGTGAGTTGTAATCTACTAATCTGTTACTTTTTCTTTACCTCGATTTAGCTCTGTATTTTGTCTTTTCGAATCTATACGAGTAAATCAACTCAATTTAATACAATTTCATACTCATTTCAATCCAACTTACATCTTAGGAAAAAGTACCATTTTGCCCCTATACTTTTGATTAATTCCAATTTCATCCCTAAGCTCGGAAAATAAAATTCATGCAATTTAATCCTTATTCCAAGCTTAACCAAAATTTTCATATGACATTTTACAGTCCATGTATTTCATAAAATTTAGAAATTTTCCATGAATTTTACATCTTTTCAATTTAGTCCTAAAATCACAATTTCATGAAAATTTCATTTACAAAAGTTGTTTATCTATCAATAACCTTTCATTTTCTACCATGAATTTCAAAAATTCAGCATACTCATCCATGGAAAAATTTTTATACTTTGATAACTTTGCAAATTGATCTCCAAAATAGATAGATTAGGTTATTACGATCTCGGGAATATAAAAATTACTAAAAATGGGACAAGAATTCATACCTAATTGAGCCAAAATAACTTGCTTGAAATCACTTTCTCTTAGATAGGCTTTTCATGCATTTTAATTTGGGGAAGATGATGAAATAAGATGTTATTAGCTTATTTCCATCTTTAATTAATTCAATTTCCAATTTAGTCCTTTTCTTTTTCTAATTTTCCATGGATGAATCATCATAAATATCTACTAACTCCATTTAATGGTCTAATTACCATATAAGGACCTCAAATTTTGAATTCTATAGCTATTTAATCCTTTTAGCTACTAGAACTCAACTTTTGCATTTTATGCAATTCGGTCCTTTCTATAATCAAACATGTAACCGGTAAAATTTTATTACTAGAATTTTTATACGATATTCCTATCATAATTCAAACCATAAAATAATATTAAAAAAAATTCTTTTCAGACTCGAATTTGTGGTCCCGAAATCATTTTTTTGATTTAACTGAAAACAGGCTGTTACAAAGAGTGTTTTTATTTCAATTCGTCTTGTAGCTCTTCTTTTTTGTTATTATCAAAGTTGTTTTTTTGTCGTCTTTTAGGAAAAATTGAAAGCAGAGATGGATAGTTTGGTAAGACTTCCAGTCGAGGAGGATGTCGTTTTGGCAATGCTTCAAAAAAGGAGACGGTGAAAGATCAGAAGATTATTGCGATTAAGTCCAAAAGGGGGAGTTATGAGCTTGTTGTTAGCCTTAACTACTCGTGCTCCATAACCCCTTCGAGATATGAAGAATTTGTTAATATGTTGTGAGTTACTTGCAAAACATCATAAGTATGAATTCAGTATTCTGGAAGGGTTACATCATTTTAGCGAGGTATTTGATCTTGACTTTACTAGCAATAGGCTTGGGTTCTACCTACTATTGTTTCTTCTTGATTTGAGTTTACCTGAGATGTTCTTTATGATTTCAACGTAGCACCAGGGCAAATATTGGTTAGGTTTTTTTATTATGTCTCTCAAGAGAGGCATATAATCTTCCGATCAAATGTTTCGGTATATGTATTTCCTACGAGAGATGAATGAGGAGAGGCTGCATGGGCTATTTGAGTTCTACCCTCGGATGATTTCACCCTGGATGGAGAACATGTTTTATGGTAACGAGGTAACGATAAATGTTGATTATAGCAAGTACATCCTCATCAAATTGAAATTCGATAGGAGAATTGGTTTTTCCATTGAATGGACGTGCCCTTCTACTAAGAGATGCTAATATTTTCAACGCTTGTAAGATGTCATTGGAGGTTCCCACGATCATAAAATGATTACTCGAAAGGAAATATTGGTGGTCCCTCTTAAGATCACTTTAAGAAGTGTCTTCAACTATTGTCTTGAAGAGAAAGGTGTTTGTAGGTACACTTATGGTGGATGGCTTTTGAAACAACGGGAATGTGCCCTTGGCGTCATATACTTTTCCCTTTCACGTCAAGTTTGGGATAACCAAGTGCCTTCGGGGGGTGACTTGAGAGCACATATGCTATATTACCAAATATTTCCACCTACCCGATCACAACTAAAATGTACCATCGGGTACTAGTCAAAGCATTCCCTAGCTTCATGATGAACGACATTTGGATACTTCGGAGCCCCTTACTTCCGATGACGACAAGTTTGGTTATAGTCTTTCTGATAGTTGTTTCTATTGTTATTGTATGCTTTTTTTAAAGCTAATCCTTTTTATTGGTGATATTATGTAAGTAACACCTCTTGAATAGGCTCGAAAAGGCCTAACGTGAGTATTAGGGATTTTGGAAAAAATCGGCCAAGATAAGATTCATTTGGGAGAGCAACTATAACGAGGTTCAGGGGGATAATTATCCATGAACTCATAGATTTTGATCATGCCTCCTGGCGTCCAATTGCTTCGATCGGGTAGTCTCGATCCTTTTCTGGGACTGTGCCTAAGGTTGCTCCTTCTAGACATTTAATGTAGGCTTTGACTCAGGCAACAAGATAGATTAGTTGAACTCACATGGTGTTTGGTGACCTACAACATCACATTCCCGATTGAAGCCTAAAGGTTTGGGTTCTTAATGGCTTGCTATGTTGGAAGGTAGGACTTATGAGTGATTTCCCGGTTCGTTGTTAGCTAGCTTGTTGCTTAGGTATCCTTCTGACTTGCCATGTGTTCGTATACAAAGGGGTATAACGATATTTATATTCAATAATTTTAATTAAAAATAATAAAGATCTAATTAGTTTTAAAAATATTTTAATTATTATTAAATTAAATTATAAATTATAATATATTCATATATTAAACATAAATATACAAGTTTTTCTTAAGTTACTCATATAGCCACAATTGTAATTTCAAATAATACAATCAAATAACTATAATTAAAATTAATCATTATAAAAGTTACAAGTATAGTTGCAATGCAATTTCAAAGAATACATTCAAATAATTATAACTAAAATTAATCATTATAAAGCACGATTAGACTAATAATCAAACATTTGCTCAAGGCAAAAGGGAGGTTGGAAGATTCTATTTTAAACCCCTACAATATAAAAATTTGTAAGTTAATACATGATAAAATTATAATTTGGCCAAAAATAATAAAATTTTGATTTAGTCCTTTTAAAAACTCTAGAAATATAAGTCAATACAATGTTGAAATTGTATTTTAACTCATCATAAAAATATATATCATAATCCTTGTCCACTTTGAAAAAAATTATGGCTTCACCAAATAAATTTATACATGATTCACATGTGGTGGGACATGAATTAAAATAAAAATAAGTTGAGAACCCACACATGATTTGTGCGGAATGAGATTTTAACTGAAATTTTAAAATTCCTATATGTAACTATATGTTTATTGTCTTCTCTTTTACTTTTTAGTTACTTTATGTAAATACATGTTAAATATTTTTATTTTTATTTTAATTTTATTATGATATTAGTTTTGAGATATTTTTTCTTTTATTTTTTAATTATTTTTTTATTAAAATATTTTAAATAATGATAATTAATTAATTTTATATAAAAATAAATTATTAAATTCATCTCAAGATTAATATATAACTAGATTAAACATAAATTTAAAGTATTTATTTTTTAATTTAAGTCAAATCGATATATTTAGAGCCAGATTATTATTAAGGTTGAAAAGATATTTTTGAAAAGTTTGGAGTTTAATATTGTTGTCAAAAAGGTATTTTTGAAAAGATAAAATATCTATTTTAGACTTAATGTTGTTAAGTAAAAAGTATATATTTAAATGATATTTAAATTCATTAATATTACAATGTAGGGAACATATAAACTTAAACTAGATTATGGCGCACCCACGATGTGGGTGAAAAAATTAATGTAATAAATATATTTATAAAAAATAATCTAATGAATAAATGAAGCTTTGGTTGAAATGATACAAGTAAAATGTTAAATATTATAGTGTTTTAGGTTCAAATTTCATTATGTACACTTCGACATCAACTTAATTAACCCTTTCAACAATAGTATAGATTATAATAAAAAATAAAAATAAATTATTAAGTAATTAATATTACGATATATGAAATATATAAACTTAAATTATAGTAAAAATTATAATGGACTAAAATGTTTGTATTTTTCATATGTCTTCATTATTTGATTACCACGATACTGTATTATTATTTTGAGATTAACAAATATTCAAATTAGATTATAGTATAAAAATAATAAAATAATTTATGATAACTTATTGTCAATATTATGATATATGAAATATATATTTTAAATATTTTAAAGTAATTAATACATATTGTTTGTGAAATTTAATTTGAATATAAAAATCATATTTATAATTTATAGTTAATATAAATGGGGGCAAAATTTATAATTTGACATCCAAACGGGTTTTTGAAAAGTCAAAAGCTAAAATTTCAACTTTTTGGTTTAACCTGAGAAAGCCCGATTTGGCTTGAATAGTTATCGGATTATTATTGCTTTTAGCGTGAAAAACACTTTTAAAATATAATAATAAACAAACCCCTAATTTTATAACACTTCAATATATAATCAAATTTTCATTATCTTATAAAAATGTTACCAAGGGCGTAATTGTCTTTTTCTTTTAAAATTTACTTAGTAAATAGATATTTAAATCTGTTTTTTATCTTTATTTTTTATATATAGTATTTAAAATTAAGCATAATTTCACCCGGTCTTTAAATAGAAGGATAAACATATTTGATTTTTTTTTACATTAATAATAATACGATTATCAATCGAACTAAAACATTCATTAGGATTATATTTTAAGATAAATTTGTATATATTATATACAAAAATATGAAAGGCGGCCAATAAAAGTGAAGGGAATTGACTTGTAGTTGTAGCCCTCCAAGGACCGCAATTTGAGACAGAAGGTCGACCTAATATCAACCACTTTTGAATAAATAACGTGTCCTATTCACTTTAATTACATCTCTCTCCTCTCTCCTCTCTCCAAATATCTTATCAGCCCTTTTATTCCATGCCTCCAATCATCATAGGTTCATCTCATGCCGCTCCGAATTCGAAATGGATGTTCGGTTCGCTTCGGTTCGATTAAATTTTTAAAAAATTTTAGAACGTTGATTAAAGTTTAATTCAGTTTAGTTTGATATTTGTTGTTTTAATATTAATTTTTTATTTTAAATTTTTATATTTAGTTCGGTTAAATGATTATTATTTTATGAATTTTAAGGGTTCTTTAAATATTAAAAAATAAAAATAAAGATACGTGCCTACTTCTACTATTAGATAAATTTGATGTCAACTTTTCAAACTGAGATCATAATACATTATTAAGACTACATTACTTTATACTTGACATAAAACATTACCCTTATTAAATAATTAGTATAATAATGTACACGAAATTGTACAAATAAATTTTTTAAAGAAAATTAATAACAATTAATACAATACACAAAGTAGTACGAAGATAAAGGATAATTTTGTCTGAAATTTCAGATTTTACACGGAATCTTAAATAACTTAAGGAAGAGATTATAATAAGATTACACCCCATATTACAACATTTTGACACCATTAAGAAATATAAGAACGTTAAGAATCTAAACACTGTAATCTTATTACAAGCCATAATATAAGATTCAACGAACTAAATATTCAATTACTATAATAAAAATATATTTTTTGTAATAACATAGAACATTATGCTCAAATTTCAATAATTAGTATAATAAAGTAATATTTCCTATAACCACACAAAACCTTTATGAGTTTGTGCAAGTTGTAAGAAATTTTGTAATTAAGTAATCTATTATGTAATTTGTGTTACGCAAAACATTATAATATCCAAAATAATTAGTGTAATAAAATAATATTTAGTATAATCACACACGATTGTGTGAGTTTTGCGTAATTACATAAAACATTATGTAAGTTGTAAGAAATTTTGTGATTGGATAATGTATATATATTACCACAAAACATTGCAAGAATAGGATAATATCTTGTGCAATAACACAGTTATTATCCTCAAATTATAATAATTAATGTAATAAAATAATGTTTCCTATAATCACACAAAATGCTATTATATAAAATATTATGTAATTTGTAAAACAAAAAACAAAAAAATACTAAATTATAATAATTAGTGTAATAGGATATTATTTTACACAATTAAATATGGTCGATTGAGTCTTAATTCAGTTAGCATTGATATTGTTCCCAGCATAAGAGGATGTGGGTTCGAGTGTGCTAAAGCGTATTATTTTCTTAATTTAAGAGTTAAGGGAGTTATGAGTAATTTTAAACATTGTATAAAAAAACGGTGAAAGGAAAAATTTGTGAATATGCATATTAAATGGGATTTTTTTTAAATGTAATTTATAATAGGGAGGGATGAAACTAAGTTGTTTATTATTAAATAGATCAATTTAATTATTTTATTATTAAAAATAAAAAAATTAAATTTCATCGAAATTAGCATTTACTGTTTAAAAAATATAATTTATTATTCAACATAGTTATATTTTGAAAGCTTTTTATGATTCAATGAAATATTTTGTTTGGAGTTGAATTATAAATGAAAAAAAAAATTCATGTTATTTTTTAAACAATAAATGTTGACTTTGTTTCAATTTGGTCTTATTTGATTTTCTTAGTAATACATGATTAAATTGATTCATTTAATAGTTGAGGGACTAATTTGATCCAATCCTCATAATAGAGAGATTTTGTAGGTAGTTTCATCTTTGTTAGAAAAAAAGTATTATATAAAAATATTAAAAGATATTAAATTATGGCACACCTATAATGCGGGTGAAAGAAATTATGTAACAAATATATTTGCAAAAAGTTTAATGTAATGAATATATCAGACTTTGGTTGAAATGATAAAATAAAAATATAAAATATTATCACGTTCTAGGTTCAAATCTCATTGCATATATTTTTCTAGGTTTAAACGTTGTCATAGTAATGTTTGATATTTTATAATAAAAGATGAGTTTCGGTAATTTCTTAATTGAGTTGGATCCAATTGATAGACACCCAACCCGATTAGCCCTTAAAATAATAGTATAAATAAATACTGTACTATAATATTTTTTAATTATTTTAAAATTTAATCTTTCAATCTTTCTCTAACTAAATTGATAGGGTCCAATCTTTTAAGGGTTGCTCGCATAAGAGCCAAACATTTCAAAATGGTTATATCGATTCGATTGGATTGGATTTTTTGAACCGTCCATCATAATTCGGCTTGGCTCGCTTCATTTCTTGAATTTTCCATGTTAATATTTTGGTTTTGGATTTTTAGGCTTATTTTGACAAAATGAGTTTTGTTTTAAGACTTTTGCATATTATTTGACAAAATTTCAAAATCTTTTTCATAAATATTTTTAAAAAATAATAAAATTTCAAGAACTTTTAAATTATTTTCACTATTTTAGATACAAAATATTTATTTTTGTATAATAAAAAAATTAAAATTAATTATATATTAATTAAGAATAAATTTCTGTTTGGTTCTGGGTAACTACGGCTTTTAAACTTGCATTCCATAAACAGTTCAAACACCTCGGTTCAGGTTGGTTTTCGATTCGTCTTGCTCATCCCTATACAAAAGTGCTAAAATAAGAGCTTTTCACGCACCTCAGCCCAATTTATAGTAAAAATTAAGCGAATGCTAATGTGTTTAAAATAAAACACACAACATTTAAGAAGCCCTTATTTGAACATTTTCAAAAATATTTAACTCGTATTGGACCAATTTGAAAAATTTGATATTATGTGAGCAGCCTTAAAACATTGGGCTCAATTTGAGCATTTAACCTAAAATAGTATATTATTTAAAATAATAAAAACATAAAATATGGGCATTGGCTTGAAGGAATGGAGGCCAGCTTTTTGTGTTTCATTTTCTTTTTCCTTTTAACCAAACACGATTTTGCAGCCACAACTTGCCATTACTAATTAATATCTTGTCTTCTTAATAAATAAATGAGAGAGACAGTGTGGATTGTATTTTAGGTTAATATATTTTGAAGTCTATTCCACGTTGACAGAAATGCAGACTATTTAGGGTACAAACTATAAAGTGGTGTTTGGCAAAATGCACGATTAATCTGTATTGCCTCCTATATATGGGTCGAAAATAATTTTAGGCATCGATATTATATTTTAAATAATTTAATATTATGATACATAAAATATAAATTAATTTAATTTTTTATATACTTTTTAATTAGTTAATATTGGTAAGAATATTTTGATATTCAAAAATACTTAAATTCCAGCTTTTGTGTTTTTTTATGACAAAAACAGATATTGCTGGTTGCGGTGGGACTTTCCCATTACAATTACAATGTAAAACGCAGACATGCTTGGCATGTGGAAGACAAGTAATTTGACTTGTAGCATGCAAATCTTTCACTTTTGCACCTATTATTTCCATACAAAATGACCATTTATGTTATCAAAGATCTAACATACATTAATCTATGCTTTCATGGCTTCATTCAAATATAATCAAAAAAGAATTTCTACGTTAAATATTTACATTAATGGTAAAATTAAATAAATACAAATTCAGATTTTGAATTAGTAGAATCGAATAAAGATATCCAAACAAAGAGAATCAAATTATTACGGTACAAGCGATTTAAAAACTAGAAAAATCTAGATAAAATTTATTACCTCATACTAGACTAAACCCATACAAGACATGAGCATATAGGGATGAAATTAAGCAGAAACAAAACATGATATGTGTGCTTTTTGGCATGATTGATGATGAGATGATTAGAGGTGGAAGATGAGGGATGGCTTGAATGGTTGTGTGGGTGGTGCTTCGGCTATTCATTTGAAGGGATCATGTGGGTACAAGTGGAAGTTCATTTATCTTATTTCATCCGCTAACCTTGATTTGGAGTGATTTTTCGAAAATTATGTTCAGGAAAAAGTAGAAGAATTACTAGAAATCAGAAGAAGCTCATTGCATATGAACAGTGTGATATATAAAAGATGATTGTTCTGAATTCAAAATTGAAATATCAGTATTTTTATTTTGAAAACATCTTCATCTCTATCATTTTAATGATATAATAATAAATTTAACCTTCACAGTTTATATCTTTTATCAATTTGATCCTTATTTTTTTAGTTAAATTTTATCATTAATTTTTTTAAAAATAGTCAAATTGCTTTTCTACCAAAAATGTTGGCTAAAACATTAATTTTGTGACGATGTTAGTGTGGTAGCCTGAGTGGCAGTCTACGTATACTTTATACTAACATGACACTATTTGTCTTATATATCACGTCAACAAAATGATCTAAAAATTATAAAAATATTCAAAAAAAGAATAAAAAAATTGAAGTAAATGTGGATTATCATGTGATCTGCGATATTTAAAAATTTAACATTTTAGTCCATATTAAAGAAATAATTTGAAAGGTTAAATGGTCAAATTTGGTACTTTTTAGAAGGTTGAGGGTCAAACTTAATTAAAAAAAGAAGAAGAATAAAGGCCAAATTGACAAAAGATGTAAACCTTTTTAGAATTTTAATATGTATATCCATAGAAAAGGGTAAAAGTACTATGGAGACTCTTATACTAGGAGTCAGATTGCATTTTCCCCTCTATTAAAAAAATAGACAAATTAGCCCATTTACATTAGGAAAAGTATAAATTAGTCCTTCTATACAAAAAATTATCTTAAAAGATGATGTGGAAGGAGTCAAATTGTATGTTGTCCCCTCTACTCAAGAAAGAGAAATTAGTCCTTTACATTAGATTAGATAAAAAGAACTCTTTTTGTTGGCAGTGGCAATCTGTACTGAAATTAGACTTATCATTCAAGACTGAAATCTAAAATGTTCATTAGATGAATGGAAAAAAACAAGTAATTCCATTAAAAAATATCTCATGCTCCTACTAACGTGAAATGAAATGAGAATTCTCATGATTTAATTCAACAACAGGGGGAGCAGCTATCTTACAACATGGACACAACAATGAGAATTTCGTTTCATTAGCATTACAAACTATTAACCAGTTGGTATACACGAATCAGGAAAAAGAACTTTACCCAATTCAAACTTCAACACCGAGAAGAAGGGGAGAGCTGCGCCCATCGTCATTTCTGGAATATCGGGCTGCCGTCATAGCTGGATCCTGATATGCAGTTGCTAATTTTTCGAGAAATTCTGTCATGGTTGGATCATCCTGGTCTTTTCTATCTTTCTTTATCAAACACTGTAAAACAACAAATAATATTCAGGCCAAGACAACCGAAAACAAAAGAAGAACCAAGTCGAACATGGAAAACAAGTACTTGTAAGTCCTAGGTGTTAAGAGTATTAACAAGCTATTAACAGCTTAGCTGAGTATCTAATACTCAAACACTAGGGAATATAAATAACCAATGGATCGTACCTCATTTGGGTAAGCTTTGAATATGGGCAGGAACCTCTTCCGGCAGTATGCGTTGAATACAAGCGTGAGAATCGGAAGAGGGATAGTTAAACTGGATGCTAGAGGAAGCTTCTTAAGCCCAAATATTCCGATGCAATAACATGCATTAGCACTAAGGAAAAAATTGTTGAATTGTGCACAATTGGCCAAAACTTTCCACCAGTTTCGAATTTGGGTGCATATACATTCAAGAACTTGAAAAAAGAAGAAATTGTCAAAAAATTAGAGATAAAATGTTGGTCAGAACTAAACATTGGTGTGTTAATCAAGGGTGTTAGACACAGATATTTCAAGAAAAATGATGAGAAAGAGAAACAAAGAAGCAAGCTGTGAAAGGGGGCATTTCACTGACCTGGTTGCGATAGATAATGTATCCCAGGCAACAATAAACCAAGAGAAATGGCAAAATTAGTGGGGCAAGGAAGAAATAAGTAACACCAAGAAGTTTGAAGAAGAGAATCCTGGGAATTTCACTGTGGTAAGGGATTGAAGGAATTTCAAAATCATCATCTTTCCCCATAAATAGTCTTTGCATGAAACTGTAAAGAAGAGGAAACAGACGAAGAAGTTCGGAAGTTGTACTGGTCCATCCAGATGTCACAACATAGGCAATGAAGAATGATGCCTACATGAAACATAAAGAACCTTCATCTTATCAATGATCAGATCTGAAGACAATGACTTAATCATTAATGAAAATAATGTTAATGTTCATATATATCGTTCTTAGCTAGATGTTAATGTAAATCTCAATCCAACACTTTTATGCGAAAATATTCTAACAATTAAAAGGATGACATAAAGTAGGTAGACCAGTCATGGATGCAAGGTTTAGGCATTTGTTTCTCAACCAGAACTAGTGACAATAAATACTAACATGTTTATGGATAGAACCATAAAAGAATTTAAAGGAAAAATGAATTAAATATATATAAGAAAACTCCATGGCTTATCCATGTTTTCACCTGTGCAGGAACAACTTCGCCTAGCAGTCCGGGGATTTTCTTTGGCTCAAGGAAGATATTGACCATAGAGAGAGCAGAACCTGATAGTACGTTAGCGAAGAAAATGTTCCACACGGTGAACCATAATAGCTTGGTACACGCATTTTTCTCTATCTGACTGTGGGAAATAGATCCTTGCATGGAAGAAAAGAGTATCATAATTGGGGGTACGATCGATAGGAACAATTGAAGAATGAGACTTGGTAGATATCCCGTAATCAAATTACTGACGAAAGTCCTGCAATTTAAGAATCACTATTTGTTAGTATATTGTGAAATGACAAATCCATATTCAAAAGCTTTTTCTAATTTACCAAGAGAACATGAAAAAGAAATGACCTCCTTTTTTTATTTCAAAAGCATTGAACCGATTTTACATTTCATATGCAACAGAGAAAGAATATGCACTTACAGGCTTAGTACTCCTTTTAGAAAGGGGAGCCAGGTCTCTAGCTGCTCGAGATGAGTGAGACCTTGCACGACTACAACTGGAATAAGAAATAAAATTGTAACAGCAATATATGCAACAACAACCACAATCTTAAACATCCATCTTTTCACAAACGATGCAGAAAAGAAAGGCCAGTAAATATCTTTAGGCTCGGGAGCTCGTTCAGTAACCCATTCCGTAGGATTAATCCCTTGTCGGATGTGCAAAGCTATTGCAGCACCAAATCTCGACTTAAATGACACAAAAGCAGCGGGTATTTCCTAGCAAGTTTTGAAAGGCATAAAGAAGATCAGGTGCATCAAGTATTATCTTCCGTAATCAAGATATGGACACAGATTACAACATTCATAACAGCAAAAATCGACAAATTATAATTCGTTTCATAATTTGAACTCAGTAGGCATCAGTTTTGGTGTTTGTTTGACCAAGAGATGAATATATAGACACAAGAGAACATCACAAACCTGTCCTCCCAATGATGATTGCTCGAGTCTCACATTATCTTCTATATCTTCCAACTTCCTCTCAAAGTGATCTACAAGATCAACTTTTCGACCAAATAGTCCCAAAAATCCTTCACGCTTATGCCTTTGCCGAGAGTTTGTCGATTTTAAACGACCAAGTGTTCTATATAGCTTCTCTGCATCATTCTACATGCAACAACATGGAACTGTTAAAACCCAGATAAAGAATAGCGGAACCCAAAAGGGAGAAAAAGAATAAATTCGGAGTTGAAAGTCATAGTTTCATCTTATATCTATGGTAACATTCTTTTCATCCTAAACTCCCTATAGTACATAGATCCATTAGCCTTGAAAAGTCGTAGTCCAATTTCAGATTAGTTTTCCAAGAAATAAAAGCCTGAATCAATAAAATATTAACTATGTCAATTACCATAAGACTTTGAATCTTGCTTGTTCGGCGAACACTGTATGTGAAAGATAAGTTGAAGGATGATACTCCGTGAAAAAGTTGTCAACAGCTTGACTGAAGCTGCTTCCAGCTGAGGCAGGAATACCGCTAACTAATATTGTAAACTGATCTGACCGAGGTTTAGAAGAATAGAAATGGTCAATTCTTTTCAACGAAATATAGTTGTACTCCTGCAAAAATGACCGTATCACCAAAATTAGAGCTTTAGCTGATATTTATACAAATCAACAGTTTTGTTGGCATAGGCAGAATAGCATACATAAAATATCACTTACGTAATATAGAAGACAGCATACAAACACGGTGAAAACATAGGCAGCACAAAAGTGAATCCATAACCTTGAGAATGGCAAAAGCTTATAGTCAGCTTTCCCTTGACATTAAGAATTTAAATAAATTTTTTATAAACAAGTTTTTCATACTCGTAAAATCTGATAACAAAAAAAGGAGAAATCACCAGGGAAGCATTTGGTCAAATCTCAGCTGCAACGGTTTTTTCTTCTTTGACATAACAATAGTTATTCAGGAGTTTTAAGATCAGAAACTGAACTTAAGTTAACTAACTACATAATAATTACCTGTTTGAACCATCATTCACATTTGAAATACTGAATGACTCCAGAGTTTTGTTCGGCAAATTAGAGAAATCAATGGTTAATTGGTCGCCCGAAAAATTAACTGGCAGAAGAACAAAGATTCCGACGACACAGGCAAAGGCAAACACTCTAACACTGCATTTGAAAAAAAAAATCACTAGAAATTAATTGAAGATGACATGCAGAAAGATGGATCCAGAAGAAACGTAGTAGTACAATAATGCACTTTTATATGCCACAAAAATATCAAGTTCATCCTGTTGAAAATATCAACAAAAAAAAAAGGTTTCCCTTGCTTGGGAAAAATAGACACTATAATTTTGAACATGAAGCAGTGAGTCGAAATGATCCTACAAGTAGAGATATCAGTCTAGCAGAACACTCACCAAAACAAACTTCACATGGCTCGATTATAACCAAACCAAGCAGAACAAAGTTAAGACTATAGTCCATTAAAACAAGTTTAAATGAGTAGCTGAACTCATACAGAAGTCTTGCTATCAAAAGGAATTTTGTAATCTCACCAGTATGAGTTTATACTAAATGGACTCCAGCAAGATCACAACTTATATTGCAGCTTTTTTGCTTAGCCAAAGCTGACGTATTTGTAATATCGGCCTTGCAAGCCTATGTTACTCAGACTCAAGTGTGTTGGTTTAGGGACATGGGTATGTGGGTATTCAAGAAAATAAAGAGTCAGAGCAACATAGTTGCATACCAAAATTTGGTCAATCTTGCACTAAAGCTTGCCTTGATAAATGGCTAGAATCTATAGCATCAAAGCTAAAAATCTCCCAACAGAAATGGATCACTATATGTTACAACCCATAGAAGTGAACTGCAGGTTCTATTCCTATTTTTGAAACTAAAGAAACATTTAATAATTACCAGAAGATAAAAATGCGCATAAACACGACAGCATCCAAGCCTGTAATTGATAATAATTCATCCTCAGATGGTTGCCATGCCCTTTTCAACCAACCAGGTGATGGTAGCAATCTTTCCAAGTTGAACTCATCCTCTTCCTGAGCTTTTCTTTCACTGAACAACCGAGGCGAATATACAGGGATATTACCTGGCTGGTTCCTCAATATCGAGTATAGTGCAAAAAACAAAAAGCAAAGACCAAGATTGATCCCAACAGAAGTTAAAAGGGCTGAGAGTATCATCTCTAAAAAGGCAGCTCTGATATATCACCCCCTATAAAATCACCAAATACAACAACTCAATTGCAGTCATTGACTGCCCAAACTGAATTCCCTGATTCAAAATTCGAAAGATTGTGTCAAAAATCGAAAATCCCAACACGGGAATGAGCTTAGAACATATAAACTCATCAGCTGAGGAAACATAGCACACAGAATTTTGTTATCAGAACTTTAAAAAGACAGCACCTTATGAACAAACTCTTAAACACTTTAACCCTCCATGATTCTACACAGTTCTCACTTGTCAGACAATTCAAAAACTCATATCAAGCTTAAACTATAAAAAATGCTAATAATTGGCATTGGATTAAAACAAAACAACTGAAACCCAGAAAAGAAATCTATGTTTCAATTAATATCTTTAATTCGATTCAGTGATACAATAAAACTCAGAAAAAAAAATTCAAAAAATAATCACCTTCACAAAGAGAGTGAGAAAGAACACCTGGTCAAAGACTTTGCAGAATGAACTGAAAGGGTAAATAAATGGAGCAAGAACACAAAGCTTGGGTTGCTCTTGGAGACCAAGTAAAGAAAGACAAAGACAAAGCCAAAGAAGGGAACTTTCGTATTCGATAAACATTCATAAGATCACCTATCAAGTCTCAACTTTACTAAACTTTTTTAAAGATGAACATATATACGTATGAAGTGCCGGTTTCTGTCGGGTTAATTTCACCGTATGTCCCCATTCACATTCTTAATTTTATCCATAAACTTCAAAGTACATTTTTTTTTTAAAAAATTCTCAAACTATCAATACCCTCTCTCTCCATCTGGTGTAACCATTGTCCTTTTTTGTTTTTCTATTTTCTTATTTTTCATAGATAAATAATTAAAAACAAAAATTTATGTTATAATTAAAAACAAAATTTAAAATTTAATTAGTTATAAAAATATTTAAATTTATTAATTTTTGGTAATTTTCTCTTTTTTCATCTATATAAATAAATGAAAAATAAATAAATAATGATTTAGATTACAATGTAAATTAATATTTTAATAAAATAAATTATTGAACTAATTTATATTTTCTATTCTAGTAACATTTTTCCTTCTTTATTTTCTTGGCAAAAAATTCTTCCTTAACTAAAAAAATAAAATATATTGGCTCATAAAGATAAATACATATTATTTTATTGTCTTAAATTCTTCCTTAATGATGCTTTGAATTTTAAAGGTAAAAGGAAACAATATAAAATGCCAAATTTAGTAGCATTAAGATGCACATGCTCCACAAACTTCAACTTCAATCAAACCTCACATGACATCAACCAATATATTAATAGATGTGGCAAATGGGGGCATCAACCAATATATTATGGAGATGAGCTTCTTTGTGATTTTGATAAAAATTCAAGGTTTGAGTGCTGGGTGTTGAGTTTTGAAGAAAATTTAAATGAAAAAGCATGAAAGAAAGAAGGAAAAAACTTCCATGAAAGAGGATTGATCTATTGAAGCAAGAAAAAGTTGAAGTTCATGGTTTTTAAGATAGTGACCCACTTTTAATGTCTATGATGCCAAAGTCTCAAAACTTATACCATATATCAAATATATGGTAAAATGATCATTTTACCCTCTTTGCACAATTTTTTTTACAATGATAGGTAGTTATCAAATATAAATCTCATAAGTCACATTTACTTTTTAATAATACTTATTGGATAGTGAACAATACACTTTTATCCTCTTCTCAACGAAAATAGAAATTGTACGATTTAGTCCTTATATTTTTTAATCTTTTTAATTTGGTTTTAAAAGTGATTTTCGGCACACCAATACATATTCCAACTTGTTCTTATGTCAAATAATTATTAATAGATCACATTTCTCATTTTTTAAAATTTACACTTTAATCCTCAAACTTTTTGAAATTTGTAATTTAGTCTTTCTTGTCATATTCTTTATTAATTTTTCATCAATTTCCATCTCATATATTAATTTTTTTTAAAAACTTTCTTTATTTGTTTTTGTTTGTTGCATGGTGGCTGAGCTTGGTAATTGTGATATTATTGGTATGATGATGTTTTTGATTTCTTTCAAATAGGTAAATTTTGTATGTTGATAGTAGAATTTTTTTGTTTTAGAGTTTAGATTAGTTAGTTCATTTTTCTACACTATATAATATGGTAGAGGTGATCGCTTTATGTTAAATTTCATGCCATGTGATAAATAGATATGTGGATGAATGTTGAAATACATGTTTGGAAATTTATGTCATTCATGGAATTATAATAGAAACATGTTTTGAATTCATAATTGTTGATGACCTAAGGCATTGCTTGCATAGCTAGAGTCAAATAACTTACCTTTGAATGGTATACTACCCCTAGTGCATTTATTTGAGTATTATTGTACCTTTCTTGATGAACCTCTATTTTTGAGACCTTGAGTTGAAAATTTGAGTTTAATATTCAACCCTTTTACCCGTCCTCTCTTTTTGATACACACTTTGAATTGGACATTGGGACATAGGTATTGTGGTTTAGGTGCAACACTATACTCAACCTAATCGCCAAGTTTGAGCTATAAGATGTTACATTCATTATAGGAGCAACTACGGTCAATTTTATTCAATTTCAACCATTAAACAATTAAATATGAGTAATACAAGCATAAATCATTCATCACATACATAACGTCCTTTAATCGAGCCCTCAAGGTCTTAGAAATACAATAGAAACAATTCGGGACTAAATTTGAATTAATCAGAAATTTCATGAAAAAGTTAGAAAATTTGGACTGTAGGGGTCACGCGGCTGAGATACATGCCCATGTCTCAGGTCGTATAACATTCGAAATGGCTTCACACACCCGTGTGCCAGGCCGTGTAACTGTTTGACTTATAAACCTTGAAACCTATAGGGGACACATGACTGTGTATCACACACAGCTGAGACACACGCTCGTGTCTTAAGCCGTGTGGACATGAAATTGGCCAAAATCTAGCCATTTCCATCACTAACCCACATATGTACCTACAAGCATTTTAGTGTTTATGATCAAGGCATTATAACATGATAAAAACCAACATAACATGACCAATTCAATAGTCTATAAACATTCAACCAATATGCCATGTAAGGCACCTCAAAAGCAAACATATAAACTTACCAAACATGCATATACTTGATCACATTTCTACCATCTCAAAATATACCATAACTTGGCCTATACCATATCAGCATAGACTTACCATTTGAACCATTTCTCTCATGCATCACAAGCACTTAAATGACACAATTCAACCATTACCAAAATAGTACCAAACAACCAACATATATACATACCAAAATCAACATCTAAGCACTCAACCAAACATTAAACATAAGTCCATCTATAAATGCCATTATAACCTTGGCCAAGACATCAAGAACTACCGATATAATCGTTGGATAGTGTGATAGATCTCTGACGAGCTTCCAAATTGATCGAGCTTCCGATTATCTATAAAATATAAGAAAGAAAACTACGTAAGCATAGAATACTTAGTAAGTTCGTAAAACATGCACATAACTTACCATTTCAATGCAAAACCTTAAAATTAAACATGATACAATCCAACTATAAGCTTGGCACAAGCCTAAGCATCATGAACAACACATGTTAGTTCATCAACTTTATAACAGCTTGGTTTTCAGTGGCGTCAGAAATAGTGGTTTAGGACCACCAAATCCGACGAGTAAGCTCGTGAATTTTATTATTTAGTATCTACGAGTCAAATGTGATTTTAGAAAGATTTTTACATTAGTAATTTGTATTTTATAAGGATTTATTAGGTCAAGTGGTTTTAGAAAATAAGGTATTGAGATCTCGTTTCTATAAACCGAGCCGTAAATATTTTTATAAATATTTGCAGAGAGTCATTAAGGTAGTATTAAAGTTTCATTAGAAAATTTTAACGTTTTGATAGTTAATTAATTAAAAAGAACTAAATTGAAAAAGGTGCAAATCTTATTAATTATAAGAAATAGTGATTAAATGGATTAAATGTTAAAAAAAGAGGACTTAAGGAGTAAATGTGCCAAAAATAAAAGGGTGGGACGACAGGTAAGTGCAAAATAATAAAATATTTGAAATGGATGGCAAAATTGTAATTTGTATAAAATTAAATTTACAAATTGAAATTAAAAAGAGAAATCTAGACAATTCTTCATAAATATTCAGCCAAAAATGCCATAGGAGAGTCCCCTGAAGCTAGTTTTTATATTTTTTCTTCAAGTGAGTTCAATTCTTGCCCTTTTTCTTGAAATTTTTATGTTTTTGATACTTTTACAATTAAGTCCAACTAACTATTTCATTAGTATTTGATTTTATTGGAAATTTTGAAAGTTACCATTTATTAATACTAGATATTTTTGATGAAATAACATTGATTTAGAGCTTTAATTTTGTTATATGATGATTTTACATAGTAATTTTGATAGATATTGATTTTAAAATTAAATTGTGAAAAGACTAAATATTAGGGTTTGGCATTAAATTTCTATTATCAAGGGCTGTATGATAGCCTAGAATATTTAGATAAATTTTTAATTGAGAAAAATTAATTCATTTGATAGACTAACTAATAAATGATTAAATTGTAAAAGTTGTAAAAGTTAGGGTAATTGTGTAATTTTGAAAATTATGGGGTATTAAGTGTGAAGTGAATTGGAATTGAAATATATGCTAATGAATGAATAATTTTATATTTTAGATCAAGAGCCCGTAGATACTCGTGAAAAAGGAAAATTAGCAGAATAATCCATGAACTTCTACAAATCTTACAAATTAACTCAGGTAAGTTCATATGGTTAAACTTTAATAATTATATAGAATTGATGAATGATATTATGTATTTAGTATATTGTTGAAAAATGGAATATTGTTAAATTATAAAATTGAAGTGAATATCTGGTTTAAATGGAACTCGGGATTGAATATAATCGTTGTGTGGTGCAAGACAGCAAAGGAGGAATTGACGGAGAATTACCCAAGTAAATCGAGGTTCAGAATTTGTTGCGAACTTCATGTTTACTTTTCGTTTAGCGCTCACGAGCTTCTGTTTAACTCATATGAGTTTTCGTTTAGCTTTATTGAGCTTTTGTTTAACCCTTATGGGTTTCCGTTCAACTCTTATGAGCTTTCGTTCAACCCTATGAGTTTCTGTTTAGCACTTATGTGCTTCTGTTTAGCCTTTGGGCTTCTAGAAATGATGTACTCATATCCGTAAGCCATTCTCCAATTTGGCAAGATTCGGTAAGTAACTTATGTAATTGAAATCGAAAGACTTATTGTTTATTATTGATATTGATTTGAAGGAAGTGTGATCATCGATTAAGGTTGTGATTGACATGGAGATTGCATGAATAATTTGCTTATTTGATTTGTTATATTAGAATTCGGTAAGATTTATGTTTAACCCATTGAACTTACTAAGCTTCATTAAGCTTACTTGTATTGTTTAATGTTATGTTGGTTTGGAAATGAAGTAAATTGAAATGTGGATGTGAATGATATATGTTGTATGTATGTAATTGGTAGTAAATTTTAATAAATTAATGAGATGAACTAAATAGGTAAGTTTAAGTATTTGAGTATATGTGATGTTGTGATATGTTTAAAACAAGATTTTGGCTTGTTTTGGTTGCTTGTTTGGGATGTATTGATGAATCAAAATGTTGTGTATAGGTCGATATCAAAATGAGTGAGAAATGTGACCTTAAAATGTCCTATTTTTGTCAACAAGGGTAGAGACACGGGCGTGTGGTTTGGTCGTGTGTCCCCTGCATCCTTTAAATTGAGAAACAGAATGCTCAGGTATTTTCACATGGCCTAGCACATGGGCGTGTGGCTTGGCCGTGTGACCCCTGCACCTTAATTTCATACCACAGGGTTTAGCACACAGGCGTGTGGTTTGGCAGTGTGACCCAATTCAGAGAGTTACACGGGTATGGACATGGGCTGAGACATGGTCGTGTGCCTCACATTGAATGCCCACATGGCCTAAGACACAGGAGTGTCTCTTGGCCGTGTGAGCCACATGGCCTAGCCACACGGGCGAGTGTCCCCTACACCTAAGAAAATTTTTGAAATTTTGCAAAAAATTCCTTGAGTCTCCAGTTTAGTCTCGATTTATTTCTAGCGCGTATTTTGGGCCTCGAGGGCTCACACAAAGGACAATATGAATGATGATGAATAGTTTCTGTTATGTATGTTAAATGATATGAGATATTTGTATTTCATCTGAAAAGCTTGGTAATACTCCGTAACCCTGTTCCGGCGACGGATGAGGGTTAAGGGTGTTACAAACTCATAATTCACTTGAATTAACATAAGGTAAGTCATAATACATGAACAACATCATTTAAAATCATCATTTTCATGAACATAGATATACTTTCATTGAACATTTCCTTTTCAATCCTTTTTATAGATTCATGACATAAGTCATTTGAACACTTATCATTCCTTTCCTTTTCATGTTCGTTGAACCATAGAATAACATTGGATACGTGGAAAAGCTCACACAAAGTGTGCTAATTAAACATATAACATTTCCTTTCCTTTTCCTTTACATCGTTGCTCATACAAGCTGTGAAATGGGTCTGCTCACACAAGTTGTAGGTCAAAATGTAAGCTACACGATGCTACTCACACAAGCTGTAGAGTATCCGTAACAAATGTAGGATCTCAGCCATCGGTAGGACATTCAAGACCAACACTTGAAACATGAAAACCCTAATGACATGTCATTGTATCCTACGTATTCTTAAGGTTCAAACGGGGTTTGATAATCATCGTAACATCGTTGGATTTCCACCATTTAATTTCATGGCAAATAACGCATGAATATATAGATCAATATAACATTAAGATGTTATTTAATCATACGAACTTACCTCGACAAACAAAATGTAAAAACGTAGTCGATCAATCTGAGGCTTTTGCTTTTACCTGATCTAAATCCGTAGGAGGTCTATCTTGATCTAAATAGATAAATTTAATTCATTTAATAATTCCATTACTCAATTCAATCCATAATTCATATTTTTGCAAACTTAAAATTTTACCCATAACATTTTAACTTCTTTACAATTTAGTCTTTAAGCTCGTAAATTGAAATTTAAGTAATTTCATTCTTAAATCATGCTAGCCGAATTCACTAGGGACACCTACCAACTTATGCAAATCACCATTTCATGAATTTAACATAAAATTTTATTATTTTAAAAATAAGTCTCTAAATGGCAATTTCATCAAAAATCCTTTTACAAAACTTGTTTATTTAACAACAACTCATAATATTCCATCAAACACCAAAAATCATGCAAGAAAATTCATGGAAAAAATCCTAACTCTTTAAAAAAATTTCAAATTGACCCCCGGGCTAGCTAGATTAAGCTAGAACGATTTTGAAAACATAAAAATCACTAAAAACTAACCTAAAAAATGATCACATGCAAGAACATTGCTAGCCGAATTCTCAAGGTGTTAAAATGGAGGTTTTCTTCTTTATTTTCGGTGATTAAAATTCTTTAGAAAGATGATACCTTATTTTACATTATTTTTGTTTTAAGTTAATTTATTAATTTACAAATTTAACCTTTATTTAACACCAAAATTTCATTAATACATAGTCATATACATCCGCTAACCTCATGAATGGTCTAATTACCATATAAGTCCTTTCATTTTAAAGTTTCATAGCTATTTAACACCTTTAGCTATTAGAACTTCACTTTTGTTCTTTTTATAATTTAATCCTTTTCACATAATTAAGCATGCAAACGTCAAAATTTCTTAACAAAATTCTTATACAACCTCACTAACATTCCATAGACATTAAAATAATAATAAAATTAAATTTTACTTGTCACGTTTGTGGTCCCAAAATCACTATTCTGATTTCACTGAAAACGGGCTGTTACACTTACATTCTATATTAAACACTTATGGCATCGTCTAAACGTTTACCAAATAGATATATGCATTCATATATGATCACAAGTAATTTATCATTTCATATAAGCCATTTAAGATTCAAATTCATTTACACAATCCTACCATTTGACCATTTCTAATTCACCAATCTAAGTTCAAATATGGACATGATCATGTAATATGTGATAAGTGTTAAACGTAACATGTTTTAACCTCATTCTTAATGCGTTTTTGGGTGATTATTTGATGTTAATTGTGAATTTATGCTCCTAATCCTTTAAATTCATGTTTTTATGCTTAATAGAGCATTTGGGAGCAAAAGAAATGAAAAACGAAAAATGAGAGTAAGCTACAGAAGCCAAATGGGCTGATCCATTCTACACAGCTTGTCCACATGATTGTGTGAGCCACACGGGCTGCCACACGGTCATGTGACAGGCTGCATCGATTTCATGAATTGGCACTCTGAATTGCGTGAAAACATAATTTTTAAGGTTTTTGGGCATTCTAAAACGTATATATGACAAAAATAAGAAAATAGGAGTGAGTCGTCATAGAATATTCAAGAAAACAACTCGAAAAACACCATTGAAGCCAATTCTGAAGCAGATTTCCATCAAGATTGGAGATTCCCAATTGATTTCTTAGGAGATTATCACGAGTTTCTTTCTTTCTTTCAGTTATATTGCATCTTAGGTGTTTCTATTTTCAAGCATGAACTAATTTTCTAAATACTTAGGGGAAATGAACCCTATGATGAATTCTTTCTTTTGATTTTTATTTTATTCAATAAATACTTAGATTTTTTTCTCAATTATGTATGATTAATTCTTGGTCTGATATTTCTAAATTATTGATCAATGTTTGATGTGCTTAAATTAGAGGAGGAATAGACCCTGTTTAAAAGTAGATCTTGCGTAATTGAGTGGAGTTACATGCAATCATAGAAATAGCACAACATAAATCGATTTAATGCGATAATAGGGGTTTTAATTAGAAAGAAATTTCAATTAATTAACCTAGAGTCAGTTGCTCTTACTCTCAAAAGGGATCTTAGCATAGTTTAGAGATTTCGACAGATCAAGTTACTAAGTAAAGAAATTGCATAATTTAGATTGATAATGAAAGATGAAATCTAGGGGAATTCTTTCCTAGGTATTATTTCACTTCTTGGTTGTTAATCATTTATTTTTGTGATTTGTTCTTTGTCGTGTTCATTAGTTAATTAATTTAGTTAATTTTAGTTTTTCGTCAATCACTCAATTTATTCGGTTAAATAATAGAAAGTTAGTAATTACTAGTACTTTTAGTCTTCATGGGAACGATATCTTTGCTCACCGTAGCTATACTATTAATTGATAGGTGCACTTGCCTTAGTTAGATTTTTAGTTAGTTTCATGGACATCAATACGCAAAAATTGACTCAACCTAGGTACATGTCATATGTTTAACCAAAATGAGACTATACAAACATTGTTGAGCCAATGGTCATTGCGTAGATGCTGGAATTACTTCTCGTAACCTTGAGATACACCTGTACCTGTGCACGAAATAAACAAATCGTATGCTGAGTGATAAAGCTCAGTGGTACTTTCATGATTCAAGATAATATATCTTAAACATTAGCAAATGATCACAAAGTATAAATACATTGCTTATCCAATTTATATTCTATCATGCCAAGCAATTCCATTATCAATTATATATAGGAGTATACATATGGTAATTAGCAAATCAATCCATTCATCATTGCAATAGAATTGACCAATTCATTCTAGATGTCAAATGCCAAAGCCTATATCATTTAAGCATTCCATACCATTTATGAAACAAATATATATAGCTTATAGCTTTAACATTAAGGCATCCAATTCCATGATCAATTAACATAATTTAATCATTTAGCTTTCGTATTCAAACGTGAATTCAACATCCATACACACGTCATTGACATTAAGTCATCCAAATCTCATGATTTATCCACATCATTTACCTTTTAACTTACCATTTAATCCCTTTTTGGAGTCTACCAATCTATTCCTACTCATTTCAGCCTTCAAGGTTCGTTTCCAACCATTTTCATAGTTTCTTTTGTTTACTCTCTTTAACACAAATCACATATATCACGAGTCACATAAAAGCACACATATATTTCCATATACATTTATCAATTCAAAAACTCATAACAATTTCATATAATTCATTTTGATTAGCATATTCTATTATCAATCTATTTCATTACATTTCCAAGTTTCCAATTTCATTTATAATGTTTTGACTGATGGAACCTTAGTAAAACAAACTCGGATACACTGGTGAACTAAGTTGCTCGTCCGAGCTGAAATTACATCAAGTTACTCGTCTGGGCTAAACTATGTCACATATTACATGAGAATTCATGACAAGGGTTGGATCTTGTTATATTACTCGAGAATCTGCAACAAATTCTAGATCTTATTATAATCTGTAATAATCTCCAATCAAGCGCACATGTAATCCTATTGACATGTTAATCTATTCTAGCTTTTTACTAAGTTTACATGGGCAACATTTATACATATATGCATTGTCATAATTGTAATCATTCTTATTCACATGTCATACCTGATTTTTGATCGCATTTGCAATTTCTTACCCTATACACTATTCTATCGCATGACAATCATTTATTTCATTTCATTTTTATTTAATCCAATTCATATATATAATTTCACATTCAGTATCACAATTTCATTCCAATTCATCATCAGCACACAATTAACTTATACACTATATAACATATTCAATCCATTCTCATATTACACATCATGTTCTTAATAAATCATAATATTTTTAATTTTATTCAATTTAATCCTCGATAATAATATCAATCATAGCAAACCAAATCATAAGATTATTATTAATTCACCTCAATATACCATCATAAGTAATTAAATAATAGTATAGATTGATTGATTGATAGATAGTAAATATAAAAAAAAAACAGTTAAATAGCTACAATTTCTATGATATAGAAAATGTAAAAATAATCTATATTTCACGAGAAGTTCTAAAAACAGTCAATTTTATATTGGGCCAAAGAAGAACTTTTCTTTTCTTCGAAACCGCGAACAAAATCAGATCAAAATTTACCTTTCAGAAGAAAAAAAGGTCAAATTGCCACTCCACAAAAAAATTTGCAATTTTTCATTCCAACCCCTTACATTCTCCTGTGTAAACCTGAAAAAGAGGTCCAAAATTTCTTTAGTGTTCACTCTTTTCATTATTCCTGAATTTCCAACATTGTAATCCTCGACAAGGTATCACATTTCCTCACTTGATCCATTTTTCCAACATAGGCCATGATTTAGCCTTCAAGAAATTGATATTTTCAATCATGTCTTCTTTGAATTTTTAGTTTGAGGCTATTATATTTTTAATTATTTGGGTTAGATTTGGTCTCTGGGATTTCAATTTTGATTCCTTTTCTGACATTTTGATTTTTTAATGTCTTTTTTTAAGAAAAGAAGTTACCATCCCTGGTCCTGGCTCCTATGAGGCATTACAAATTGGCCATCAAAAATATCATATATGAAAAGTTTCTAGCTCCCAGCTGTAGGCGACTCCAGGATGCACAGACCATGGGATTTCCTAATGTCTTTTAGGTCTACACATTGTTTCCTTCATTGGGTCTTTGTTAATTTTCCATTAATGGAAGCTTTAAGGCTGGAAAATTATCTTGTTTTCTCAGTTTGCTTTTTTTTCTTTTATTATCAAGTTGTAATCTCAATTTGCTTCTTTTCTATTTTTTTTCTTTCTTTTTGTTGTTACTTTGATTCCAGGTACAACACGCTATGATTGTTTTAACATGATTTAAGTTCTTAATTAATAATGATTTTTATAATGATACTATATTTATGATATTGTATATTACCGGTAATTGATGATTAACAAAATGCTTAATTTTATACATTACGTTTATGCTTCTTCTTATTGGATTATTTGATTATTAAGAATCTGGAAACCTTGCATGCACTGAAATTAGTTGCTTTGTTGCATAAGAAAGGTGAACTTTTCAAACATGAAAATTCTCTCACCTTTAAGGCAGCCTTGGAGAAGGGTTTATATATATATATTTGAATTCATTTATGTTGACATCCTTTTGTTAATTGCAGCAGATGTTATGATTCCACCAGGGTTGGATGTCTTGTTTGCATTGTAGCCAGCCTCATTGGTGAAGTATAAATTTCATTATACTCAGAAGCTTGTTTGAATATGGGGGATGTGACTACACAATCTAGAAATAATGGATTTATTGGAGAAATTATCAAGCCCTCTAGAGGTGCTTTTACATGTATGATTAATTCCGAAATTGTGGCTGTTTTGGCTGTCATGAGGAGAAATGTTCGATGGGGAGTCCACTATGTTGCAGATGATGATCATCTAGAGCATTCTCTCATCCACTCCTTGAAAGAATTGCGGAGAAAAATATTTTCATGGCAACATCAGTGGCAAAATGTTGATCCAGTTGTGTACCTCCAACCATTTTTGGATGTAATTCAATCCGATGAAACCGGTGCACCAATAACCGGTGTTGCCTTATCTTCCATTTACAAAATCTTAACCATTGATGTTCTAGATTTGGATATTGTAAATGTGAGAGTTGCTATGCATATGATTATCGATGCCGTGACAAGTTGCCGATTCGAGGTAACTGATCCAGCATCTGAAGAAGTGGTGCTGATGAAGATACTTCAAGTTCTTCTAGCTTGCATGAAAAGTAAGGCTGCAACTAGGTTAAGTAATAAGCATGTATGCATGATAGCAAACACATGTTTTCGTATTGTTCATCAAGCAAGCTCCAAAGGTGAACTATTGCAGCGGATAGCTCGACATACAATTCATGAGTTAGTTAGATGTATTTTCTCTCATCTTCCTAAGATTTGTAGTACAGAACATGAAATGGTCAACGGAAGCTCATTAGTTGCTTCAGGAGTGGTAATTTGAAATTTTTGTGGCATATAGCTCGGCATACAATGTTTCATTTTGTAATTTATGAAAATTCTTTTACAGGTGGGTACGCAGAATGAGAATCACATGAATGGAAGTACACTATTAAAAAGTGGAAATGTGGGTATTGATGAAAGTGAGAATAAGGAGGATGCTCAAAATGGTGAGATATTGATTATGGCACCTTTTGGGATCCCATGCATGGTGGAGATATTTCAATTTTTGTGTTCTTTGTTAAAGGTCACTGAAAATATTGATATTGGCCCTAAATCGAATATGATAGTGCATGATGAAGATGTTCCACTCTTTGCATTAGGCTTAATTAATTCTGCTATAGAATTGGGTGGGTCATTATTCAGCAAACATCCCAAGTTATTGGCTGTAATTCAGGATGAACTATTTTATAATTTGATGCAATTTGGCTTATCCATGAGCCCACTTATTCTTTCGACTGTATGTAGCATCGTTCTCAATCTATATTATCATTTGCGTACCGAGCTAAAAGTGCAGCTTGAAGCTTTCATTTCATGTGTGCTTTTGAAGCTTGTGCAAAGCAAGCATGGATCTTCATACCAACAGCAAGAAGTTGCTATGGAAGCTTTGGTTGACCTTTGCAGTCAACAGATGTTTGTGGCCGAGATGTATGCTAATTTTGATTGTGATATAACATACAGTAATGTTTTTGAAGACATTGCTTACATGTTGTCCAAGAGTGCATTTCCTGTGAATGAGCCGCTAGCTGCAATGCATATCCTTGCTTTGAATGGTCTGGTATCTATGATAAAAGGTATGGCTAAGAGAACCTGTAATGAATTGTCTATTTCGGAGGAGGATTCAACAAATTATGAGGGATATGAAGCTTTTTGGACTTTCAAATGTCTGAATTACAATGATCCTAGTTCTTGGATTCCTTTTGTTCGTAAAATGAAACACATCAAGAGAAATTTGGCAATTGGAGCTGACCATTTTAATCGAGATCCCAAGAAAGGTCTAGAGTTTCTCCAGGGAATCCATCTACTACCAGATAAGCTTGATCCGGAAAGTGTAGCGTCTTTCTTTAGGTACACAAATGGGTTAGATAAGAATCTTATTGGAGATTTCCTTGGTAATCATGGTGAATTTTGTGTTCACGTGCTTCATGAATTTTCTAGGACCTTTGATTTCCATGACATGACTTTAGATTCAGCATTACGTGTTTTCTTGGGAACTTTCCGATTACCTGGAGAGTCACAAAAGATACAGAGAGTGATTGAGGCATTTGCTGAAAGATATTATGAGCAATCATCACATATATTTTGTGATAGAGATGCTGCCCTTCTGTTGTCATATTCACTTATAATGCTTAACACTGATCAACACAATGCCCAAGTCCAGAAAAAGATGACTGAAGAAGATTTTATTCGTAACAATCGACTCATCAATGGGGGGAAAGATCTTCCTCGCAAGTACTTGTCCGAGCTTTACCACTCTATCTGTGAGAATGAGATTCAGATGATCCCTGGTCAAGGTGCTGGTTTCCCAACAATGACATTAAGCCGCTGGATTAATGTGATATATAGATCCAAAGAAAGTGCTCCTTTTATTTTATGTGATTCTCGAGTGCCCCTGTACCATGATATGTTTGTTATCTTGTCTGGCCCCACTATTGCCGCTGTATCAGTGGTTTTTGATCAAGCAGAACAGGAAAATGTTTTACAAACATGCGTTGATGGATTCTTGGCTATTGCCAAAATTTCAACACACTATCGCTTTGGTGATATATTGGATGATTTGGTTGTATCTCTTTGTAAATTCACAACCCTTTTGACTCCATTGTCTTTTGAAGATGCCATTATTTCCTTCGGAGATGGTCCTAGAGCAAGGATGGCAACTACAACTGTTTTCACCATAGCAAATAGATATGGTGATTGTATCCATAGCAGTTGGAGAAGCATATTCGATTGTGTTTTGAGCTTGCACAAGCTCAGACTTCTGCCTCCCTGTCTAGCTAATGATGCAGCTGGTGAAACAGATTCCTCATCTGATTATGTATGGAGTAAGCCTGATACGAGTTCCTTACTAATATCACGGACAACTCCTGCAGCCATCCCCCGCAGGTCCTTCAGCTTGTTTGGTAGGTTCAGCCAACTCTTATCCTTTGAAGTAGAGGAACCACTGTTGCATCCAACTCATGAACAGCTTGCTGCTCAACAGTTCCTTCGAGAGATAGTGCTAAAATGCCACATCGACAATATATTCATGGATAGCAAGTTCCTCCAAGCAGAGTCTTTATTGCAGCTTGTTGAGGCTATCATCTTGGCTACAGTTCAATTCAGCAAGGGAAGTGACATTATAGAAGATGAAGATAGTGCCGTGTTCTGCCTGGAGTTGCTGATTTCTATTACTCTAAATAATCGGGATAGGATTTTGATTTTCTGGAAAAATGTTTACAAGTTTATATCAGATATTGTTCAACAGAAGGCAATGCCTTGTGCTCTAGTGGAGAAAGCTGTGTTTGGGCTCCTTAAGATATGCCAACGTTTGCTTCCTTACAAAGAAAATTTAACTGATGAGCTTTTAAAGTCGATGCAACTAATTTTGAGACTTGATGCTCAAGTTGCTGATGCATATTGTGAACCTATTACTCAAGAAGTTATGTGTCTCGTAAAAGCTAATGCGTCTCACATCAGATCCCATTCTGGTTGGCACACAATCATCTCCTTGCTATGTATCACTGCTCAACATCCAGAAGCATCAGAGTTTGGGTTTGAGGCTCTAGCGTTCATCATGTTCGAAGGGGCACATCTTTTGCCTTCTAATTATGTTCTTTGTGTGGATGCAGCAAGGGAGTTTGCTGAGTCTTGGGTTGGAGAGATTGATAGGTCTATTTCTTCCTTAGAAATGATGGCAAGTTCTGTTGTTTGTCTCGTAAGATGGTCTTACGAAGCCAAGAATACTGTCAACGAAGAGGCTGCTATGAAAGTGAGTAAGGACCTTGGAGAGATGTGGCTGAGGTTATTGCAGGCACTGAAGGTTGTATGTTTAGACCAGAGGGAGGAGGTGCGAAACCATGCTATTTTAATGTTACAACGGTCTTTTGCAGGTGTTGGTGGAATTTACATTCCGAACACTATTTGGTTCCAATGTTTTAATCTTGTCGTTTTTACATTAATGGATGATTTGCTAGAAATTGCACTGGAGAGCTCCTCTAAAGAATACAAGAAAATGGAAGGTACACTTGTTTTAGCCACAAAACTAATGTTGAAAGCTTTCTTACAATCACTTGAGGAATTGTCACAGCAAGCATCCTTCTGCAAACTATGGCTCGAAGTTCTCGATCGTATGGAGAGATATATGAAGTTTAAGTTCCGAGGAAAGCATAGTGAAAAAATTCATGAATCAATCCCAGAGCTTCTCAAGAATACCCTACTGGTGATGAAAACAACTGGTATTCTCATGCCTAGTGATGATGTTGGCAGAGATAGTTTTTGGCAATTGACATGGCTAAATGTGAAGAAGATACTCCCATCTTTGCAATCTGAAGTGTTCTTGGAACCAGAATTGGAGCAGATGCAAGCAAAACACAAAAAGATATCTGGAATTCCCGCAACCAATGAGACAATGCTCATTCCATCAAATGAGACCACAACATGAAGAACATGGTTCTAACTGGAAAAATCCGAGAGTATAATATTTGTTAAGATGATGTAAATGGCATTCATACCCTGCATACTATACATGTTTCCCCGTTGCAAAAAAGTCAGGAATCCAGAGCCGAAGCTGCAAAAAAGGAAGTATACATCGAAATTGAAGTTTCATAATGTGGTTCTTGAATCTTATCTTGGTCGGAAAAAAAGCCTTCATTTTTCCACTCTCTAAAATTTCATAGTGTTGGAAAGATTTTGTAGAATGCATTTATTCCACCATAGGATATAAGCCTATTTTTGTGTTGACACATAAAATTTCCTTATTTGTATACTTTTTACTCATGAAATTACAATTTCTTAGTAAATCTAAAATTTTGACAACTTGATGCTGAGTTATTTGTATTGTAGAGTATGAGAACTAAAGTCTTTTTGAAGCATGTTTTTACACACACATTGTATGTACTTTTTTTAAAGTTTTCCCTTAAAATTTAGTACTATTGGCTGGATGGTTAAATACTTGTATCTTTCTTGGCTTAGCTTAGATTCAACTAATTATGTTAAATATATTTTATTTATATAATTATGTTAAATATATTTTTTTTAAATCAACTAATTTTTTGATAATTTTTTCTTTATATATAATTTTTATATGTTAAATATTTAGTTTTTTTCATGTATATTGTTGGTATTGTAAATTCTAATATTATAAAATCAATTAATTATTTTAAATATAATTATTTTTAATAAATATAATTTTTATATGTGAAATATTTTTTTTCCACCTACATCGTGAGTATGATAGATTCTAATATTATAAAATCAAATAATTATTTCAAGTATCATTATTTTTTTATATTTAAAATATTTAAAATATCATTATTTTTATATGTGAAATATTTCAAATATCATTATGTTATGTGAAATATTTCAATTAATTATTTCAGATACACATACAAAAATATATAATACTAAAATTTACCATCCATATATAAAATCAATTAATTATTTCATATATCATTTTTTTAGTAGATATATATAATTACTTGATGTTTTTAAAAAAATAAAATATATTTAGGATAATCATATATATATAATATTTTTATTATATAATTACATATTTATTATTTTATCTAAATAAATAGAGAATATATTAATTAAAAACATCAATTAAAAATTAAATAAAAACTTAAAACATTTAATTTAAAAAGCAAAAAAGGTTGAAATAAGATGTTTAAATAAAGAAAGAAAAAAGGAATTTCAACATGGGTTAATAAGTGAAAGCGTTAAGTGCTTTTCTAAAAATACGTCTTACATAAAGTGTTTTTGTCCTCTCAACCTCAAAATGATTTATTTCCCTAAATAATGTTAAAAACTGTTTATTTCCCTATTTCTTTTAAAAGTGACATTTATAACTAATTTTGTCATCTATATTAATATATTTAATGGTTAAATTTTTTTACATAAATAAATAGTTCAAAAATTTTACTTCACTCCAAACTTAATATAAATAAAACATGAAATATGAATATTAAAATTCTTAAAATATTAATTATAAAAAATATAATAAAAATATGTAAATCCATGTTAATTTTATATTGATATTAGTGGATGCCTTTTGTATTTTTTTTTAAAAAAAATTGCTTTCATTTCTAATATAAGGAGCAACCCAGTCAACAACTTTGTTACCTTTCCTGCCTATATGAGAAAAAGAAGTCGAAGTAAAACAAAAACAAATAGATAAAGTATGTTGAACAATGGCAAAAAGTAGACCATAACTTAAAAAGAGGAATGCAAGTTGAGTCTAAAGATGATAGGTAGACGAACATATCCAAAAACAAGGTGAGTCTATCCTTTCTTGCGAGCTTTTAGGCACTCCGATCAAATAGCCAATGCTTCCGCAACGTCAATGGATGACGAATGATAAGATCAACATATTCGTCCAAAATAATTTTAGTATCATCCCTAAACATCACTCCAACACTAAACTTGCATGTATTTGGGTCAAAAGATGCATCACAAATTCCCTTTTCACAAATAAAGGCGAAGGTACCACCCAAGCAGTGGTGGAGTCAGAAATATTTTTTTGGAGTACTAAAATTAAGTTATATATTTTTACAATAGTAAATATGTAATTTTATCATTTTAATAGTCTATATCTTTATAATTTTTTAAGGATTAAATCAAATTTTTATTATTTTGGAAGGCCAAAGTAAAATTTTACCATTATTAATTTAAAATTTTATAATTATAAAGGGCCTAAATAGAAAATTTTCCATTTTAGGGGAGGCCGGGGCCCCTCCCAATCCCCTAGCTCAGTCACTGCACCCAAGCACTCAATTGATTCTTGTTACGAGGGGTAGTGAAAGTAATCCTAAGATCATTCAACTTAGTGAAGTCAAATAAGGCATTATGCCACACTTATACTAGGTTTGAATTAGTTCTTTCAATGATGAACCAGTTACGAGCCTTCCATAAATGCCAACATAGGTACCCCCCAAGACTTTTTGAACAAAAGGATTTGAAGGAGGGAATAAGGAATTGATACTATCCCACCATTCTTTGAGATTAGAGAACCTCTCACATCGTGGACAGTAATTGAAACCTAAAGCACCTGATGTTGCACATGCAAAGGGGCAAAAAACCAACACACCTTAAATAGTCTTGATTTCTTCATCACACATTGGGCAAAGAGGATCCACATCCCTAAACCTTTTGCACAAGTTTTTTTTAGTAGCAATAGAATTATGACATATTGTGCTTGACTTTAAGGGTTGTTTAGAGTTTCTAAAGTCATTTCCATCCATTCGAAGAAGCCTCAGACAAAGAGTTAGAGTTACTTGATCGTGAAGGATCCGCATGAGAAGAAGAAAGATATCAATATCCAAATCAGACATAGTAACAACCATTTTTTGAGAAATGCCAAATAAGGTTACCTTTAGTTTCAATATCCAAAACACGCTTAATGCTCTAAGCCTAGGAGTAATAAGAATCATTGTGTGAGATAGGCTTATGTCAATATCTTTATTTTAATAAAATGCATCTTTGTTTCTCACTTCGAGCAAATATTCTTTTATTGTTTCAATTTCATTCATAATCATTCTATACATATAAATATTCTTAGATTCTTTTATTCTTTGGATATTTCTTCGTCCCTATGATAGGTCTCCAGATATCAATGATATGAGCGACACTGCTATTGACTCAGAACCTCCTTTTGAGCAAGATATGTGTCTAGAGGAACCTCGGGACTTTGACGATGGTCGAGACTGCAACTTATCTCCTGATTTGTTAAGGATGGTAGAGCAAGATCCTACCTTACAAAGAATCAATGGAAGCCATGGCCTTTCTCTATGTGGGGTATGGATGTCATTGGACCAATCTCGCTAAAAGTTTCTAGCAGTCACTAATTTATCTTTGTGGCCGTCGATTCCTTTACTAAGTGGGTGAAAGCTACTTTATATGCCAATGCCACAAAGTCAACAGTCAACGAATTCTTAAAAAAAATCATATGTCAGTATGGAATGCCAAAAAGGATCATATCTAAAAAATGCACTAAACTTGAACAACAACACGATTTCAGAAGTTTGCAGTCTGTTCAAGATTAACACCATATCGCCCCAAAATAAACAGTGCAGTGGAGGCAAAAAAAATAAAGAACAAAAAAAAGAGCCTCTACCGGGGTTACGCTTTTCTCTTTGGCTTATCGCGGTTTTTCCCATAAAAGTCGAGATTCCTTCTCTCTGAGTTTTTTGGATCCAATCTTGATTGAAGAGCAAGGTTCAAATTTATCTGTCATGGTCAAATGTACCAAAAACAAATGATGTGAGCTCACCAAAAGGGTTCGCCCCAGAAAATTCCATGAGGGGGACATGGTATCGAAGAAGATCCTTCCCATACAAAAGGACTTCAGAAGAAAGTGGATGCTAAATTGGGAAGGACCTTTTGTGAAAGGCCTTATCTGGAAAAGCGTCGATATTGACTAGGATGGATGGCAAGAACCTGCTTAACCCTGTGAATTCTGATTCAAACAAGAAATACTTTATTTTAAAAAAAAAGAAAAAAAAGGAAAAAAGAAAAAAAAAGAAAAAAGAAAAAAAGAAGAAGAAAAAGAAAAGAAAAGAGAAAGGAGAGGCCAAGGCGAAAACCCGCAAAGGGAGCATTGAGACCAAATGAGTTTTGAATTGAAAACCTAGGAAAAGGAAAATTCAAATTTTGATTGAAGGTGGGGCATGCGGTAGTCTTACTATGCCTGAATTAGCAAGAAGGAGGGATGCTACATCTTGGGGCAAAAACAAAGCATTTTGAATCTTCGAAACACATATCAAGTTCAAAAGGGTCCTCAAAAAGTTTGTGCGGAGAAGCTTATACTGCGATATCTGGGTGACCTATTTTTATCTTATTCATTTCGTATCTTAGAAAAATTTGCTATCTTGATCAATTTATTCATTTCGAGCTTTGATTTCAATAAAATTTCATCTTGTCCATTTTGATAATCTTTTTCAAGTATTTTCCATTGAAATAACGATTAATGGACTGATAATATTCAAGTAAAAGGAGTTCTGCATATTACTTTGAAAGCTTCTAAATAGTACGAGGACCTGAAACAGGACTATTGTTTAGAATTAACCTAAAGGTTGGCAACATTTGAGAAAGAATAGTCTAAATTGGGACTATTTCTTTAGATTTTCTGTTAAAGATACCAACTAAACAAAAAGGCATGGTAACACATCAACAATATAACCTTGATGAACAAAGAGTAATGACAACTTAAGCATTAAAGAGGGATCATTCTTGAAAAATGACGTTCTGTATTCATGTAAATATCATTCATACACATCTAGTGATGAGCATTTGATTCATTCTGATCATGACATCCTAATCACTAGGCATAAATAGGTCCATAAAATGGATTCTACAGGCCATGTTTCCCAGAGAACAGATGAGTGAAACCACAAATCCTATACCCCTGAAGTTGCAGTGAGATGGATTGAAGTCATCATGGCGAATCTTCTCCCTGAAGTTGTAGTGGAGCAGATTAAAGCCACAAACCTTATCTCTCTGAAGTTGCAGTAGAGCAGGTTGAAGTAACAAACCTTATTTCCCTGAAGTTGAAGTTGAAGTAGAGTAGGTTGAAGATACAAGTCTTATCTCCCTGAAGTTGCAGTGGAATATATTAAAGCTAACATATTTTATCTCTCTGAAGTTGTAGTAGAGCAGATCATATCAAACCTTATCTCCCTAAAGTTGCAGTGGAGCAGATTGAACCTACTAATCCTATCTTCCTAAAGTTGCAGTGGAGTGGATTAAAACGATGAATCCTATACCTCTGAAGTTGCAGTAGGTCGAATTAAATCTACCATAACAAGTCTTATCTCCCTAAAGTTGCAGTGGAGCAGACTAAAGATAACCAACCTTATCTCCCTAAAGTTGCAGTGGAGCAGGTTGAAGATACCAATCTTATCTCTCTGAAGTTGCAATGTAGCAGATTGAAGCTACTAATCTTATCTCCCTGAAGTTGCAGTGGAGCGGATTAAAATGATGAATCCTATACCTCTGAAGTTGCAATAGGTCGGATTAAATCTACCATAACAAGTCTTATCTCTCTGAAGTTGCAGTGGAGCAATTAAAGCTGCAAACCTTATCTCCCTGAAGTTGCAGTGGAGCAGGTTGAAGATACCAATCTTATCTCCTTGAAGTTGCAGTGGAGCAGATTGAAGCTACTAATCCTATCTCCCTGAAGTTGTTGTGGAGCGGATTAAAATGATGAATCCTATACCTCTGAAGTTGCAGTAGGTCAGATTAAATCTATCATAACAAGTCTTATCTCCCTGAAGTTGCAGTGGAGCAGACTAAAACCATAAATCTCGTCCCCCTGAAGTTGCGGCAGAGTAGATTGAAGCTACAAGTCATATCTCTCTGAATTTCAGTGGAGTGGATCGAAGCAACAAGACACAGTGGACTGGAAGGAGGCTACTTGAAGAAGAAAAGCACCCAAAGAAGTCAAGACTCGGCAAGACCGGACAAAATTAGACTTTTTGAAGTCTTTGCTCCATTCTCGTTACACGACAATGATCAAAGAGGGACAACTATAATAGGCCAATTTTGGTCTGGGCCCAAGACCCAAAAATAAATAAAAACAAACCAAAAATAATAAAACAGTCCTAGTCCATTACAACAAAATTAACCCAAAATACCCCAGCCCAACAAACTAAACTAAACCCAATTATATGCCAGGCCTAATACCCAAATCAGACCCAAACCCAGCTGACCCAATAGTCAAACTAAGGTTTCAGAAAAGCTGAAACCCTAGCTAGCCCTCAGCTCTGCCCTAGCCACTGCCACCGTCGCAGCCACCAACTCTACTTGCCATTGCCATTTGCGTCTGCAAAGATCAGAGAAAGAAGTGACAACAAACAAATAGAATAAAAATTGTGTAAAAATGGCTATATAGAGGGGATTCAAACGGATTGTAAGGGGTTTTTGGAGAATACAGAAACTGATTAAAAAAAACGACGAACATTAGAAAATAAAAACAAAAAAATAATACTTTAGAGGTGAATCCCTATTTTTATTTTCATTTTAAACATTTGTTCGGTTCTATTTTTCATTGTTTCTTTTTATAGACAAAAATGATAAAAAAATAAGAAGAAAAGGCTCATCTGAACGCCCGTGACCACCTTGCTGGGGATTCTTTCTCTGCCACCGAAGTTGGTTTTAAAAAAGGGTATAGGGTCATTTTCTTCACGATTTTCTGGACTAGGAAGGCTTCGCCTTCAAATCCGTTTTAATAGGGGCTAAAAGCCCCATTTTTGCGTAGCTCCGACCACTACCCACAGTGGGGGATACGACGGAGGCGTGACAAGCCGGTGACGGACTCTAAGGCTAGGCTTGGAACCCTAGCAGAGAAAAGAAAAAGGTTTTTAAAATTTTTTTTGAGGGGCGGCAGAAATGAGTTTTGAGAAAAAAATTTGGTTTAAATAGAGATACAAAACGACGCCGTTTTGGGCTAGGGTTAACAAGCGCCAAAACGACGCCGTTTAAGTCTGACCCGCGTGCCGACCCGACCTGCTCCCTAGGATCCGCGTGTTTTTTAACGGAAGGGCTAATTGCGCTTTTAGCCCTTCCATCTTTTTATTATTTACAATCAAGTTTATTTCATTTTTTAATTTTGCCCTATAATTTATTTCGGCTTTCAATTTGGTCCACCATGAAGATGTGCATTTTAGAGGTTGGGGATTATTCCCATTTGGTCCCTCCTTGTTATTCGTGCATTCAATTTGGTCCTTATCTTCTTATTTATTTTTGATTCGCCCCAAAATTTGGTTTTAAAGCTCGATTTAGTCCTTTTTGTTATTTTGGCTATTTCATTATTAAATTAATTAATGTAATATTATTATTACTATTATTATTTTCCTTATATATATTGTTTTATATATATATTTACTATTTTTATTTATTTATTTAAATACATAGTTATTATTTCTTGGTGCTTTAGTATTTAAAATTGCCTTCATTTTTTATCGTATTTTTTTGTGTTATTTTCATTTCATTATTATTATAATTATATCGCAAGCCACGTTCAAATATATTCCTTTTACACCATACTTCAAAGGAAAATACACGTCGTTCAAAATTTTATAATAAAGAAAATTTTCAAAATAAGGCAATGTTCTGTATTTAGAAAGGCGAGAAGTCGTGCCCTAACTTACTAGGTTTCGATTTTTTCTCGTTGAACCTAAATGACCGAATATCCTTTTAAAATTAAAATATGTGAGTCTTAAAAAAATAAAAGAAAAGTTTATTCTCGAGGATTCGAGGTGTTGTATCCTAACTTACTGGACGTGACATTTTGTTCTCTCGAGATAGAAGGGTCTTTAACATACATTTTGATTTATTTAAGAAAATTTTCAATTATTCTCGTATCGGGGTTTAAGAAATTGTGTCCTAACTTACGGGACATAATTCTCTTTCTCGATTAACGTGAAATATGCTCATTTCTCGAAAATTTTTAATATTTTAACAATGGATCGTATTTTAAATTCTTTTCGAGTTTTTAATTTTCGATATTAAGACATTAAGTAATCAACTAGGTACCAATTTTGGGCGTATCGAGGGTGCTAATCCTTCCTCGTGCGTAACTGACTCCCGAACCCGTTGTTTGGATTTTTTGTAGACCCAAAAATAATGTTTTAATAAATCAAACTATTTATTAAAACGATCAAATAGCGAGGTACTCCGATCACACCTAATAAAAAGGATTGGTGGCGACTCCTATATTCGTTTTTATTTTTAAAATAAAAGTCGACCCATTTTTCAAAAAAAAAGGTTTCGACATCCACCTAAGGTTTTTTTCAAAAGAGAAAAACCTTCAAGTAAGCTTTTCCATGCCCATGAAGACCCATTAGATTAAAGCCTTTAAGCATGATGAAAGGATGTAAATGCCTTTCCTGATACATGCCCAAAAAGCATATGGGAAATATAGCAACAACAAAGCTTGTTTGTCTAAAAGAGCAATATTATAATTTTGAAATTCTCTAAACCCCATTCCTCCATTGTTTTAGCTTGTGCGAGATGTATCAACTCATTTATTAATATCCTCTTTCTTTATAGATTGACTTGTCGCATCAAAATTTATTGAGGGTGTTGTTGAGTGATTGGAAAAATATATTTGGTAATTAAAATATTGCATGAAATAAATCAGAAGAACTAAAGCAACTTCTTTGAACAAAGTTTCTCGATCCGCATGAGATAAGAACTTTCCTTTTCACCCTTGAGTTATGACATGGATTTTCTCATGGATGAAATCTAAGGCTTCTTTCTTGCTCTCGCCCATATAACTTGAAGTTCGAGGTATTTAGAATCATTTTGTATATCATTTACTTCTATCGTGCCTCTCAAAGAGCATTTCACCTATGTTAGCGTATTGGTAAAAAAATATGGAAGACTAGTTGAAGTTAGCTACTTGCCTTGAAGCATTTTCGAATCGTAGTAGACTATCAATAACATCTACACAATTACTTTTGTTTGTAACTCTGAAAATGAGACAATCGTCCGCAAAAAAGAAATGTATCAAAATAATTCATCAAGGTTTGATTTTGAAACATTTGAAATGATTATTATTAATCGTTTCCTAAAAGAGGGTCGAGGGAGTATTAACAACAAAATGAAAGAGATAAGGTCAAAGTGGATCATCTTACCTTAACCTATGATCAAAATTCCTTTCCTCTCATTCCATTCACAACCATAGAGAAAATTGACATTAGTCATATATTCCACAATTCTTTGAACCCTCCATTCATAAAAACCCCACCTTCAAAAAGAATTGGTCAAGAAATCCCCAATCCACAGATCATAAGCTTAATAGCCATCATTCCTTTCTTTTTCTTTTTTTGTTAATAGCATGAAAGACTTCATCTTTTCTATAATAGTACTTAAGAATGCATGCCTTGGGGGGAAAATTTTATTGACTAATATATAGTTGCTAATACGGAACAAAGAACGCAAAGACTAATCATACTAAGAGTTTTACAGAAAAGTAGAACTGTTAGGATCGTCCCGATTAAGCAACGAACAAGTAAAAATAGTAGAAGAAATTGAGAAGATGAACACACAAATTTAATGTGGAAAAACCCCTCAAAAGAGGATAAAAAACCACGGGCAAAGATAATTTTACTATAATGGCAAAAGAATGAAGAGTACAAAAGATGGAGATAAAAACTAAACCCCGAAAACCCGAAAAACAAAGAACCCTCAAACGTAAACACAAAATTCTCTGAATGTGTTATGAGTTCTAATCTAATGGGTGTCTCTTAATTCTAAGATTGTAAAGGAACCTATTTATAGGCTAAATTAGTAAGTCAAATAAACTATACTAATAAATGCTAAATATATTATACTAATAAATACTAAATCTTCTAGAAAGAAAATATATTTTTGTTTAACTTGACTTGCAAGCAATCTCTTAGAATTTGGGTCACATAATTCTAACAATCTCCACCTTGACACGAATTCTTTCAATGCCATCTTTGCCAGAACCCGCCACGAGCCTATCTTGAACTATGCAGGGAATTAACTGAGTCGAATCTATGCTTAGAAGCTGGAAGACTTCTAGCCTTCGACTTGTGCACTGCCAAATCAAAACTAACCCGGGTCTGATTTTCACGAATACAGTGCCCTAACTTTTCAAAACCTGCATCCAAAAGAGAACCTCTCTTCAACGAAACAATCATACCTTTTTCCCTCCTATGACCAAGTTGCCTCCGCTTCAAATGAGTTGACTTTGACTCCGTAACGGACGAGGGACGTCCGATTTTACCGGTCACTGTAGAACCTTCCAGAATATAAAGACTGCCGGTTCTTTTACCTTTTAACAAAACGAGAGCTCCATGAGATACTTTAATGTCGCTCGACTCGATGTTGATTCTGCATCCTTTCAAGTCTAAAATACTCAAGGAGATAAGATTCTTTCGTAAATCAGGTACATACCTGACATCTGAGAGTGTCCTAATCGTCCCATCGTGTATCCTAATTTTAACAGTACCAATACCGATTATTTTACTAGATGAATCGTTTCCCATGTGCACAACTCCACCTTCAACTGAACTGTATGTGGAGAACCATTCTCTATTGGGACACATGTGGAAAGAACATCCTGAATCTAGGATCCACTCAGACGTAAGCTTGGAGTTATCGCTCGTTGACACTAACAAGAAATCATCACCGCCTTCATCGACCAAATTAGCACCAGCTACATCTTCCTCGTTACTCTCAGCAGCTCTTTTATTTCGCAGTTTATAACAATCTGCTTTGACGTGACCTAACTTTTTGCAATAGCGACACCTTTTGTCTCGTTTCTTTGATGCTACCAAAACGGAAACTTGTCTATCTGCTTTGCTATTCAAATCAAACTCATTGTCGAGTTTGTCTCTACTCAACAAATGACCCTTCACATCTTCGAACGAGAGTTTGTCTCTGCCATAAATCAGGGTCTCCTTGAAAGACTTGTATGAAGAGGGTAAAGAGCACAATAATAGCATAGCTTGATCTTCATCGTCAATATGAACCTCAACATTCTTTAAATCATTTAAAAGAGTAATGAATTGACTGATGTGATCTTTAAGAAGCTCACATTCGTTCATGCGAAACGTAAATAGACGTTGTTTCAACACTAAACGGTTAGCCAGAGACTTAGTCGCATAAAGAGTTTCTAACCTTTTCCACAAGGCGAATGAGGTCTTCTCCATCAATACCTCCTGCAATACTGTATTCGCGAGGCACAACTGGATTGCAGACAAGGCCTTTTCATCAAGCTCTTCTCATTCTGTTTGATTTAGATTCTCAGGCTTTTTCCCTGTAACAACATTTTTCAAGCCATTTTGAACTAGAATTGCCATCATCCGAACTTGCCACAGATTGAAATTTGTCTCACCATCGAACTTCTTAATTTCAAACCTTGTTGCTGCCATCTCTGACCGGGCTGATCTATGAAAGTTAAACTAGCTCTAATACCACTTGTTAGGATCGTCCCGATTAAGCAACGAACAAGTAAAAATAGTAGAAGAAATTGAGAAGATGAACACACAAATTTAACGTGGAAAAACCCCTTAAAAGAGGATAAAAAACCACGGGCAAAGATAATTTTACTATAATGGCAAAAGAATGAAGAGTACAAAAGATGGAGATAAAAACTAAACCCCAAAAACCCGAAAAACAAAGAACCCTCAAACGTAAACACAAAATTCTCTGAATGTGTTATGAGTTCTAATCTAATGGGTGTCTCTTAATTCTAAGATTGTAAAGGAGCCTATTTATAGGCTAAATTAGTAAGTCAAATAAACTATACTAATAAATGCTAAATATATTATACTAATAAATACTAAATCTTTTAGAAAGAAAATATATTTTTGTTTAACTTGACTTGCAAGCAATCTCTTAGAATTTGGGTCACATAATTCTAACAAGAACATTGTTAGGGTGATATCGATTTGGTCGAGTTTTTGAATTGTCCATTATAATTTAGTTCGGTTTTTGATTTTTTCATGTTAATTTTTTGTATAGGATTTTTAGACATATTTTGACAAAATAAACTTTGTTTTATGAATTTTAAATATTATTTAACAACATTTCAATTTTTCATAAATATTTTAAAAAAATATTAAATCTTCAAGAAATTTGAATTATTTTTACTATTTTAAATATAAAATACTTACTTTTTATAATAAAAAATTAAAATAAATTATATATTAAATAAGAAAATAAAATTCAGTTTAATTTTAAGTAATAGCTATTTTTAAATTTGTATTTCAATAACCGTCGGAGTTAATTTGTGATTTTTTAGTTTTTTTAAGAGAACCTCGAACAATACAATCAAAGTTTATAGCTTGTATACGTGTCAATCACAGACCTCGAGACTCCCAAAAGCAATCAAATTACTAAGGTGTGTTTATCATCGCCCTCTCACCACTTCCTCACACGAGAAAAACGATAAACAATAATAAACCAAAAGAGATGTCGTTCCGTCTCCTTTTACTTAAAAGGTAAGGAATATTGTCGAAAGCCACCGAGCCACGATCCTCACCATCTCAGGTCCTCCCTCGGTCGCTCACTCTCTAATGTTTTCAACTTTTTTTTTAATAAAATTTTGTGCTGATTTTCAATTGAATTTCCATATTTTTCAGTTGATTTTAAAGAATAGTATTTTAGAAAAAGGTAATTAAAAGATGAGTGAAGTTTTCGAAGGATATGAACGGCAGTATTGCGAGCTATCCGCGAATCTTTCCAAGAAGTGTACGGCTTCTGGTGCTCTGAATGGAGGTTATAATTCAAATCTTTATGCATATAAACGATTTTCTTTATTTCTTTAATTCTTTTTGCTCCTGATTGCTGTTACGTAATGGCATAATCAGTGGTTCTGTTTCTAATTTAGCGTGATTAAGGATGCTCAGGTTATTTTGTGTTAACTTTGTTGCAACTATGCTGATTACAGTTTAGGATTTAATTTAATTTTTGAAACAAAAAGAATGCTTAATTGGGAGATATTAAGTAGAATAAATCAAGATCGGATTTACTTTATCTCTCGTTTTGTTTTTAAATTCAAATTTAATATAATTTAATTAATATTCATGATTTTGACGATGTTATTTTCTGCTTCAAGTATGTATTTGTTTATTTATTTATACTTCTTTGTGGATTTTTCTAAGGCGTTGATGTAGATTTGGGGAAAACTCGAACATTTGCCACTTAATTTTAGGACTTTGACCTAAATACATCTATTGAAGCATTTGAAATGCCCTGAATTTAGGCGATAAAGTGAAATTTAGAACGTGATTCTGAAGTATATAGTGGAATGCATTTTGTGATTGGGATTAGTTTTCAGTTATTTAACTGCATACCAATATATTTAAAAAGCCATGAATTGGAATTTTCCAAAGCAACTTGTATAACCTTGTCATATTTTAGTGTGCGATGGTGAAGCTTTAAGAAGGCTCTTAGTTTGTTCTTAATTGCTTGTATCATGTGAATACCTACAACATGGAAGCGATGGAAAAGAGTTTGCTAGACAGAGATTAAGACATTTGGATATAAAAAAGAATAAACAAAGTAAAAAAGGGAAGTCAAAGGAAAAAGTTATCTATGTTACTCGGACTTAATGCGAGTGTTGGATATAAGTGTGTATTCGACATAGGTATGTTTTACTTCTTTAAAGTTCTCCAATTTATTTGGAGTGCCTTTGGATGGTCATACACCCATGCCTTTGTTTGGATATCTGTCCAACATGTGTACTTCAAGAAAAATTAAGACTTGGAGCAACATAGTTGAATTGAAGTCATCGACTTATGGCCTGGTAATAATGACATTGAGCTGATATGGCTTATGGTATACCATTTAAGGAATAAGAAAGATCAATGTATGTCCCTGGTGGAATAAAAATTTATTTGGAGTGCCTTTGGATGGTCATACACCCATGCCTTTGTTTGGATATCTGTCCAACATGGGTACTTCAAGAAAAAATAAGACTTGGAGCAACATAGTTGAATTGAAGTCATCGACTTATGGCCTGGTAATAATGACATTGAGCTGATATGGCTAATGGTATACCATTTAAGGAATAAGAAAGATCAATGTATGTCCCTGGTGGAATAAAAATTTTAAGTTACCTTATTTTAAGAAAAAAACTGTTGTAAGGCTACCTTTGCTTCTACCTGTGTAAGGAGTTTTGTAGAGGTTCATGTGTAATTCATCAGAGGTGTTCAGTGAGAAATGTTTCCAATTTCTTTGAGCATCAGCATTTCTAATTAGCCAATTGTTCTTGTTCCAATTCTTAATTGGTTTCCTGATTTTCAGAGAAGAAGAAACAAAAACTTTCTGAAATAAAAGCCAGACTAGAAGATGCAGAAGCTCTGGTACCTGGTTCATTGCATGTTTCAGATTCTCATTTGTTCTTTCCTTTATTTGAGTATTGAACTTGATATTGCTCATTTTGTTTCTCAGATTCGGAAAATGGACCTTGAGGCAAGAAGCTTGCAGCCAAATGTTAAGGCTGTACTTCTTGCTAAGTTACGGGAATATAAGTCAGATCTTAACAATCTCAAAAGTGAAGTTAAAAGAATTGCATCTGGCAATTTAAATCCATCTGCTCGAGATGAGTTGTTGGAGTCTGGAATGGCTGATGCCCTCACGGTATATTTTGGTTCTTATGCCTAAATTTTTAATGTGCTGTTGTTCTATAATTGTTCTGTTCTTTACGTTTAACTTTTGATTAGTTATAAATGAACATGCAATAGGCATCAGCTGATCAAAGATCAAGATTGATGACAACTACAGAGCGGTTGAATCAAAGCAGTGACAGAATTAAGGACAGCAGAAGAACCATGCTGGAAACTGAAGAGCTTGGTGTTTCAATACTTCAAGATTTGCATTCCCAACGACAGTCTCTCTTACATGCCAATAACACGGTATCTCTTTACGGCTTATGTTCTATAATACTCTACACAAGTAGTATGCTCTTTTTAGCTTTAGTTTTATCATATTGGATTTGTTGTTTCTTTCCATCTCTATTTAGGAACTGTTTGATTATGATGTTAGTTTCATCCCAAAAAGGCATCAGCATGCTACCTTGTACAAAGCAAGCATTATTATTTTCTTTCTCCCCATTTTGAGTTACTATTGCTTGAGTTTTTATGTTGAAGGCTTATTTAATAGTTAGACTTATAAACCTTTTTGTTGGTTAAAGTATCTAGGAGGCTTTGTAAATTTTAATGTAGTCCAGAGGTGCAATTTGTTTTACTGTATTATTCAGTAATTTAATATCTCTTTGTTGATATTGATGCAAACAAGTAAAATTGATAACGTTCTTAATGAAAAACAGCCTCAATGCTGATGTGAATTTATGAAATTTGATAATACAGACTTGTAGGTAAAACATATTATTTTGTTAGATTTGAATCATGTCCACATTTAGACAGTTTTTCATTAATATTGTGATCTATGTTTTACTTGTTTGAACCAATATCTATTGTACCTGAAACATTGCTTTACCATAGTACATGACTGTCTAGATGTTTTTAACACCAATTTATTACTTGATTACGGTTATTTGACCATAAATTTTCCCTGTCAACTCTTGTTGTTGATTGTGAACCTTTCCATTGCATGAGCATGCGATGTCGTAAGAGGATTATTCGATAATTAAACCATGGGTTTTATCTCATCAAGATGTAATGGTTGATCGTAAACATCTGAAGTTGGGTTTCTTATTTGGTTACAGCTTCATGGAGTGGATGACAACATTGGCAAGAGCAAGAGAATTTTGACAAATATGTCGAGGAGGATGAGCCGGAACAAGTGGATCGTAGGTATCATTATATCACTCCTCATCATTGCTATCATCGTTATTTTGTACTTCAAACTTGCTAAATAATCCCTGTTTGTTTTTATCTTCAACTCTTGGTTTTTGGGTTTTTTTTGGAGAAGTTTTTATTATTATTATTTTGTTTCCCATTTTGAGTGCCAATTTGAAATGTGTGCTTCATAAACCCAAAGACACTGTATTATTCATCGTTTCAATTTTATTTGATGACTTTTATGATAGTTGTCCACTTGCACATCAGCTTACAAAGAAAAAGTAGCATAATTTGTTAATGGGTTTATGCAAACAACAAAAAATTTCATCTTAATTAAATAGTCTTATTACATTTAATTTTTGGAAAGAACAATGAAGGTGCAACCGAGAAATGGCCGATCGCCTGTTTGAAAGGGACAAATTTTAAAACTATACATGAACTATGGTTTAATGTACAAATGTAATACATGAATTTTGATTTTGTACAATTTTATATATAAAAATTTGATTTAATTCACTTCATGTAAATTATTAATGCAATTATTGATATAAAATGTTTATATGATGCATACATAAATAATTATATTTATCTAATATAAAAATAAATTGATGTATTTATTTTTGTGTGTGTGATTAAATTAAAATTAAAGTTTTAAGTATACATTTGGACCATAATTAGAGTTTTATGTGTATAATTACACTAAATTAAAGTTTATAAATAAAAGAAAAATGAAGGTAGGGTTGCTCCCTTCTAATCCAAAACTGAGCTTTAGGGAATAGAACAAAAACTACAAAATTTCCACTTTAAATTGATAAATAAGTCTATTTTCATTTAATTTCTGGGGATCGCACCTAACCATGGCTCTTAGTAAGGGAAGAGAAGGAAAACTAGAGGAGCTTCTTGCTCTCAAAAAATGACTTTAGATGCCATATCTGCAAGCCAGCCACATACAAGCAAAGAAGCAGCGAAAAGAAACTTAGAGTAGCCATTTTTGAATTTGTTTCTTTGTTTAGCTCCTGCATTTCTTCGTCCCTGTAAAACATGCAAGTTGAATAAGAAAACATGGAATCCAAGCCTATGATGTTTTCCAGACCCTGCATTTCCCCTAAACTATCTTCGTCCTCAACTAGGGGAGTCATGAATTCACAGCTATTATAACAGCAATGGTTGTTTCATACCTCTCACGAAGATAGAACATCTCTTCATGAATGGCTGATACTGTGTCATACAGTTTCTTCAACTCAATTTCCATTGTCTAGCATCAAATGAAACCAAATATTAAGCCATTAGCGGTGTCTAAGACATATTCGTATAAAAAAAATACTCGTATTTGACATTCATTCACAAATAAATAATCTTAGAATAATCTTTAGAAATGCAGAAAATGACGAATAATAATAGTTGGGGGGGGGGGGAGGGGAAGACACACCTCAACCTGGCCTTTCTTAGCAACCTTGGACCAATCCTTAGCAGCAACACCACTTTTCCAATCGAACTCAATGGTCATCTTGACAGGAGGCTTGTGTTTATTTGCCCAAAAACAAGTGGTGTAATCCCCACTCTCTGCTGCTGTAAATGCAAATGTACCTGAATCCACTTGATCTCCTAGGTGATAATTGTTCCCCTTTGGTGAACACACCCTATTTCATCATTTATTTAATTTCGCAAACACAAACATTTAACACAAAAATCATCAAAATTGTTTACAACATACCCTGACTACCAGTTTATGAGAATCAGGAAAAGGTTGACCTTCACTTGGGTTCACAATGCTGTATTTCCCAACCGTCATTGCATTTGCCTTTATGTCTTCTGCAATGCATTTGGTTTTCCCAGAATCCAGCTCAAATCTCATCGATTCCCCTATCTCTGTTTCCACCACTAATCCTATCATTATCACGATTAAACCCAGATTTAATCCACACATTCTTGTCTTAGATTAACAAAAACCAATAATCCCTGTTTTTTTTTCCCTTTCTGAGTTCTAATATGAAACTTCCCAAACTTCGGATGAGATCAAGTTCTTTAACTGATACAAAGTTAGTACTTTTGTATAATTTTAAAAGTCCACCACGACATTTTAGATGTTTTTTATTAAGACTTTTCCAATCAAACATTACCATTTGTACATAATCTATACTCTAAACACAATAATATGTACAAATCAATTGTATGAAAGTAATTTTCACTTACTATTGGCTCATGCACAACTCCAAAACAACAGCAGCAACAAAACCAAGGCTTTGAAATACAAACTCAGTCTTTGTACATACATAATATGTAAGTAATTCATCAGAAAGCTTGTATCCCAAAGCCTTGTTTATCGCTGGTGTTATACAAATGTATTATATGATATTGTATCATTTAATCAGAAAAGCTTGGTAATGAAGAGAGTATTTAAGTTGAAGCATTTATAGAGATGGAGAAATGGCGAATCGATGGAGTGAATGCTAGGGGACCATATATATTACAACATTATGAGTAATTTTACCAGGATGGTGACCACATTTTACTTTCAGAATCTCTAGCTACCCACTTTATTCCATTCCATTTTTTCTTAAATCATTCAATGTATATTATGGTAATTTGTATTCCATTAGAAATATATTTATATATTTACACATCCACTTATATCGGTGTAAAATTAATATGATTTACATCATTTTCATAACTTTTTTAAGAATTGATATTTTAATAATCCAACTGTTGTATTTATCCATATAATTGTACATATTATGCATGTAAAATTTTAAATCGATTCGATATCTCTGTTATATTGATCTAAAATATTGTCCATATTAGTATATATTTAATGGTTGAATTTTTTTATATAAAATAAATAGTTAAAAATTTTTTTACTATAAACTTGACATGTATGATCAATGAATAGAAATAAGATATGACAGCTTAAATTGTTATTATATCAATCCCAGAAAAAGTTATAAAAGAGAGTAAAACTTTGTTAGTTTTACATTATATAATCGGATCCCTCCCCTATATATATATCATAAAATAAACATTAAAAATTAAGATTTTTTTTTTAAAAAATAAAGGTGTTTATACGTAAACATAAAACCCATGATTTAATATATTCACATTCAATCCAAGAAAAGCTTACTTTTGTCCATGATGCTTTTTGAAAAAAAAAAAAAACCCACATATGTTGTAGAAATTGACACTTAATCTCTAAATTCTTTAATAACACAACATTGATGAAGAATGTGTATCTAATTGGAATGGGATAGAGAGGACCAGATTCATTATTTATAGAATACTAATAGGTATCTTTCCTATCAACACTCATTTTCATAACATGTCTCTAAGAATTTTAATTATTCAAATAGACACAAATTCAAATAATATAATTATTTTTTTAACAAAATACATGTTTAACTAATCAATTGGATTTAGATTTAAATAAATTATTAAGTCATTATTAATTATTAAATAATATACAATAATATCTAATAAATATCATAAAGGTCATGTAAATTCTTGCATCCTCCCACTTCAACTCAAAAGTTATTACTTTCATGATTTAATAATAAAGATTATAGAATTGAAATATGTGATAAGAATTTTGAAATAACACATAAGTCGCGTCTCTCATATCCATTTCAAAATTCTTAGAGAGAAACTTTTTGGTTGCATAGAATAAACCAAAATCATTAATGGCTAGCAAAATATCGTCAACGTATAGAATAAGAAAAATAAACTTGCTCCCATTGACCTTCATGTATGTATACGTACTGATCAATGGTGTGTTCCTTAAAATCAAAGGAAGTTATAATATTAGTAAACTTAATATACTTAAGATACCACTTCTTTAATTTATACACCATGTATTTAAATCCCCATTAAGAAAGATAGTTTTATATCCATTGGGTACAACTCTAAATTATAATGAGTGACCAATACCATAATGGTTTTTAAATCATCTTTGTAATCAATGCCTTCTTTTTAATTGAAACCTTTGGTGATAAGTCTAGCTTTAAATCGTTCAGCATTATCTTTTCGGTCACGCTTTATCTTAAAGACCCATTTACAATAATCTTCTTTTACAATTTTTAAGCAAATCAACTAGATCCAAAACTTTATTTTTAGTCATTGGTTTTATATCATCTTTCCATTTTTAAAAAATACTATAAAATCCTTTACCAAGGTTTTTTTTTGTGTTTTTTTACCAATTTTTTCAAGGGAAAAGTGTTACTAACTTTATCTAGTCTTATACAGGAACTAAGTTTCAATTAAATTTTAATACATAAAGAGTTTGAAATAAATCTAAATGATGTTCAATATCTAAAATTACACTGTAAGTGTCAATGTCTTTAATTGAAACTTTATTTCCATCTCCCATGTAAACAAAGCTATCACTTTATGGTTTGGGTTGTAAGGGATTTCGGCCCGGTTCAATTTTTTAAGGTTCATAATGTTTTATATTATGTTATTTATATTTTTTTAATTTATAGTACATAAAAATTAAATTTATAATATTATTATAGTGTAAACATTAAAAATGGTTAAGATGATTATATAAAAAATTAATAAATAAAAGTATAAAAAGTATTAAATATTAGATAAAAATTATATAAAAATATTTTTAAATTAAAAAAGCAAAAAAATATGAGTGAGCCTAAAATGGGCTTGGGTTAGTCATTTACAAATATGAGCGGGTTTGAGAAAAATTTTAGACTTTTATTTCAGGTCAAACTATAATACCCCTAACCTGTATCCGTCACTTGAATGGGGTTATGGAGCATTACCTAGCAAACAGAACAGTAAACCATTTAATTCATACATCAATCCAAATAAAATCTAATTTCATTTAAATACATTCATAGTGTCCCTTAATCGAGCCCTTGAGGCCCTAAAAATACAATAGAGACAATCAGGGACAAAATCGAAAACATTTGAAAAGTTTAAGAAAAAGTTAGAAAAATTTGGACTGTAAGGGTCACACGGCTGAGACACACGCCTGTGTCTCAGGCCGTGTAACAATCGAAATAGGGACACACGGCCGTGTCCGTGCCTGTGTAACTCACTGACTTGTGCCACATGGTCAAGCCACACGCTCGTGTGCCAGGTCGTGTAACACTCGAAATGCAACCTTAAAAACCTATAGGGGACACACGGCTATGTCGCGTGGCCGTGTGTCACACACGGCTGAGACACTCGCCCGTGCCTTAGGCCATGTGGACAAGAAATAGGCCAATTTCAAGCCATTTCTTTCACCCAAATCAACCTTGAACCTACAAGCCAAAAGCATCTATGAATAAAACACCAAAACATGCCAAAACATGCATAATAAGACCACTTTCAATATGCCATAAATCCATACAACCAATATGCCATTTAGGCACCGCAAACATAATTCATCAAATTCACCCAAAACATATGCATAATTGATCATTCATTTGGCATTTATATCTAACTTATTTCCATACCAAAACTTACTTCAAATGACCACAATGAAGCCTCATCATCACATACCAAGTTTGGTCATAAAACCTTGCATCAACTTGACAAAATAAACATCAACCATTTAGCCACAAACATAATACCAACCATCAAGGTATGAAAATACCATTAATTCCACACTCCAAAACAACATTACAAGTCATAAACATTAACTAAACCTTAAACATATAAGTCCACCTATACATGTCATTATAATCATGACCCAAAACGTCAAAATCTACCGATATTATAGCTGGATAGTGTGATGGATCTCCAACAAGCTTCTAATCCAATCAAGCTTCTGGTAATCTGTAAAGTAAGGGAAAAACAACTACGTAAGCAATGAATGCTTAATAAGCTTGTATAAACTTTAAACATAATATTCCATTTCAACAATGAACTTTATAGATTAAATATAAACCTATATCAATACCTCAAGATTTATCCATTACATAACCGTCAACTCATAAATGAATAAGTCTATCAACATCATATAATTCATCAATCCCTTTTTTGTCATATCACATTTCAATAATGAACTTACCATTTCATTACCTTTTCTTACTTGTTTCATTTGTATAATACCAAACATAAGCATAAACATCAATCATAATCTCAAGCTTGACATAAGCCTAATCACCATCATCAATATACACAAGTTAGTGCATTTATGTATACAACTCATTCGGAGTCAATCACATGATAAACCATTTTATAAGAAAAAAACACCTTTTGAATCATACCAGTTTTTCATGAACATAAGCATATTTCCATTTTTGTCATTTACCACTTTATTGTATATCATTAATATTAAACATGATATAATGTAACTCTAGCTTAGCATAAATCTAAGCATCATCCTCAATCTCAACTGTTGAATTTATTTATGTACAAATCAATATTCAATAAATAACAGATCTTTCAAATTTATTAAACAGATTACCTTACTGAGATTTTCCATTCGAAGAATAACTTACGGGTAAGAGTATATTGTCAACAGAAGCTCATAGAGCTGGTCCACCCGAATCACGCCAAACAGAAAGTATAACGTGAGAGTTCACAACAAATGCTGAACCTCGATTTACTTGGGTAATATGTCGATATCTCCCTCCAATACCATCACCACTCCAAACCCCCGTAATACACTAAAACATAAATGTACTTTATCCCATGTTCAATTCAAAACGAACATCAAAATTCAATATTATAACTTAGATAACGATTCATTTCCAACAATGGAATAAATATATAAATCATGTTATACCATTAATCAATTTAAATAAATATTAAAATTTTAAACGTACGAACTTACCTGGTCAACTTGCAGAAATGTCAAAGTACAGAGGCTATTTGGTAATTTTCCATTCTCCTCGATTTTTTTCCACTTGATCTTGATCTAAATTAATAATTTCATTCAATTTATTAATTTAGACAATAAAAAAAATGTATTTTATGTAATTTATTTATTTTTGAAATTTTTTACAAAATTACCCTTAAATTTTGTTACTTTTAGCAATTTAGTCCCTAATCGATAAATTCATCAAAAATCACTTAACAAAATGCTTTTAAATAAAAAATAATATTTAAAATTCATAATTTAACATAAAAAATCACAAGATTCATCAATGGAAACTTCCAAAATCTTTAACAGTTTCAAAATCGAAGATACGGGTTAACTGGACCTATTGCAATGATCTCAAAAATATAAAAATTATTAAAAACGGGCAAAGGTTGCTTACCAAATCACCAAACCAAAATTTTCTGAATGTTCTCTTCTCCTTTAGGGTTTCGGTGGAGGCTTTCAAAATGAAGAAGATGATAATGAATTTTTATCATGTTTTTGTTATATTATACCTATTTAATAATTTACTATTTTACCCTTATAAATATAATCAAACTTTAACAATTTAAAAGCCCACTAACGCCCACCAACCCTTGAATGGTCTAATTACCATTTACGTCCATTTTTCTTTATTCAATTAACCATTTAATCACTCAAATCAAATAGTGATTAAATTTTACATCTTTTACAATTTAGTCCTTTTTAATTAATTAATCATCAAAACGTTAAAATTTTTCGACGAAACTTTAATACCACCTTAATGCCACATATTTATAAAAATATTCATGGCTTGATTTATAAAAACGAGGTCTTGTTACCTCATTTTCTAAAACCACTTGACCTTAGGGTTATACCACTTGAACTTAATAAATCGCTTATAAATCATAATTTATCAAATCAAAAACCTTTTAAAAAATAGTTGACTTGTAAATATTATTAATATTTGATATTATTAATATTTACGAACTTAGTCATCAGACTTGGTGGCCCAAAAATCACTGTTTCTAACACAACTGAAAAACGGGCTGTTACACAAACTGAACTTGGACAAGCATAAAACGGGTTCTGTTACCTCATTTTCTAAAACCACTTGACCTTAGGGTTATACCACTTGAACTTAATAAATCGCTTATAAATCATAATTTATCAAATCAAAAACCTTTTAAAAAATAGTTGACTCGTAAATATTATTAATATTTACGAACTTAGTCATCAGACTTGGTGGCCCAAAAATCACTGTTTCTAACACAACTGAAAAACGGGCTGTTACACAAACTGAACTTGGACAAACATAAAGTGTGCTAATGTCATGCATAGGCTTTATCCAAATCTGACCTAACTCGTGAACACCTCTGCTTTTAATCAACATTTGGTTATTAGTAATATCCTATAATGATTAACTCTATTTCCCCATAAAATAATAAATAAATTGTCATGGATGCATAAAATTTTATGGGTAATTAAAACTCATTATGTAAGTTGAAATTACCTTAAAGATTTGATTACTTTTGTGACTAACAAATTTATCATAAAATTTTAAAGGCTTAATAATTTATTTCTTCTCCAACTTTATAAAAAAAGTTATTTTAACCATTAATTTAATTTAATTTTTTTACCTCTTTTTTTGTCCTTAAACTTGTATTGTTTATCAAATCACCCTAAAATTAGTGGAAAAATCCGGTTATGGAAACGGTTTACTATTACAACAGAAGTTTAAAAATTTCAAAACCGAAAAATTTATGATATTTATAGTAATAAATATTCTACCAAAAAGTACTAATGTTTTGTGTGAGATGGATCCGAAACGTTCCTGACTTTCAACTGAATGACCTTCTCCGCTTTCCTTGTACCCCGAATTGCGTCGAGTGTAGGCTCAAATAATAATAACCAAACACAAAATCAAAAACTATTTATTACTTTCAGTAGAAAAATAATTCTCTCAATAGAAATCGATAGAAATTATTATTCCCAGAAAATAAAATTTATAAGAAAAAACATTTCCACTACTTTCTAAAAGAATAACAATAAATGAAACTTATGTGTTAATAGCTCTACTAGTGCCATCTATTTATAAATAGGTATAGGAGAATCCTGGTTGAATAAGTATAACACAAATAATATTTATTTAATAGAAAAACACTCTCCTAGTCTAACTAGTAGGGGGCAACACACCTTAGGTAAAAACACAAGGGTTGTCGTCCCTCACATGTAAAAAGGGGAATTGAGCCTCTCATGTATTGGATCCAATTATATGTGCTTCTTGAACTTTTGACCCAACACTTTATAATTTAATCCAACCCAATATTTATTTTTTATTCCCAAAGTAAATATTAATTAATGAATTAAATTGACTAAATTAATTTCCCAATTAAATAATTTTCTCAACCCAAATCTAATTCTGTTAAAGTCATGACAACTTTACTATAAATGCATCTACGACGAAATATATTTAATTTCCGTATTCAATGGATCCATAATGACTAATTAATTTAATTCCATTTTCGAACTTCAATTATTTAATTTTAATTAATTAATTAATTAATTAATTAATTAATTAATTAATAATTCTCAAGTCTTTTCTATACTCAGTGAGAAAACTCATCCATTTGTGAATGTGACTCATTTCTCTAACTTTCTATTCGATTTTGTTCATTTGATTCTACATGCAATTCATGTTTTGTTTCGACGAGCTAGTGGAGAGACCGATTGGACAAATGTAATTAGGGCTCAAATAATTTATAATTAAATTCTATTTTTTTTCCTATTAATTATAAACTTATTTAGTCATGAAGTGCTCTTCCTAATTACACATAATTACGAGAGCTACTTAATTAGTGCTCGTCTAATGATCTTATCATCAGTGTGTTGCCCTTATAGGATATTCTTAATATCTTTGAAATAAATTTGTTCATTCAAAATGATCCTATTTTATCTCATAGTAACTATTACATCTTCTTTCATGAAAAGTTAATTACTATCAAATAGCAATTAAGTCATTGATCACAAAGGCAAACAATCCATGACCACGTTTATTTTTCATCTATCATGTAATGCCGATAAGAGGATATCATTTACCTATTAGTCGGGTTATGAATTCCATTGTTGTAAATGATGCTACATATTGTAGAGGTTGTACACCCAACGCACCAGCTTTCGGTTCCTTTTATATTTAAACTTAGACTTTTACTTACATCAAAGTATACGAGTCACGCATACATAGTTCATCATCCACTCAAATTAACGTATGTCACACTATGAATGTCACAAGTGAATAAATCCATAAACGGATATAGGATCTATTCTACTTAGATCCTATCTAATGTACTGTCAGTCCGGTCAGTCACATCTATATCTCTATCTTCTGAGAGTTATTCGCTCCAATGCTCAAGACAAAACATCTCCTTAATCGAGCTTGATAGATGTCATATTAGTCTTTCAATCGATTTGCTTATTTCCGATTAGACTAAGGACATGTTAGATTAATCTACTAATACAAGTTGTATTTTCGTATTATAATCCGACCACATAATATTGCTTAGTATTTGTTAAACATTAGATAACTAGTGAGCTAATATTTGTTTACATTTTCTTTGCGTGCAAAAACATTGAGGAAAATATACAAATTGTATTAATGTAATTAATGAATGTTATTAAACTAATTTGTTCGAAAAATACAAATATACAAAACGAATATACTACACTTAAGATACCAAATTCTACAAAATTTTATCCATTTTAGGGTTTTAATTATTTAAATAGGTACAATTCAAGTAATATAACTATTCAGAAAGAATATATTTAGATCGGAACTAATCAATTGAATTTAACTTTTCTTTTTGGTACACAATTTAAAAATTAAGTTGCATAATCTATGTTTAAAAAAAGAAAAACGAAGAATGAATAATATGTGTGATTGTGTTTGAACAAATTTGAGTCTAAATTATGTTGGAAGTAACCATCATATTGTTATTTCTATATGAAAAAAAAAGCAGCCCAAGTAGACATTTTCACCTTATTTTGAAACTTCGCTGTTGACTCAAAATCGATTTCTTCAAAGGCGACTCCAATCACCTTTTTTTTTAAGTCTGTTTGTGACATTTTTTAAGCATTCAGAATTATTATTTTATGATTATAATAAATCATAATTTAATGATAAAAAAGTATTGCTTGTATTAATTTTTAATTTAATTAGAATCATATAAATTAAGAATTCTATCACACGCGTATATCATTAGTTAAAAAGGAAGTGCCAATTGGACGTTTGAGAGTAGACCTTTACCCTCCATCTGTCAAGCATTGACCTTCCGGCTCAACTATCCATCATAAGCCACCCACTCACCTCAGGACCTAGCTACCTGCTTTGTAACAACCTGCCACGCCACACTAACAAACAAGAGGACCTGTCTTGTAAATATTTCCCAAATGATGAGAAAGGGATCCTTCTTCCTTTAAGCAATCCTTGAGCGCTTACTCTTTGCAACCTAACCTCCTTCGCTCTCACAGCCTTCTCCCTATCCTCTTGCCTTTCTCCGACCCTCTACCTGTTTAGGTGAATCGACTTTCTTAGTATCATCGCATCCTCCTTTTTATCTTACCCCTTATTGTACTATGTATCAACAATTAATTAATCTATATATCTATATATAAAAGAAGGTCATTGACCTTCCTCATGCTTACATGTGGCATACACTCATCATACTCCTTTTTTTAAATGGTTAATTTTTAGTTTTGATCATTCTAATATGCTTAAATTTGATATTTAAACCTTATACTTTAATTTTTAATATAATTTGATCTCAATATTTTTATAATGTTATTAATTAGTTCAAATAGTTAACATTGTTAACTTTTCAATTAAAATGTTATATGGTTATATATAAATTGACAGCAGATTTTTAAATCTAAAAAATAGAGGGGTTAAACTCTTGAAAATAAAAGAATGAGGACTAAATTCCAAATGTATGATGTGTAGAGACTTAAGAGTCATGGTTGTTTAAATTGATTGAGTCTTAGCTCGATTGGCATGGGCATTGTTGCCAATGCAAGGGGACGTAGGTTTGAGTGCGCTAAAATGCATTATCCTCCTATTTATAGGTTAGGGAGGGGCTATGGGTAGTTCTAGACATTGTGTCAAAAAGAGCATATATGATCATAACCTATAATGAGATTGTTCACAAAAAGTCATGGTTGTTTGAATCAAATTAGACCAACTGGGGTATTTTTCCGGAGAAAAGCATCAAACTAGTTTACCCATGAATCAATACGGTCTAGTTGAACTAGGTTAAAAACCCAATTGAATTAACTTTTTATTTTTTTAGAATTTTTTTATATTTTTTAATAATTTATTTAATCAAACCATATGAATCAGTGGTGTGATCAATTCGACCACTAATTTTGTTCTGAAATTCTTTTTAGAGTATATTTTAATTTTTAAATTTTTACTCTATAATTTAACACAAATAAATAACCAACCCAAAGCAAAGCGTGAATGGACTATTCTAATTACTTCTTAAAAGTAGAGTACAAAGAAACTAGAAAAGTAGCAAAGAAAGATTAGTTAACAATGCAATTAAATACCAACATTTTTTTATTACACAGTTAATCACCCGACTTTTATAATTTTTTATTTTGGGTATAAAAATAAAAAGTTTGTAATTTAGGCAATGTTGTTACATACTTTAATCGTTTTACTTACTATTGTTATGTACTTTTGTCATTTTAGTCACTCGCCGCTAATTTGTCATTATATACACCCATTTTAATCACTCAACTTTAGTAAGTTTTTATTTTGGTCACTCTTTTTTATCTTTTTAATTTCCTTTATTTATTTTCTTTTAAAAAAATATTTTTTTCAATAAAGGGAAAAACCCAAAAATTTGCAAGGGAAATTTTAGGTTAGCTTTAATTTCATTCATTTTTTCCTTTTAGAATTAATTTCAGTTTTTTCTTAGTAAAAATGGAATGGAAAAATCCAAGGTATTAGAGGGAATTAGTTGGATTTTTATGGGAAAAAAACTTGAGCTTTTACAAAAAAAAAATCAATTTATCTTTTCCATTTCCTTTATTATTTTCTTTTTTTTTAGAAATAGTTTTAGTTTTTTTTCAATAAAAGAGAAAAATCTGGGGTTTTATAGGAAATTACTTAGAATGGAAAAACTTAGATTTTTACAAGGAAAAAATAATTCTACCTTTTTAATTTCCTTTAGTTTTTTATTTTTTAGAATTAATTTTAGTTTATTAGTAAAAGGGAAAATTGGGGTTTTACATGAATTACTTGGGTTTTTTACAAGAAAAAACTTAAGTTTTTACATGAAATTGAGTTACAAGTGAACAACGTGAATTTCATCTCAGCAATTGAATAATTTAATTCCCTATAAAAATTTAATTTTTTAAAATAAAATTAATTCTAAAAAGAAAATGAGTAACTAAAATGAAAACATACTAAAGTTGGGTGACTAAAATGAATGTATGTAATGACAAATTAATGATGAATGACTAAAATGATAAATGTAACTGTAGTGACTAAAATGATAAAAGTATGCAACGAAGGTGCCTAAATTGCAAAACTTTTATTTTTGGAGCCCAAAATAAAGATTTATGAAAGTTGAGTGACCATTAAAATATGTTCAAATTCACTATAATCTTTGTACATTTGAAATTTAAGTTCTTACTTTTATGTTAAGAAATTTAGTTTATCAACTTTTCAGATTTAAAAATGTTAGTCAAATTGTTAGAATTGTTAAAATTTTTCTATTTAATTTTAGATTCATTAAAACATCATTTTTTTATTACATATGAGTACCAAGTGAAGGTTTTTATTATTATATATATTTCAAAATGTCATACGGTCGAATTTAATAGAATAAATTTAATAATGTTAACAATTAAGTTTGAGTCTTGAAACCTGAAATGCAATGGACTAAATTCCTTAAAAAGTAGAGAAATTAAATTCCTTAAAATATGTGTAGATTAACTAATTTCTGAATGTGCAAAAGCTACAAGGACCTGGAGCATATTTTAACCTAAATTAAACTCATGATGAGCACAAATCATATACAAACTACCTATGTTTGTTGAGTTGAGCGGTATGATGCTAATACCTCTTAAGTAATTCTCAAGTTCAAATCTTATTATTAGAGAAAATAACATTAGGAGAGTTTGCCCTCTATTTAGAACATTTTTGTTTGAACTAGATCAGATTAGTCGATCGGACCGACTGGATCGAGAATCAACAATTAAACTTGGTGTTGCTTGGTTCAGCTAAATCAACAATTAGGGTAACGTTAGCCTAATAAAGGAGTGAGTAACCATTTTGTGGCATCTTTGGATTAGATCTATGCTCATTTAAACTAAGGATGGAGGTGGTGAGGCAGGTTATCTCGAGCCATGATGCATTTTGCCTTGATACTAATAGTATTTACATAGCTTAAAGGGTACTAGATTTGAGGGATAACTTTTTTTTCGAGGTGTTGAAAAAAATTGGTTAAGAAAACGGTTTTATAGTTATAGCGAAAGTTTTAAAAACTTTCAAAACTAAGCCCTTGTGTGATGTTTATAGTAATAAACTCTAATATGGTCTTGTTCCTTAGTCCTTATCAAATTCAAACATTTCCTTATTTTAGTTTTATTTTATAAATATTATTTATTTATTTATTTATTATACATCTGGTCTTGTTCCTTAGTCCTCACCAAATTTGTTGAGCACTGGGCATCACCTTCACCCATTCATCAACACCAATAACCCTTACTCTGAACTTCTTCATTTTCACATCCTCCGTTGTAGAGCCATAGAACTAGGATTGGTTGTAGAGCTACTGATATGGCCTTCTGCCTACTAGGTCTCCAAGACCTTATCCTTACCTATATGTCTCCAGTCATATTCGCCCTCAAGCACAACCTCAAATGGAACAAACTTGTTCTAAGCAACAATCTAAAGCCTTGATTCTTACCCTTTTTAACCTCGGGCTCTATTGACCCAACCTGAACATGGTGGTTGAAAAAAGGAAAATTTTGAATCTGTTTAAGTTTTCTTCATATTTTTCCCTTTAATTTGTTTTATTTATAAAATTGTTATTTCAATAAATAAATGGTGTGTTAGAAAATGGGAAAAAATAAATCTTTATTTATTTATAAATATGTAGATAATTTTATATGTATTTTTATAAAATCTTATATATTTTTATCAAAAAATAAACATTTAAATATTTTTAATTTTTAAAATTTTTATTTTTTAAGAATAAAGACTAAATTGGTAGAATGCGTAAAGTTAAGTGTTAAATTTTTTTATTTTTTTAAAATTAAAACCAAATTTATAGAATTTAGAAATATTAGAGAACTAAATTTATTATTATACTAATAAGAAAAGGTCATATCAATATTTTATTTTCACGCCCAAAAAAAGACCACAACAACAATAATAATAATAATAACAACTGTGACTAGAATATTAGAATGTGATTGAAAAGATTATATCCTAACTCATATCTTATAAATCTTAATGTATTAAATTGAAGGCTCATATTTTTTTATAGGATTTCATTTTTTTTAATTCCATTCGCGTTCCCATTATTTTATTTCGATTTATTTAGCTTTTTAATTTTTTTAAAAAGAGTTATTTTAAATTTTATTTCTTTTAATTTTTAAATTTGTATTATTTATCAAATCATCTGGATGAAAAAATAATGTAACGTTTGTTAACTTTACAGATATGATATCAGCATGACATCCATGCATATGCCACATCAACAATTAATAAAGTTTAAAAAGTTTTAGAAATTAAAAGATATAATTATTAAATTTATTTTAAAAAGTATAGAAATTATTAATTGTTATCAATGTTAAGAGTGATTTGATAAATAATACAACTTCAAATACTAAAAAATGTGAAAAATTAAATGTAAGGTTTTATAAAGTTGAAAAGAATAAATCATTATAAGTTATATTTTTTATTAAATTAATAATTAAAATTTAGATTAGATTAAATTAAAATAAAATATAAAAAAATTCAAAATAAGGTTGAAAACATTGATGTGGATTGTCCAAACCTCAACGTTTGAAAATGTGTAATAAGAAAATTCAAAGGGCGGCTCCTTTCCATAACACAACTACGGCTCATTTCAGTTCCATCCATTTTTTTTATTATTATTTTTAGTTGTTTTATATTAATTTTTAAATTTATTATGGTAAAATGAACTTTTTTATTGCTTTTGAATATTATTTTAAAGAAATTTTAAATTTTTTCATAAATATTTAAAAGAACTCTTAAATTATTTTTGCTATCTTAAATAGAAAATATTTATTTTTATATCATAAAAATTAAATTAATTATATATTAAATAAAAAAATATTCAATTTAATTTTAAATAACCACGATTTTTTGACTTACATTCCGTCAAACGTTCAAATACTTCAGTTCAAGTTGATTTTCAATTTGACAGCCCTACCCTTACTCCTAATATTGTATCAAAAAAGAAAAATTATGATTCATCAAACCTTTTGGAGAGCTAGTGGCTATTGGTAAAATTTACCAACTTGTTTTATAACCTAAATTACATAAATACTCATTAAAATTTTATTAAATATATTTTATGATTAAATAAATTAGCACCAAAAAATTGATTGGTCTATAAATTTTTTTAAAACAATATTGTTGGATTTTTTGTTATCTAATTTTTCTTCTTAAAATTTATATATATATATATCATGCTACTTTGGTTTTATATAATACTTAAAATTATTCATAATCATTTTTCAACTCTTAAATATGGTGATAAACACGCTTCAACGTGCTCAAATTCACATCTTACTATATTGACAACAATGCCGATACTAATCGAATTAAGACTCAATCAGCTTCATTTAACTAACGTTGACGAGTTTAAAAAATGCACATGGAAAGATACTTATGTTATATTATTTAAATTTCCAATGGGTTGGATACAATAAACTTGACCTCAAATAAAATGAAAAATAGAAATTGAAAATTTAATGATGTGGGTGTTGACTTTATAACAGGGTTTAAATTAATGCTTTAATTTGAAAATATTGAAAAATTAACACATAATGGAAAAAAATCAAAAATAAAAATGAAACAAACTATGTGTAAGTAGCAAATAAAAGGAAATTATAATTTTGTCAAACGCGGTTTTAGCGGTTTTGCTACTCATATTTTGTTTGATTATTATTAAATAATATTTTGACATTAGAAAATTTCGTTTATTTTTGTTGCCATCTAAATTCACTTCTATTAATAAATATTGTATTATTTTACAATTAATAATAATATTTATCTAATATATAAATAAATAATTTATTTCTTAAAATATGTATAATTGAATCAAAATTAAAATTCCGTATGTTTGATAGCAGCAGATCAAAGTTCATATATTAAATTACGAATTAAATTAAAGTTTAAATGTAATTTTGAGATTTTTTTTGTTATTAGCTTTTTTTTAGTAAATCCCAATATTTTGAAATAAAATATTGAAAAATAAAATAAAATATGTGCAATGTGAAGAAAAATTAATTTGAAATTTTCTTAAAACGCGTTTGTAGTTGTTTTCTCTTCATATGATTTTGATATATTGAAATTTTAAAGAATAATTTCAGTTCCAAAAATAAAATTTTAAATTTTTTTTGAGCAAAAAGTCTCTTACTTTTGTTGCCATGTAAATTGACTTTTATTAAGAGAGTTAGGCCAAACATTTATCCTCCATTACCAAGACTGTCCTATAACTCTTTTTCATTGTTTTTTTATAATTTCATTTTTATTGGTTAAAGTTTTTTTATTTATTAGTAATAAAGTTTGGGAAAGAAAGTATTTTTAAGAATTTGAAGTAATTCCTAAAATATATATCTTGTAAAGTTTAATTAATTAAAATATTCAAAATAATAAATACATTTTTAAGAAAATTAATTATGTTAATTTAATTGAGAAAGAGTGTTTGGACACCATGAAATAATTGTAAAAGAGTGTTATTAAGGAGTAAACTATTAAAATAGTCATTTTTTTTGTTTACCTCATACATTTTAATAACTTATGTTTGAAATATTATGTTTTAGTCTCTTGAGTTATCGCATTGTAACATTTTAGTCATTGAACCGTTAATTGTCGCTAACGGTGTAACGTTAAACTGATGTGGTGCGCTAAATCATCATTTCAAACAAAAATTTTAGGTTAATTTATACAATCCTGCTCATGCTTTATTCATTTTGAGCAATATAATTGTTTTTATTTTTACATCACATAAATAAAGGAAGCAAGTAAGAAAGAGTGTAGTACATAGTTTGCAAATTGAAGTTTCTTTGTATTTAACTTCAAAACTCATCAAAATCATTGAAAAAAAATAAACACATTGCAATTCTCAATTTTCTTTGTTTTAATCTTCGGGGTTCTTTAATTTATGGTGGAAGAAGATGAAGTTTGGCAAGGAATTTGAAGCACAAATGGTGCAGGAATGGCAGGAAGCATACGTGGATTACAGTAATCTGAAATCAATACTGAAAGATATCTTAAGGTTCAAGCAATTGAACAACGCACCGTCTCCAATGGCAGCAACAGTAAAAGGAAAATTGAAGAGAAATGCATCACTTTACAGAGCTTTCAGTGGACTAACAAGCCGGTTTCGACCAGATTCAACATTGAAGAACAATGAAGATGAAGTGATATTGGTAAGTGCAGTGCAAGAAGGAGACGGAGAAGGGGATTACCAGACCATGTTTCTCAGGTCAAATGAAGAAGGAGCTGAACATGAACTTGTTTTCTTTAGGAGACTTGATGATGAATTCAATAAGGTTATCAAGTTTTACAAGAAGAACGTTGCAGAAGTTATTGTGGAAGCTGATGAGTTGAGTAAACAAATGAATGCCTTGATTGCTCTTAGGATTAAGGTTGATAATCCAGTTATTGGACAAAATGATGTAAACCTTGTTCCTAATGGATTTTCTTCCAATTCATCATCAATTGATCATCCCACTAACGGTGGAAATCAAGGTAAGTGAAACTGAAAACCAGGAAAAAAAATCTGGGTTTTGTTTAAGGAGTCCGATTCCAAGTTTTCTTAAGTTGTTGCACTCTGGTTGTGTGTAGCATGGTCAGTGATTAATGTTATCAAAGAAGAGCAAAAGGAGGAAGATAATGATGGAATCAATGGAGGGGAAGGTAATAAGAAAGAGGGTTTTAAGGCAGCTCCATTAGAGGTTTTGGATCATGTAAAGATCAATGTTGAGGTTGGAACTCCATTATCAACACTCAAAGCTGTCATCAGAAGTTCAAAATCAGACTTATCATTCAGCAGGAAAGAACTGAGGACAGCTGAAGAGAAAATCACGAGGGCTATTGTTGAATTCTACAGAAAGCTTAGACTTTTGAAAAGCTACTGGTAATTTCAATGGCTTCCTCTGTTTCTTTTTTTTTTTTCCTTCTGTTTTTAATAAGTAAATTAAAATCTGTTTATTTTATTGGTGGGGCATTTGATAGTCAATCATATCTGTATTTGTTTGATTTATCAGCTTTCTGAATCAATTGGCATTTTCCAAGATCATGAAGAAATATGACAAGGTTAGTAAAATTCACCTTTTTTATGGGTTAAAAATAAAATGAAATCAGAATATTGTTGGTTGATTCGAACTGGTAGCATGCAGACCTCATCTCGAAATGCATCAAAAGCTTACTTACAGATGGTTGACAAGTCTTACTTTGGCAGCTCTGATGAGGTTAGAAATGGCTAAGTAGCACAAGGATATGACTCTTCAAATACGACTACATCCCCTTTGCTACCCAACTTAGCTCTTTTTGTTTTATGTTTGACAGGTTACTACACTTATGGAAAGGGTGGAGGATACATATGCTAAACACTTTGCTAATGGAAATCGCAGAAAAGGAATGAAAAAGCTAAGACCTCAAGCTAAAAGGGAAAGACATAGAATTACATTTTTATATGGTAAACACTTTTTCTTTTGGCACTAAATGAGATCGGAAAAATAAGTTTTAAATTTTTAAAGGACAAGCAACCGAGTTAAACTATATTGGGATTTTTCTGTCTCCATAACAAATTTGTGTTGACATGCAGGCTTGTTCTCAGGTTGCTCCATTGCACTAATAGTGGCAATCATTTTGAATTTACATGCAAGAGCTCTTCTTAAGAGTGTAGAACGTGATCAGTACATGGTCAACATATTTCCACTTTACAGGTACAGTTACTCGAATGTAGAACCCATCAATTTGAGCCAGCTTACATGCCATCTAATACGAGTAATTAATACTTGAGTGATAAAATTGATGATTGTGCTTCATCACTGTTCTTTGCAGCCTGTTTGGTTACATAGCACTGCACATGCTCATGTACGCTGGAAACATATACTTTTGGAAGCGTTATCGAATCAACTTCCCATTTATATTTGGTTTCAAGCAAGGCACCGAGTTGGGATATCGACAACTCCTCCTCCTCACTTCTGGTCTTTCTTTGCTTACATTAGCTGCTGTCATCTCACATTTGGATATAGAGATTGACCCTCGCACTCAAACATTCCGAACTTTAACCGAATTAATCCCACTCTTCCTCCTCATTGTATGTCCTTTACATAACTTATTTACTATATTTTCCTTTTTTCTCACTGAAAAATGACCAAGTTCTTCTTATTGTGAATTTCAGCTTGTGGTTTCAATAGCATTCTGTCCTTTCAATATCATATATCGTTCAAGCCGATTCTTTCTTATCAGATGTGCATTTCGCTGTGTTTGTGCACCTCTTTACAAGGTGCCTGCAACTTTCAATTGTGATCCTTTTTTCCCTTTCCATTTAGGTATCAAATTGTTAAAAAGTGCATAGTTCGGAGACCAATTTACATATAAATTATCTTCATGTTATGACCATGTAGGTCACCCTCCCTGATTTCTTCTTGGCAGATCAATTTACAAGCCAGGTTCGATAACTTTACTGTAATTACTGAAACCTGCTTAAATTTGTTTTCTTGTCAATATCTATTCACATTATACATACATATATAAGCGCAGGTTCAAGCATTTAGAAGTTTGGAGTTCTACATTTGCTACTATGTTTGGGGAAACTTTAGAGAGAGATCGAACAAGTGTGAGGACAGTGAAGTTTATAGAGTTTTTTACATTGTTGTAGCCATTGTTCCTTACTGGCTCCGTTTCATTCAGGTAATTGGTGACACATAGTTCAAATTGCATGTAAAATATCTGTACGGATTATGGGTATATATTACATATGGGTATTTTTAATTTTTTAACAATTTTCATATATTTTGTATCGATTTAAAACATCATATTTAAGGTCGGTAAAATAACTTGAATCCATAAAATTTCAATCCAACTTAGACCTTATAAGATCGGTATGTATTTTTATAAAATCTTATGTATCGAAACACGAGTATGGGATGGTTCTATTGTAAAATTATCATATTCATTTGTTTAAAAGCTTTGTTGTGCATAACTTGCAGTGCCTTAGACGTTTATTGGAAGAAAAAGATGCAGCACATGGTGTGAATGGTCTGAAATACTTATCAACCATAGCAGCGGTTGCCCTTAGGACAATTTATCAGTTCCAAAAGCAGAAGGCAACAACATGGCTGGTCTTGGCGGCTGCAACTTCTGGGATGGCAACCATTTTTAATACATATTGGGACATTGTCATCGATTGGGGTCTTCTTAGAAGAAAATCAAGCAATCCTTGGCTTAGGGATAAGCTTGTTTTACCACACAAAGTTGTTTATTTTTTAGCCATGGTAAGAAACCATCCCACTAATTTCTCTTTCTACCTATATGTTCATGGTTGTTTGATGTTGGATTTTCAATTGTAATACCATCTCTTGAATGAACATCAGATTAGGTTAAGGAACTAAAGGGTGTAAAATTGCAGGCGTTGAACTGTGTGTTGAGACTGGTTTGGATGCAACAAGTTTTAGGTATTCAAACTGTACTTTTCCTTCACGGGACCGCCTTGACTGCTGTTGTTGCTTCCTTGGAGATCATTCGTCGTGGAATTTGGAATTTCTTCAGGTATTTTTAAACTCTCTCTCTTTTACTAGATACTGTCATGGTTATTTTTGGTAAACATATGATATGAAATTTGATAGGTTGGAGAATGAGCATTTGAACAATGTGGGCAAATACAGGGCATCCAAATCAGTTCCCTTGCCTTTTTGCTACGATCACAATGGGGACAACAGCATGTAACAAGCAATTTCTCCAAAGGAGAACTTATACCAGAGTATGTAACCAAATTTAATCAAAAAATAATTTTGAAGTTTTTAATTTTAGAAAAAAAAATTTGTAAGTTTAGATGCAAAAAAAAAAAAGTCTTACTATTTTGAATTTATTTACAAAATTGTAAAGTAAAAGGACTGATTATAAAATTTGACGGATATCTGAACATTGATAAATTTATGAAAAGAAAAATGGTTGATATGTAGAACCAATATAATCTTTGTGTAGCATACACATTAATTTTTATTATTGCTACTTCTTAACACAATAAAATTGAAAATAAACATCAAATAGCCATTTGAGAAAATGCATTATAAATGGATGGGTTTGTTTTACAAAAACACTTTTCCAAAAAAAAATATTTTTGAAAATTAAATTAATTTTTTAAAAAAAGTTAATAATTTTTAATGTTTAGATGATTTTATGTAAAACTTTTTTATTGTTTGACGAATTTTCATGAAATTATTTTTTAAATTTATTTTTAGTGATACAAATACAATATAAATATATTTGCTATAAAATATTATAGAAACATTTTCCTTTAACAATTGATATTTGGTTTATAATAAGATAATGTTTTATAATAAATAATATCTTATCTAGACTTAATGATAAGGTATAATGATGGATTTAATCCTTAACATTAATTTATATCTTTTGTGAATATGACCCTTATTTTTTTTAGTTAAATTTGACCCTCAAAAAAAAATTAAATCAAATTTGATTATCAACCTTTTAGATAGAATCAAATTGCTATTTTTAAATGAAAATACTTGCTAAAACGTTAATTTTTTTATGACTTAATTGAATAGTTGGCCCTCAAACTATATCTTGTATTTGATTTAGATACCTAAACTTTTTTTGGTCAAATCAAATACCTAAACTATATTTCCGTAACAAATATGAACCTTAGTCGTTATCTTCGTTTAAAAACCCTTTCAACCAATAAAAAATTGACATGTTATTAAAATGTATTTTTCATTAATTATACTCGAAAAATGAAAAAATAAAATAAAATATTTATTTTGTAAATTAAAAAATAGGGTAAAAATAAATAATCCAATCTAACCTACACATAATTACCTTTTTTTCTTCAAGTTTTGTTTCATATTTCCTCTACTCGTCTCTTATGTATCAAAATCTACAATATTTCACAAGATTTGAACAATGTCAATTTTTAGAAGCTCAAGCAATGTCTATTATTACTGCCAATTGAGGGCACCAATTTATACTTCCAATATGCCTTGGAGTAAAGGGGGAGAAATTATGGTTGTTTAAACTATAAAGAGGTATTTAGTGTTTATTTGACTTTTAATTTGACAACACTATTGGGTTTTTAAATGAGTTGAATTTTTTAATTATAATTTTATTGCAAATTTCAAAAACATTTAGATTGTTAATTCCTTTGAAATCGATTATTTAGACATGAATGCGAGTAGAAATGTTATTTGGGTTGATGGGGTTCTATTAGAGTTTTTTTCGTGCAACCCTCTAAATTAAGACCAAAACAGTTCACAAAACATAATGGCAAACAAGTTTCCATATTTTCACATGTTTTCTAAAAAGTATATTAAACAATTGATAAAAACAAAATTGCAAAGAATCTTCCTAAATTGAGACTAAAACAACTCACAAAAATAGTTTCCATGCACAAAAATATACCAATCCAACCCAAAAGTCTATGAAACCCACAAAATATGTGAATATACTTATAGTCTCCAAATGGTTGGTTTTGGCGGTTGCTTTGGGATTGTCTTTCTTGGAGTTAGCTTTGTGGTTCCACTTAATAGATCACCTCTATGAGATGACATTGGATTTGCCTTAGTGTTTGTTGCTTGGTTTAAGGTTGTTGATGTAGGAGGCTTAGTGGTTGCTAGTTGGTTTGAGGTGGTTGTTGTAGGATGCACAATGGTTGGTGCCAAGTGCAACGCACTAGTTGTTAGGGTAGGAGGGGTAAAAGTTGTTGAAGCTTTCATTACTCTCTTTGCTACTTGTTGTTTGGTGTGAAGCCTTGAAACTAGTATCTAGCCTTCTCTTCCAGGATAAAAAATGAATAAATCAACTAAACACAACATAATAAGCATGGTTAACTTCAAGTTACTTACATTAAAGATTTACAAACCAAATTTATCATTTGTATACATTTTTAGGCCTTGCATGATCCAAGTGCAACATGCTTAATTGGTTGTTGTTTGGGAGGTTAGGAGTGAGTCACCTTAGCCCTGGTTGTTGCCCTTTTTGCTAGTGTTGTAGATGTTGTAACATTTCTCAATCTACTTGCATATGCATATTGTTGTTGGTTCCCTAGATGTTGGTGCCCTTGTTGACATTCCCCTTGTTGTGATGAAATTGTACCGATTACTGATGCATGAGGAGTTTGGAATGTAACTTGAGATGATTAATACCTTAGTTCTTCATTTTGATGTTCCATATTAAAAAAATTGAATGTTAGTTGCTAAACCATCAAACAAAATACAAAAGGCCACAACCATTTACCTCAATTGTTAATTGTTGTATGCAAGATTGTTTGATTGCTGAATCATCTTGAGTTGCTTTTAGTTGTACCTACTCAATACATATTAGTACATGGATAAAATTCTAAGTCATTTAACTAAAACAAGCACCACAAACAAGATTTACACTTGCCTCAAGTTGACTTCTCAGCCTTATATCTGACTCAACCCAACTAGTTAATAGGGAATCAAATTTCAATTCCATTTACAATTTAGCACACATATAAAAAATTTCAATCATGTATACTATAATAATTCAATTCAATAACATAACATATGTATTTCATATCAACCAATACATATTCTCACTCAATTTTATAGCATAATTCATATTTTAAACAATTCATATTATTTTCTATTTTATTCAATTTAGTCCTCTATTATGAGAATTCACATTCAAGATCGATCCAATATCTTATACCATTACTATATACTTACCTCAGTACTCCCATATGCATGTAATATGAAAATACAAGCAATTTATATGACTTTAAATTATAAATGTACAAACTAGAAGTTTTTGTTACTCGTCGATCACTTTCGTTTTTCCTCTCCCTCTCAACGATTCAGTGTTATTGTTAGATACAAATAATCATAAAACACATTGCATTATCAACCTCAATCAAAACATAATCAAATACCCATTTTTACAAATTTTACAAATTATTGAATTTAGTCCCTAAAATCGGGACAATCATAACTTTCAATTTAAAACCTTGGATTAAAATCTGATTTCACCAAAACTCATTAGGCACCCTCTATTTTCTAACTCCTACCAATAATTCATGATAGCTTTGCATTTTATTCAATTTAGCCCCTAATGTACGAAACTAAAAATTAAGCTTTACAATTTAGTCCTTTCTTATACTAAGCTTAATTTCTAATAATTTAACACCAAAATCATTCAATTCCCTACCATGGAAACTTTCTAAAACTTTAACAGTTTTTCAAATTAGTACATGGGTTAGCTAGATCAAGTTCCCATGATTCAATTTCTGTAAAAATAAAAGAAAAATGGCTAGGGACTTACTTGAAATTAAAGCCAAAAAGCTCAAAACCCTTGGCTATGGTGTTTTGCAATTCTTCTTGCTTAGAATTGGATTGGGGAAGATGATATTCTCTTTCTTCCCATCGATTTGTTATATATATTAGGATTAAATTATAAATTAATTATTTAATTATGTTTTAACTAAATTAACTTTAATTAACTTAAGTTAGTGGCTAATTAATCATAAAGTCCACTAGCTTATAATCTAACATGGTATAATTGCTATTTTGAACCTTTAGTTAAAAATCTATAGTAATTGAACTTTACAATTTAATCCTTGGATCCTAATTACTCACAATTTTGACTAAATGGCTTAACAAATTTTAATTCAACAATATTATAACTTTGTAAACATCTCTATTAAGTATTTAGAGGCTAGTTTACGAAAATAGGGCCCCAAAACTGCCTTTTCCAGTACCATCGGAAACCGGGTTGTTACAATATCATTCTTTTTTTTTAATTTTTATGAACTTTTATATATTTTTTGAATATTTTATATTTTTTAAATGATGTGGCATATATGAAAAATATTGTTGTATCAGCATGAAATACATGTGGATTGCTACACAAACACCATTAAAAATTAATGTTTTAGACAACATTTTTGTTAAAAAAAGCGATTTGACTATTTTTTAAAAGTTAATGACCAAATTTAACTTAAAAATGAATAAGAATAAAATTGACAAAAAATTGTAAATGTTCATAATTAAATTTATTATTGTGCCTAATAATAACCAATATCTAATTAAAACTTAATTTAAAGATATATATTTTATAATATATTAGAGCAAACAGTGATACCTCACATTAGAACTTTAAAGGGTAAATGAAATTAAATATGATTATATATTAATATATTATAAAACAATTGTTGAACAAAACTGTATATTATAAAACCATTATTACTAAATATTTAAAAATTATAATATATAGTTATTATTAAAATATTAATATAAAATTTTCAATAAATTTAAAGATATTATTTGTAATACCTAAATTTTACCCGCCCTTTTGTAAATAAAAACATCAAATATAAAGCCCAATTTTTACAAAGCAAATGACCGGCCACAAGGCCCAAAACCCGAAATACAGCAAAGGGGGCCCAAAGTTTAGAGGCCCAAGACTGATTCAGGGAACCCTAGGGTTTCCAGGAGGCAACAGCGCCACAACTGAGCGAAGCCAAGCCCCGAATCTTCACGATCTACACCTGCGAACACAAGAAAGGAAACAAAAATCAAATCAGATCGAATCAATCAAAATTCGTTTCCTGATTTCATTTATTCTATTTGGCTATAAAAAAGCCATTCCAATACTGTAAAAAGATTGGATTTTGGGAAATCAATAAAAAAGGCTTTATTTTTTTCAACACAACAGAGAAGCAAACAAAGCAAAAGGTTGTTACTTGTAGTTTTTTTTATTCTTGTTTTTATCATTATAGATACACAAATAAAATAGATAAGGGAAGGAAGGAAACCACCTGCGTTTGGAGCCTAAATCGCCGTGTGCCTCCGAGGTAGCCGTCTCCGAGGAAAGATGGTCAGAAACCGAAAGGTTTCTCGAGTTCTTGAGGGGTCTCTGCCTCTATTTTGAAGGTTTTAAGCCCATATTTGGGCAAAGGGGTCGAGAAGGCTGAAAAGGAGATTTTTTTCTTTTTCGGCCACCGCAGACGGTGGTGCCGGCGCTGGAGAACGGCGGCCAGCGCAGTGGCCGGTGACCGTCCGATGACCGACCGATTGTCGGAGGACGAAAAGGCTGAGAGAGTTTTTTTTGGAAAACTTAGTTTTTTTTAAAAAAAAAGGGGTTTTGAAATGAAATGTGGCCTTAATTTTGGCTTAAATAGCCAATTGAAAACGGCGCCGTTTTGAGGGGAGGATCCGCGCGTCGACCCGACCCGGACCCAGGATCCGCGTGTTTTTATGCGGAGGGGAAAATTGCACTTTTAGCCCCTCCGCCTTTAAATGTCTTTATAATTAGGTTTTTTTATTTTTTAAATTCGCTCTTTAATTTATTTTAATTTCAATTTAACCCTTCTGGAACGACACCGTTTTAGAGGAGAAGGGAAAACTACTCTTCCAGCCCCTCTATGTAATTCGCGCGTTCAATTTGGTCCTCCAAACTTTATTTATTTACTGATTTGCCCCTATTTTTACTTGATACCCAATTTAGTCCTTTTTCCATATTTTTCTTAAAATCAGTATTTCTAATAATTTTTTTATGAAATTATTGTTATTATTATATGTATATATATAAATGTTTCTTTTGTATGTATTTATACTTTTAAAACTAATATTTCTTGTATATTTTTTTAGGTACATGTTTTATTAATTTTAATATTATTTTAATTATTTTAAATTTATATATTTTCTTGGGAACATGTATTTTTTTGTTTATTTCAACCATCTGTCTATTAATTTAGGTTTACATATTTTCTATCTTGTCCATTTATTTAATATTTTGTAGATCATTATTTCATTTATTTGTTCATATATTTTGCATTATTTCTATGCTATCGTAGTATTTATTATTGCATTATATATATTTAATGTAGCATAACATTATATTTTTTTCTCGATTTTTTAGTTTTTTTTTTAAATCAAACTTTTTTTCAAAAATGGACATTCTTTTAATTAAAATAAAAGCTCATTATTGGGAATTCAACACGTTGTGTCCTAACGTATTGGATGTGACGCATTGATTTCTCGAAATGAAGATTTTTTAAAAAATCATAAAGGAAATTTTCCGAGTTTGGGATTATAAAGGAATTGTGCCCTAACGTATTGGGTGTGATTTCTTAAATCTTGGATAAGCGGATGTTCTTTTAAAGTGAAGGAAATATTCCGAGTTTGGGATTCTAAAGGAATCGTGCCCTAACGTATTGGGTGTGTTTTCTTAAATCTTGGATAAATGGATTTTCCTTTAAAGTTTTTCATTATACGAATATTTTGACTTAACTCATTTTGGAAGAAATTAGAATGTTGTGCCCTAACGTATTGGGTGTGGCATTTTTGCTTCTCTGGATTGAGAAGGGTCTTAATACATAACGTTTTAAGTTTTTTTTTTAAAATTATATTTTTAAAATTTTCGACCTTAAGACAATAACTAATTAACTAGGTACCAATTTTTGGGCGTAATGAAGGTGTTAAACCTTCCTCATACGTAATCGACTCCCGGACCCGTTTTCTAAAATTCGTAGACCAAAGCCGTTTTTTTAGGTGATCCAATCACACCTCAACAAAAGATTGGTGGCGACTCCCAAATTTTTATTTTTTTTAAAAGTCGACAACCTAAATTTTTTTTTGTTTTTCAAAAGGTGGTTTCGACATTATTAATGGTAAATTTTATTATTAAAATAAAATTATAATATTAACTAAGAAAACAATATATATTAATAATTTATTACATGCTTAAATATAAATATATATATTGAATAATATTAAAAATTACTGCATGTGAGATTAATACTTTAAAATAATAAATATTTTTAAAAGGATGAATTATCTCGTAGTAGAGTCCTTTTTTTTTTCTTCCACAAGCAACCTTAAAATATTCACACACATATTTTATTATACCAGATAAGATGCTTATAAACCCCTAACCTTGTTTATAAAATTTAAAAACCCACTGACAATGTAACAAACAAATTTCCCTACTAAAATTGTATTATATAATGACTTTAATCAAATTAATTTTCATATGAAAATTAAATTATGCCGAAAAAATTGTTTTCTAAAAAATTACTGGAGGGAAAATCGTTTTCCAATAAAATGGACTTATTTATTTTAACCAATAAATCACTTTCCACTTGATAAGTTATTTTCATAAAATAAGATTAAGAAAATACAAAAAACATTTTCGGTAGATCAATTTTCTAAAAACAAGCACCCCAAAGTTCCAAATTATTCAAAATCATGACTTCATTCAACCAATGTGGATCTACCAAAATCAAACACAACAGAAAATACTTTTGGAGATCAACATGCCCCATTTAAACTAGGAAAAATACTAAACACATCAAAACGCTATTTAAGCTATGCTCTCCAGGGCCTGCAGTATATCGGCCTTCAAATCTTCGAAGTCTTCAACCCCGAAGCTGAATCGAATCAAGTTATCCAAAATCCCGTACTTGCTCCTCTCAGCTTGGCTAAGATCCCTGTTTCATATTTTTGCACAAACAACCACATATTTATCACGTAACATTGTAACATTAGCTCCACAAAGGTTCCCATCCATGTTGGGAGACCCATATCTAAGCTTTTGTTTCAGTGGTTAGAGAATGTTCACCGGAACCAAATAAATAAACAAAAGCAAGATATAAATGGATAAATTGTCATACCAGTAGGACATTATAGCTGGCGGATCAACAATGCTTTCACAGCCACCAAATGATGGAGCAATGTATGGTATCTTCAATGCATCAACAAACTTGATGGTGGTCGTCAGATCTCCATCCACCTGAATGATTTTGACAGCATGAAAAGTTAGAGAAGTTTTTAACATGAATAAAACACCAAATGAAAGCAACAGAGGTTAGAGATCAATTCCCAGTTAAAATGCTAAAAAGCAGTTGAAGAAACCAACCTCAAAACTGATCACACCGCCAAAGCCAGTCATTTGCCGCTTGGCAATTTCATGTTCAGGATGACTTGGCAAGCCTGGATAATAGACGCGTTTCACCTGCCATAGAAATTTAATAAGCCAAGGATCAGGGAAATAAATTCAAGTTAGAATAGGATATGATAAATCAAATGTTATTAAATTGAGTGGCGTTAAATGGATTTTACGGATAAACAAGAATGGAATTATTAAAATGTCATTGCATTTCATACCCTAGGATGTGCCTCTAAAACTTCGGCCATCCTTAATGCTGTTGAATTTTGTTGCTGTACACGAAGATGCAGTGTCTTCATGCCTCTGATGATTAGATACGCAGCATTCTGTTTAAACAATAGAAACAAACAGATTACTTTAAACCATGCAACTTATAATGGGGAATTTTTCAGACACAAATCTTCAAAGAATAAGTTGAAAGTCACTAAAGCATCATTCTAGAAATGACAACATATTCTTCCTGACTAGAAATCCAACCACCCACCTCAGCAATCTAGCCCTCTTAACTCAGTGCAATTACAATATTAATCTAGTTGCAACGGAAAATATGGTGACATAAACACGAGACATCAAGAATATGTTCTGTCAGGACAACTCACCGGGTTGAGGGTACCACCCAAGATATGATGCAAAGTACGAATTTCTGTAACCAACTTCTCAGAACCACTTATACAACCAGCAAGGACCTGTGACATTGAGAATTACACATGTTTATTGCTTGAATTAATGATTATTGAAACATGAATGAAGAAGTAATTCAAACTGCCTAAATTAACAAGAGAAAGTGTTTACATCATTGTGTCCACCAATAAATTTTGTTGCAGAGTGCAAAACAAGATCAGCACCAAGAGCCAGGGCCTTCTGATTAAGAGGTGTAGCAAAGGTACCATCAATGCAGACAAGTGTTCCTTTGCTGTGACACAACTTTGAAACTTTTTCTATGTCAACACATCTAAGGAACGGATTTGTTGGAGACTCGGTAAAGAAAAGAGAAACCTGCATGAAAATCATAATTCACTCTCAACTCAAAATGTATTGTTATGTCCAAGCTAAACATAAAAAGATAACCACTTTCTATGCTACTAACTTTGTTCTTGTTGAGTGCAGACTCCAGGCCATCCACATCTGCAGGGTCAATAACAGTAGCCTGCATGTTGGATGATAGCAAGTTTGCGATTAGAAATGAACCAAACTTCAACATACTACTTTGTATAAATATAAACATTCAAGAAAAGTCTAGCATTAAAATTGATGCAAACTTCATTAGGTTGCTGATCAAGTTTCACTTCTTACATATAATAAAAAAATCCAACAGAGAAACGGGGCTGGTGTAAGCTTTTAAGTTAAAAACTACATTCATCTAGGTGCATCAATATTTTGGTAAGAAGATATCTCAACATAATTGCCCCCAATAAAACAAGACTGGCACAAAAACTCTGGGCATTTTGGTTACCATAATTCTCAAATACTATTCACTGAAAGTTAAACGTGAACAAATTTGAAGTCATACCGAGATTCCCATTTTAGGTAGGATGGTCTCAATGAATATCCTAGTTTTTCTGTAGCAATCTGTTGTTGTCACAATGTGTCCGCCAGCAGGAACCAATGCCATCAGCATGACTGTGCTAGCACACATTCCAGATGCCATAATCAGGGTCGACTCAGCCCCCTCAAGTGCACTGAAACAAAGAAAGATCACCTTACGAATGTTTCAATGACATGGATAGAAGAGACAAGCAAATGCCATTTAACAAAAAGTAATGAAAAATACAATAGAGGCAGCCAAACCTTATCTTCTCCTCTGCAACCACAGTGGTTGGATTTCCATACCGCCCATATTCAAAACTTGTATGGCGTTTTTCCTGCAATAATATCAGACAAAATGTTAATGCAAAGCAAAACTTTTGGGACAACCATCATTTCTTGACAACTGCAAACATATAGCACCAAACCCTGACAATGGCAAGTTAACATATAAAAGACCAAAACATTTCTTGAAATCGAAACCTTGACAAGAACCCTAATAGATCAACATAAACATTATCTACAGAAAAAACAGATTAATCGATGCTATTAATATACCTTGAAGTCAATAAGCTCCTGAGTTTTCTTAAAGAAATATGCAGAAGTATTAACCACTGGAGTAGTAATTGCATCAGTAACTATACCGCGACCTAATCTTTCACCTGCATAAATAAAACGTAAAACCCATTAGAAAAGCGTCTGGATGAGTCATTTGAATTGCATCAATTCAAAATATTCACATTTGTAATTGCATTGTTCGGATATGAATTTGGTGAGATAAATAATAATCATAATAAACAAATAGCATAATATATTTGTATTTAATCGAACTTGCGAAGGTAATAGTGAAACACTTAAAAAAAAAAACCAACTATATTAGAGATAGAAAAAGAAAAAATATTGAATATATATGTGTAATAAGGTGACATAAAATTTGAAAATATTTAGAGATATTACTAATAATATGATATCATTAAAGTAAACAGTAAATAATTAAGTATGAATTAATGATAAATCTAAATAAAAATAAGAAAGAAGCTGAGTATTATATTTGCCAATTATAGTAAATATTGGATCGACAAAAACCACAAATATAGATATCTTTTCTTTTCCGTTCAAAATCAAAACATTTAAAAATTAAAACAAAAAGAAATGTTTTAACAAAATTTAAAGAGAGAGAGGAAACGATTAATCCATTTACCAGCATGAACAGTGATGCTCCCATCGGAGCTCAAAAACGATGTCTTGGAATCATATGAATCCCCAATCTGTACACTATCGTTGTCAATACAACCTTCTACAACTGCCACGCCATCAGAGACGGGGACGGAGGCTGCGGCTGCCTGAGAAGCAGCAGCCGCCGCCGATGAGGGGTAACCGGAAGTGGGACCGTTCGACCACGAAGCCGCGACAACTTGCGCGACACCGATGTTGCTACAGTTGCGGCGAGCCTTGACGCTGAGCTGGCGGACGAAGTTCGGGGGGAAACGAAAGATCAAAGACGACAAACCCCCACCGCCTGTACAAAACAACGATGCCGTTACTCGTCGGTTAGACCCGATGCGAGGCTTCTCCCCGGTCGGCGTACCGGAGAAGTCGGGATCGGAACGGCACTCGAATGAAGAATAAGCATTGAAAACCCTAGGAGGAAAGGAACACGAGGAGACAGCCATTTGTTTGACGACAGCGTTTCAGCTCTCTCACTTTTCTGCGACTTCTCCGAGATGCGAAGAGGCTCTCCCTTCTTTCTTTCCCCTGCAACGGCTTCCAACTCCTTAAATACGCGAATTCCGTTGTCGTTTTGTGGAAATTTTGTTTTTTAATCTTCGGAGTCAGCTTTTAACTAGGGTTAGGTTGATCTTTGTTTTTGCTTACGTGGCAGATAGTGACTGGTTCAATATTTGTTTATAAAGTGGGGTGAGTAATCTTTTTCATTTTCCCCTAGAGTATATCCCCTAATTTTAATCCTGGAATATTTGGGTGTTTGAGATATGTACATACAACTTCAATTCAATTATTCATATGAATTTGTTTTTATGCAATCACAATATTTTGTTACATTCCATTTAATTTAATTTCTTTATTCGAATTGAGTAAATTGTTTGAGTTAAATAAAAAAATTAAACATGTTAAATTAAAATCGCGATATAGTATAACTAATTTATATTAGAGCATATAAATTCGAAATCATATATATTTGGAAAATTTTAAAACAAAATAAGTCATTATGATAAATAAACTTCGATATTTATTTAACTTATTAAGAACCTAAAATTAATATTTAAAAATTTTTACCGTTCTTTATATATTCTTTAGAATTTTTTAAAATTTTATAATTTTTTAAAAAATATAAATTTTGATTTTTTTATAAATATTTTTATTTTTATTTTTGTAATTTTTGTTGAGAGAGACCAATTTGCTCATTTTCAAAATTGGCAGGGACCAAAGGAGTATTTACACCTATCTGTTATTTGAATTATTTGAGTTATTCAAATTGTAAAATTCAACCCGAATTACTTATTCGAGTTGACTCGAAAAAATATAATAACTTAATTTTATTAATTCGAAATTCAAAAATTTTTAATTTTTTTCAAATCAAATAGAATTTTACTAATCTCTAATTATATTTAAATTTTTTTATATTAAATAATTGATTGAATTAATATAATGCATCATCAATTAAGTCTCAACTTAATTAAAAATTTCTCAAATATCCAATATACATTGTGAAGTTTTTTTTTATAATATGTTAATTTGTAAATTGGTACAAGGATTAAATTGCCGTTTGAAATTCAATAAAGAATTAGTTGTACAAATTGAGTAATTAGTAACATTTCAAACCCAATAATAAAATGTTTTGAGTCGATATTTTAATATTATTAGTGACTAAGGTTGCAAATGAACTGAGCTTGAATGAATAAATTTCTGTTTATGTTTGTTTGTTTATTTTTAAGCTTGTTCGTGTTCAGTTTGTGTTTGTTAAGAATTTTAAATTTTTTGTTCATATTCATTTATTTAAAATTATGTACGTTCATGTTCGTTTGTTTAATGTTCACCAACATGTTCATTTAACTTAATGGAATATATTCACGAACATGTTCATAAACATATAATTGAACATGTTCACAAACAATGTTAATGAATAATAAACAAACAAACAATAAATACATCTACACAGATATTATTTTAATATTTTTATAATAAAATATCATTAATAAATAAATTTATAAACGAGCTTGTTCATGAACATAAATGAACCGAACACATCTCTGTTCGTGTTCGTTCGTTTATTAAATGAACATAAAAGTTTTGTTCATACTCATTTATTTAACTTAATAAACGAACGTTATACGAACGGTTCACGAACAGTTCATCGAACGTTTTGTTCATTTACACCCCTATTAGTATATTTCATCGCTGATTTCATTAAAAGAAAGTTAAAATAAAATTGAATTGCATTGCATTACACTCAAAACAAAAAAAAAATGCCCTCAAGTTAGATTTATAAAATGTTAGTGGACAAATTGGTGGCACAATGTGCAATCCATAGATTTCATAAAAGTTGGTGCAAACAAGATCACAAGTCACTTTCTTGGTTTTAATTACCAACTTGGGACTATTACTTTTAATGTATATTAGTATTATTTTCACACTAATAGTTTATTTGTGTTGAATTATGGAATATAAATTTAAAGGTCAAATATAATCTAAATTTATTTTTATTTTAAAAAATTTTGACTTTCTATTTATTGGATTAAAAATTTTGGGTCCAATTATTATCATTATTAAAATTCTTCTATTAAATTCATCCATGTGACATTTTGAAATTAAAAAAAATTATGTAAAAAATAAAAATAAAAATGTTTTATATAGTTTTTTTTCTCAAAAATATTTGTTCGAATTCGTCGTGATAAAATAAATTTTGTCGTTAGAATCATGTTCCTAAGAAAAATTGACATAATCATTTTGATTGAAATTGTTAACAATATTAAATATTTAGATTAATTAATGACATTATAAAAGTATAAATATCAAATTATGTCAATAATAAGGTATATATATAGATTAAATTCCGAGTTTTCAACATAGTGTAAGGACTAAATTGAAGTTTGATTGTTGTCTTATAATATAAAAAAAAGGCAAAAAAGAAGAAGCAAGGCAAGCATAAAAGAAACAAAAAGCCATGTATTTGTCTCTAAGACCCTTAGGACATTCAAATTATATATAATCACGTAATGTTTTAATCGAAAAATTAATGATATTAACTATTTGGGCTAATTAATAACATTATAAAACTAAAGGAACCAAATTACACTAGAAATTAAAGTGTAGTGGCTAAATATCAAATTTAGGCATAATATAGAGACCAAAATTGAAATTTAACCATTTTTCTAAAACTAAAAAAGAGATAAGCATTGACGTAAACCTAAAAGAAATAAGAAGCCACGTGTCAGTCACTTTGACTTTTAGGCTATTCAAATTATATATAATCATGTAACGTTTTAACCGAAAAGTTAACGGTGTTAACTATTTAGACAACTTAATAACATTATAAGAATATAGGGATCAAATTATGTTAAAAATTAAATATATATTAAACATCAAATTTGAGCATATTTGAAAGACCAAATGTGAAATTTAACCTTTTTTTTTTGTAAAATGAAAGAAGAGAGATTACATTGGAAATTTATTGTATTTAATTATTAAAATATATTTATTATTTTTAATAAATTTAAAGAATTTACAAATAACATAAATAAAATTAGAAAAATAATAATTGAAAATATAATATATTCAAAAATAATAATTGAGAAAGAATATATTCAAATAATTAAAGTAATTCAAACAATAACATTAAAATTATTGTATCAAATTGTTTTTTTACTTTAATAAAATGTTTAAAGGAAAATCCATTTATAATTGAGATTGCTTTTAAAAAACTTAAAATAGATTTTTTTTTCAAAATATTAAGAAAATATTTATATTTATTCCTAACTTAAATGGAGTTCTATATATTGATTAAGATGTGGGTTTCTACGTAGTTAATTTGGTTGTCTTGTTAGTTGTTGTCTTGAATTAGTTAGGAGACACAAAGGGGTTACTCTAAAAGAGATATTACAAGCATGGTATCAGAGTCTTGATTCAGCCAAATGTGGGCGTGGGAAAATGTGTCCTTTAGATACATATCAACTGTTTAACAAAAGGTGCTTCACTACAGGAAATTAAGGTTTTTAGCGACGTTTTTAGTGGCGTTTGGATGGACAACGCCACAAATATTATACATTAGTGGCGCTAACGGAAAAACGCCGCAATAGGTAAAGTAATAGTGGCGTTTATGAGAAAAACGCCGCAAAAGGTCAAACAGTAGCGGTGTTTATGAGGAAAACGCCGTAAAAGGTAAGCAATAGCGACGTTTATGAGAAAAAAGCTGCAAAGTACTATTTTATTTTAAACGAAACGGCTGCGTTTTGCTCTGCTTAGTTTTATCTCCAAATCATATCCCCGAAATCACTTATTTTTTTCCCCTAAAAATTTCTCCAAATCCCTTAGATTTTCCCCGACCGTCTGCTTCATTGCCGTCGATTGTCCCCTCTGCTGCATCGCCATTAACACTCCTCTGCCCCATCACTGTCGACACTCCTCTACCGTATTGCAGTGTAAGTTTTTCTGTTTAGGGTCTAGTTTGTTTGTTAATTTATTCTCATATTTCAAATTCTAACCCACAGCAACACATAAACATCTGTTCTGTATAAACAGCAACCCAAAAACAATTTTTCCCCGAAACAACAACCTCATCTGGTAATTTTTCATTTTATTCTATTATTTTTTCATATCTATTTTTTTTTAAATTTCAGATAATGTTCTTTGTTTTGTCTTTTTATACCCAGAAGCAATTTTGGCCCGAAACATCTATCTTTTGGGTTTATTTTTATTGTTTTTTTGGGGTTATATCATTATCTTTTTTTATTCTTTTCCTTTGTTTTGTATTTTTAGAATTAAAATCTTTTAATCTATTCATGCATTGGTATATGACTGTAAGATATTGAAGAACGGATTGGTATATGGATTAATTTGCAGTAAACTATTATAGGAAGATTTTAGTTTTTGTTTGTTTTATACAATCAATTTGGTTAGTATACTATTTTATACATTGGTATATGACTGTTAGATACAGGTTGAAAAGTGTATAACACTTTATAGCTTACATGTAGCTTTGATTTTCATTTGATGGATTCTTTTGGTTCATTGAAAAGTTTGGCTAGCACATAGTCTAGTCTTTTGTGGTGTTTGATTTGAAAAATTTTTATGACTGCACATAGTCTAGACTTAATCCAGGACCTCACCTCAACATCACTTTACCATTCTTTTCTTCTAGAAATTAAAAGCTAGACTCACTCTGCTTATTCAAACGTTACTTAGTGCTTTGATTACTTGTATCATATGGTTACCCTTTTTTCTCTTTTTAGGCTATTACTTGTATGGTTTACTTGATCATTGTTACTAATTTAGTAAATTATCAGCATCATTCAGTGGAAAGATTATGAATGTCAATCACTGCATGTGCTTCATCCTAACCAATTCTAAGTGTTGTAATTATTGCATGTGCTTCAAGACCTTAATACAGCTTCAGAGGCAACAATGGAAGGGAGGCAGCAGCAAGGGAAGCAGAGGCAATAAGAAAATATGACGAACTCCAGCTACAGCTTCAGAATATGATGAAGATGTTTCAGCAGTCCCAGAATCCGCCATCTTGGATTTTTATTTTCTTATTGTGAGAATATCTTAACAATATAACTTTTGAATATAATATATTTTGTTATTTCATTTATTAATTTAGATCATATACATATATTTCTTTCGTGATAGTATCATTTAGATTTGAAGTTTTTGGTTGGATTTGATATTACAGGAAATTATGTTGAAAATTCGGGTTCTATATGAATTAAAATAGTTTGGTAAAATCTGCTACAGTTAGTGTCGTTTTCCCACAAACGCCGCTATAGAACATGACTTTTAGCGGCGCTTTTACTAAAAACGCCGCTAAAAAATATGATCATTAGTGGCGCTTTTCCCACAAACGTTGCTAAAGATCATGTTCTTTAGCAGCGTTTGTAGTAAAAGCGCCGCTAAAGGTCATGTTAAAAATGCCGCAAAATTTAGCGGCGTTATCTATAATGGCATTTTTTTGCGGCGCTTATCAAAACTTGCAAATTGTTTTAACGGCACTTATCAAAACTTGCAAATTATTTTAACGGCGCTTATAAGCGCCGCTATAGGGCCAAAAAACACCGTTAATAACCTGTTTTACTGTAGTGCTTTCAATATCAGTGAATTGGTGCTTTAGTATGGAATTTGGTCAAAATTGGTGTCACGAGTTATCGGGTACTAACTATAACAACCCATTTTTTAGTGGTGTTGGAAATAGTGGTTTCGGGGCCACCAAATTCGACGAGTAAGTTCGTAAATATTATTATTTAATATTTACAAGTCAAATGTGATTTTTAAAAAGGCTTTTGATTTGATAATTTATGTTATATAAGTGATTTATTAAGTTCAAGTGATTTTAGAAAATAAGGTATCGGGACCTTGTTTTTATAAACTGAGTCGTAAATATTTATAAAATATTTACGGAGTGTCATTAAGGTGGTATTAAAGTTTCGTTAAGAAATTTTAACGTTTCGATGGTTAATTAATTAAAAAGGATCAAATTTAAAAAAAAGTGCATTCTCGGAACTCCGTTCCCGTAAATCAGATTGGTAATTATTTATTATAAATATTTACGAAGCTAGTTGTGTTGTTAATTAGGTTTCGATTAAGTGAATTTGCTTGAATTAAAAGTAATTAAGTATAAGGACTAAATTGCATATAGGGTGAAAGTTGAATTACAGATTAAAGAAAAAGTAAAAGGACTAAAGAAGCAATTATGCCATTACTCATAAATGAGCTGGTATAAGTGTTTATTATTAAAAAAATTAATATTATAATATTATATCTTACTGTTTAAGTATATATATTATATTTAGATTATATTATATAATAAAACAAAGAAATAAAAGAAAAAGAAATAGAGAAAGAAACAGAGAAGCAAAAATGAAGCAGCAGAAAAAGAAAGAAAGTAGAAAACTAGGGTTTCAAAGCTCCAAGTTCAATTGGTTAGTCAATTTAGTCACTTTTTCTTTTAATTTTTATGTTTTTGGAATCTCGGTATTAAATACTACCCGGCCCATGTCAAAATTTTAGAAATTATTGATTTTTTAAATGTTGTTAATGTTGAATAATTTTAGTATTAGGGATTAAATTGATAGATTTTTAAGTTAGAAGTGAAAAAGGATTGAATTGTAGAATAAATTGTAAATTTTGAGTAATAGGGACTAAATTGTGAAAAATTCAAAATTTAGAGATTTAAGTGAAATTAGAGAGTTAAATCTAGTTTAAAGTGGAAATTGAATGAAAATATAGAATTGATTGTGAAGAAATAAAATTAGTCTTGGTTTAGGGACTAAATTAAAATTTAGACAAATATTGAGTAAAAATTGAAATATTAAATATGAGATTGAATGTTGTATTGATGAATTTTAATTGTTTTAATTCTGTAGCTAAAGTCGTACCGAAATTCTCGACTAAAAAGAGGAAAGATAAAGTCGACGAGGAATAGCTTGAAATTTCTGATTTGTATTTCTATAATTTGAATTTAGTTGTTAATTGTTATAATTCAATTTAATGTACATGGTAAGTGTTGAGGTGAGAATTATTGTGTTTTGCAATTGAAATGGATTGATTTAGTATGTGATGAATTTATTGAATTTTTATTGATTAAATTGACATATATATATTGAATATATTGATTATTTGAATTGAAATGAATATTGGTTGTATTTGAAAAGTGAATTGAAACCCTATTAACTGTATCGGGCTGAGTCGGATGTAGATAGCATGCCATAGGATTGGAAGAATTCAGTGATTTCTTCAACTTCGAGTCGATGAGACACTGGATGTCAATTTACTACTTCGAATTAATTCGATGAGGCACTGGGTGCCAATTTACTTCAGTTTAACCAATGAGACATTGTGTGTCAATTTATTCTTCGAATTATCCGATGAGGCACTGGGTGCCAAACTGGTGTGTTTTGGTTGGATCTGTGTATCCGTCTGAGTCCGAGTCGTGTTAATAGGGGTAAATGAATAATAAAGTTTTATAATTGATATTGAAATGGTATGGTATAAGAAATGGAAGTGAAATAGTGAATTGAAAATAGAATGTGAAATATGTTGCAAATATATGGAATATATGAGTTATATACTCATGAAATGACTATGGAATGGATATTGCAATTGTATAATGAAATATGAAATAAATTGTGAAAAGCTATTTATATAGCAAGTATGAGAGTTGAGATATTTGTGAAACAAATAAAATATGACATGGTTGTTGTAATAATTAAATATTAATATGTGTTTAAATTTCAATTGTATATTTGTAATTTCTTATCTTTAAATATTCAGATTATAGAAATACCAACTGAGTTTATACTCAGCGTACGGTTTTGTTTCCTGTGCGCAGGTTAGGTACTTAACTTTTGATTGCCGATTCAACATCCAACAACGATCCCGAACTCAAATGTGGTGATGTTTATCCTTTGTGTCGGCATGTACCTAAGGTGTCTAAATAATAGTTATTTTGTGGTTTGACTGTAAATGAGGTTATAAGTTTAATTTTGGTTGGTTTTATACATATAAATATGTGTTTATTTTTGAAGTCATATTATGGCATGATAAATTGAACTAAATCTAGATAGGTGCATGTGAATTTAATTCTATGTTTAAGTGCTCATGAACTAGGCAAATTGATTTGGATTTGGTATGTTTATAATTTGGATTAAAATGATGCATTGATGACTTGTTTTTATGATATGAAATGTTTAAAATTTATGTCTATTTGATCTGTAAACTCCGGTAATGCTTCGTAACCTGATTCCGGCGAGGGATACGGGTTAGGGGTGTTACACTAACTCGATTAGAAAATTACAAAAATATCCTTTCGTAACTAAAATGAGTATTTGAGGATGTTTTAGTTTTTTCATTTTAATAAAAACAAAAAAAAAATAAGTATATGGTGATATTTGAACCCACGCCAATTGAATTTATAAGACCATAAATTTACTACTCAATCAAAGCTTTAATTTGATTTTTTTTTATGTTTTTTTTCTAATTTGCACAATTTATTATCTCCACTAATTATATATCTATTCTATTAATAAAATCGTTAACTGAGTTGGTGGCGCGGATTAAGAAGGCACTTACTTGGTTAGGAAATTACTGGAATTCAGTTCCGTAATTAAAATAAGTAATATAATTTGAGGGCATTTAAGTCTTTTCACTTTTAAAAATATTAATAAAAATATACATATGATGAGATTCAAACCCATACTAATTGTATTAATAAAACCTTTAATTTACCGCTTAACTCAAAATTTATTTGAATATTTTTACTCATTTTAAATTTAATGTAGAAGATATGTAAAACCAAGAGAGTGTTGGCTTGTCCTAAGTCTACAATGCCATGTAATATTATTTCCTAATTTATATGATATATATGAAGTGAACTCTTCAACTTTTTCCATTACATATGAGTTCATAATTATATTAATATTATACTAGACGATGTGCCAAGTACTTATAGTAATTTTGCAAAACCACATTAAAGTATTTCCTTATTTATATGATTTGGAGTCCAACTTTTAATATTTGGTGCTAATGCTTTCAACCTTTTCTATTAAACACGCTTTTCTCCAAGGAAAGTAATTTCAACGTTTTGAATCAAGTAAAAGAATCATTACTGTAAATAGTCGATATTGTAAGTGGAATATGCAAATTTTATCTTATCTATACATGAAAGTCAAATTTCCAATTATAGTAAGAATATAATTTCTTTAATTAGGGAAAAATACCATGAAGGTTTTTATATTACATTTTTGTATATTAAATTAAAAAATAAATCGATTTTTATTAAAAAATTCATCTAATTCTATTATCAAAAAACTGGTATGGTTAACAGAATAATAAAATAGTAAGATGTGGTGTGCTATGTGTACCTCATGTTAAAGTATAAAGATCAATTTTTAATAGTAAAAGTAGATAAAAATTTTAGTAAAATGAACAATTTACTCTTTAATCTAATATACATTGACTAATTTAATTATTTTTTTAATAGAGAAGAATAAAATGCAAGTTGTAAATGCTTACATAATACATTTACTTAAATTTAAATTATTACTTAGGTTTTCTAAGATAGTGACATGCACAATCTCTAAACAGTGCGATGGCACAAGGAGTAGACAAAATAGCCACGTTGTAAGAGAATCATTTAAACAGTAATATTTACAGGGAAAAGATTTGATGGGGTAGAGACGATAGTACACTATTTTTTTCCTGGATGAATGAGCCTTCAAAATGTTTTAAAAAGTTAGAAAAAAAAAACTGTTTTAAAATTTTGATAGGTAATCAGGATTATTAAGCTTTCGACTATTTTATTCTATTTGTTGAAATAATTGGTCTGGTAGATTCAATGTACACTGTATGTTGGAGTATTTTAACTACAAAAACGTTTTTTTTTTAAAATCATAAAAGAAATAAAAGAACATTTACTAATTGTTTGTTCAATTCACTTCCATTGAATCTTGCTCCAATCCATACCATAAACAGTGAATTGGGTAAAAAGAAAAGTATTTTTTTTATTTTATGTAAATCACTAAGATGTATAATAAGTGATTGGAATTGTTGTCTTTAAAAAATATGAAGGAACTATCCACCTCCTCAATATTGGAGTTGTAAAATGATAGATTTCGTATTTGAGTATTGACAATTTATTGAACAAGATAAATGGGTTGAGCTGTTAATTTAGAAGATAGTTAGCCCATTTATGAAGATTATATTGCTTGAGAAACTCATATTGAAGATTGGATCGGAAACAAGTCACTCAAGTTGATCCCTTGATTGCGAACATTTGGATTAGATTGAAACTCTATGAGATTAGCTGCCAAGAGTTCACGTTATTAATATTGTAAATATGTTATTGTATTAATGTTTTAATGGGATTGTTGTAGATATTTTTATGGTAGCAAGTCTCGAAATATTCTTTATAAATTGAGAGACTTGTGTTGACACTATTTTTTGGATGAAAACGGGGTCGACTTAAATTTTGAAAAAGAAAACAAAAATGGGAGTCGCCACCAATCTTTTTTGATGAGGTGTGATCGGGTCACCTCGTAAAAGGGGTTGTTTTTAATAAACAATTTAATTTTCTTAAAACAACGAGTTTGGTCCGCGAAATTTAGAAAAAAAAAGGTTCGGGAGTCGGTTACGTACGAGGAAGGATTAGCACCCTCGTAACGCCCAAAAATTGGTACCTAGTTGATTAGTTAATGTCTTCATGTCGAGAATTGAAAACTTTGAAGAATTTTAAAAATACGATCCTTGTATTAAAATGTTGAAAATTTTCGGGAAAAGGGAGCATATTTCACGTTAATCGAGAAACAGTAAGTTAGGACACAATGTCTCGAATTCCCGAAACGCGAATGAATGCTGAAAATTTGCTTATTTAAAAGGTATTTAGCTATCTCGGACTTAAAAAAGGATCACGACCAGTAAGTTAGGACACGATCCTTTTTAATTCTCGAGATCGTTTAAAACTTTGGTTTAAAAAAGACTCGTGTAATAAAGTTTAATCGGATATTCAATTGTTTAAGTCAGATGAAGAAATCGCAACCCCATACGTTAGGGCACAATTTCTCAAAATTCTAAACATTGAAAATTGCCTTTATTATCACTTTTTAAAAAAAAACCCTCATCTTGGGAAAACAACGTGTCATATCCAATGCATTAGGACACAACGTATTGAATTCTCGAAAATGAGCTTTTATTTATGTTTTTATAAAAAAGAGTAGTCTCGATTATTTAGATTCAACGAAAAAATTGAAACCCAATACGTTAGGGCTCGATTCTCTCAAAAATCCCAAATACCGAGTATTACTTATATTTTTAAAATTTCTTTTTGAAATCTAAATAAAATGGGTGTAATGATGATGATATAAGCAAAATAATACAAGCGAGGGCTATGAAGTAAAATAAATACGAAGATAAACTAATATAATACACAATCGCAAGCATAAGCAATAAAATTAAAACATTCATTCCAAATAATGAAAATGTAAATAAAAAACAAACAAAGAAAATGTATAAAAATATAAAAGATACATATATGTGTATATACATAAAATGGAAATATATAAAAACATGTATATATATGTATACTTTTTATATAAAAAAGAACTATGTACGTATAAGTATATTATGTAAATGTATTCACATGTCTATATATATATATATACTTTGAAATTATAAAATAAAAACATATGTATATATTTTAAAATTATTATGTAAAATATATATATAAGTAAGTATATACATATTCGTGAGAAAAAATATAAATATAAATATACATATATATAAATATATATATATATAAAATGAGTATTTATGTATGTATTAAAAAATAAAAAATATATATACGTATATATATATGTAAGCAATTATATAATAATAATATAATATGTCACATATCTAAGATTTATATAAGTAAATATAAGTGTAAATATAATAATAATAATAATAATAATAATAATAATAATAATAATAATAATAATAATAATAATAATAATAATGAACAAAAAAATAAAACTACTGAAAGAAGGACTAAATCAAAATAAAACAAAAATATTGGGCGAATTTGAAATAAAAAAGACGAAAAGGACCAAAATGTACGCACATGAAAGGATGGAGGGCCAAACGGAAATAATCCCAGTACTTTAAACGCGCCGCTTTAGGGGCCGCAATATCTCATGGTCTAGGGACCAAATTAAAACATAAGAAAATTTTATGGCCAAAATTGCAAATATAGGAAAAACTGACTTGAAAGCGCCACAAAATCAGAGGGACCAATTGCGCAAATATCCCAACAATCCAAAACACGCAGATCCTCACGGTTGGGTCGGGTCGACGCGCAGACCCTAGGGTTAAAAGAGCGAAACGACGCCGTTTTTGCTATGGGTGCTCAAGCCTAAAACGACGTTGTTTCATGAACCCTATTAAAGTTAAAATTTTTTAAAATTTTTCATTCTTCATCCATTTCTTAAAAAAAAACACTAAAAACTCTCTCAAGTCCCCTTACCTCCGATCTTGGCTCCGGCCAATGGCCACCGTGCCGGACTCCGGTCGCCGGCGACGGCGCCGCCGTGCGCGGTAGCCGAAAAAAAATAATAACACCTTTTTACTCCATTTTTTTGAGTAAATCCCCGATTTGGGTTTAAAAAAGTCCCAAAGACTCTCCGAATTCAAAAAAAAAAGAAAAAAAAAGAAAAAGTTAGGGACCTTCTGACTTCCCATTACCGCCGGTGGGGCTTTCGGTGAACCCACTGGTTCAACCGCCCTCAAGGCCGGAGAAAACTTCGACTACGGCTTCCAAGGTAATAAAGTTCGCCCCTTTATTCAATTTTTTATACTATTTATTTATTTCGAAATAAAAAAGAAAAAAATAATAATAAGCAAAGCACCTCTTTTTGAATCTGTTTCGATCTCTTTTTTTATTTTGAATCCTTCCCCTTTTACATTTTGTTTCATATGGCTTTTATAGCCAAAAATAATAATAAAAAGATGCCACTGTTGATTACTATTTTTTTGCTCTACTGTTGCTTCTTCTTTTGCAGGTGACAGACGACAAAATCGTGTCAAACCTCGGGCGGTGTGTCCATTCACGTGGAGGGCAGATGAGCGGCGCATTAGGGTTCTCTGGAGGTTAGGGTTTTCTGAAAATTTTAAACTTTTTGGGCTTATCGGGCCTTGGGGTAGTGGGTTTAGGTTTGGGTATTAGATTTGGGTATTTGGTTTGGGAATTTCGGTTGCAAAAATTTTGGGTTTTGGGCCGGGCAAAATGGGCTTGTACAGTTGCCCCTCTTTGCTCGTTGTCGTGTAACGAGAACAGAGCAAAGACTAAGAAAGACCCATTTTGTCAGACCTTGCCAAATCTTGATTTCTTGGTGCCTTTCTTCTTCAGGTAGCCTCATTCCCCTCCACTGGGTCTTGTTGCTTTGATTGACTCCATTGCTCTTCAGAAAGATCTGACTTGTAGCTTCGATCTTCTTTGCAGCAACTTTAGGAGGACGAGATTTGTGGTTTTAGTCTACTCCACTGCAACTTCAGGGAGATAAGGCTGGATGCGATCTGCTCTTCTGTAACTTCATAGATATATGATTCATCGTTTTAATCCGCTCCACTGCAACTTCAGGGAGATAGGATTAGTAGCTTTTGTCCGCTCCACTGTAACTTCAGGGAGATAAGACTGGGTGTGATCTGCTCTACTGCAACTTCAGAGATATAAGATCTTGTGGTTTTAATCCGCTCCACTGCAACTTCAGGGAGATAGGATTGGTTTCTTCTGTCTGCTCCACTGTAACTTTAGGGAGATAAGACTAGATGTGATCTGCTCTACTGCAACTTCAGAGAGATAAGATCTTGTGGTTTTAATCTGCTCCACTGCAACTTCAAGGAGATAGGATTGGTTTCTTCTGTCTGCTCCACTACAACTTTAGGGAGATAAGACTGGATGTGATCTACTCTACTGTAACTTCAGAGAGATAAGATTTGTGGTTTTAATCCACTCCACTGCAACTTCAGGGAGATAGGATTAGTGGCTTTTGTCTGCTCCACTGCAACTTCAGGGAGATAAGACTAGATGTGATCTGCTCTACTGCAACTTCAGAGATATAAGATCTTGTGGTTTTAATCCGCTCCACTGCAACTTCAGGGAGATAGGATTGGTTTCTTCTGTCTGCTCCACTGCAACTTCAGGGAGATAAGGCTGGATGTGATCTGCTCTACTGCAACTTCAGAGAGATAAGATCTTGTGGTTTTAATCCGCTCCGCTGCAACTTCAGATAGATAGGATTGGTTTCTTCTGTCTGCTCCACTACAACTTCAGGAAGATAAGACTGGATGTGATCTACTCTACTGTAACTTCAGGGAGATAAGATCTGTGGTTTTAATCCGCTCCACTGCAACTTCAGGGAGATAGGATTAGTGGCTTTTGTCTGCTCCACTGTAACTTCAAGGAGATAAGACTGGATGTGATCTGCTCTACTGCAACTTCAGAGATATAAGATCTTGTGGTTTTAATCCGCTCCACTGTAACTTCAGGGAGATAGGATTGGTTTCTTCTGTCTGCTCCACTGCAACTTTAGGGAGATAAGACTGGATGTGATCTGCTCTACTGCAACTTCAAAGAGATAAGATCTTGTGGTTTTAATCCGCTCCACTGCAACTTCAGGGAGATAGGATTGGTTTCTTCTGTCTGCTCCACTACAACTTCAGGGAGATAAGACTGGATCTGATCTACTCTACTGTAACTTCAGAGAGATAAGATTTGTGGTTTTAATCCACTCCACTGCAACTTCAGGGAGATAGGATTAGTGGCTTTTGTCTGCTCCACTGCAACTTCAGGGAGATAAGACTGGATGTGATCTGCTCTACTGCAACTTCAGAGATATAAGATCTTGTGGTTTTAATCCGCTCCACTGCAACTTCAGGGAGATAGGATTGGTTTCTTCTGTCTGCTCCACTGCAACTTCAGGGAGATAAGGCTGGATGTGATCTGCTCTACTGCAACTTCAGAGAGATAAGATCTTGTGGTTTTAATCCGCTCCGCTGCAACTTCAGATAGATAGGATTGGTTTCTTCTGTCTGCTCCACTACAACTTCAGGAAGATAAGACTGGATGTGATCTACTCTACTGTAACTTCAGGGAGATAAGATCTGTGGTTTTAATCCGCTCCACTGCAACTTCAGGGAGATAGGATTAGTGGCTTTTGTCTGCTCCACTGTAACTTCAGGGAGATAAGACTGGATGTGATCTGCTCTACTGCAACTTCAGAGATATAAGATCTTGTGGTTTTAATCCGCTCCACTGTAACTTCAGGGAGATAGGATTGGTTTCTTCTGTCTGCTCCACTGCAACTTTAGGGAGATAAGACTGGATGTGATCTGCTCTACTGCAACTTCAAAGAGATAAGATCTTGTGGTTTTAATCCGCTCCACTGCAACTTCAGGGAGATAGGATTGGTTTCTTCTGTCTGCTCCACTACAACTTCAGGAAGATAAGACTGGATGTGATCTACTCTACTGTAACTTCAGGGAGATAAGATCTGTGGTTTTAATCCGCTCCACTGCAACTTCAGGGAGATAGGATTAGTGGCTTTTGTCTGCTCCACTGCAACTTCAGGGAGATAAGACTGGATGTGATCTGCTTTACTGCAACTTCAGAGATATAAGATCTTGTGGTTTTAATCCGCTCCACTGTAACTTCAGGGAGATGAGATTGATTTCTTCTATCTGCTCCACTGTAACTTCAAGGAGATAAGACTAGATGTGATCTGCTCTACTGCAACTTCAGAGAGATAAGATATTGTGGTTTTAATCCGCTCCACTGTAACTTTAGGGAGATAGGATTGGTTTCTTCTGTCTGCTCTACTGCAACTTCAGAGAGATAAGATCTTATGGTTTTAATCCTCTCCACTGTAACCTCAGGGAGATAGGATTGGTTTCTTCTGTCTGCTCCACTACAACTTTAGGGAGATAAGACTGGATGTGATCTGCTCTACTACAACTTTAGAGAGATAAGATCTGTGGTTTTAATCCGCTCCACTGCAATTTCAAGGAGATAGGATTTACCATCTTCGACCTGCTCCACTACTGCTTAGGGAGATAGGACTGGTGGCTTAAATCTGCTTCACTACTGCTTAGGGTGACAGAATCTGTAATCCTCGACCTACTTCGCTGCCAAATACAGGAAGACAAGACCTGCTATCTTCGATCTACTCTGCTGCCAAATACAGGAAGACAAGATCTGCTAACTTCGATGCACTCTGTTGCCAAATACAGGAAGACAAGATCTGCTATCTTCGATCCACTCCACTGCCAAATACAAGAAGACAAGATCTGCTATCTTCGATCCACTCCGCTGCCAAATACAGGAAGACAAGATCTGCTATCTTCGATCCACTCTGCTGCCAAATACAGGAAGATAAGATCTGTTATCTTTGATCCACTCCGCTACCAAATACAGGAAGAAAAGATCTGCTATCTTCGATCCACTCCGCTGCCAAATACAGTAAGACAAGATCTACTATCTTCGATCCACTCTGCTGCCAAATACAGAAAGACAAGATCTACTATCTTTGATCTACTCCACTACCAAATACAGGAAGACGAGATCTACTAACTTCGATCTATTCCGCTGCCAAATACAGGAAGACAAGATCTGCTATCTTCGATCCACTCCACTGTAAAATATAGGAAGACAAGATCTGCTATCTTTGATCCACTCCACTGCCAAATATAGGAAGACAAGATCTGATATCTTCGATCTACTCCGCTGCTAAATACAGGAAGACAAGATCTGCTATCTTCGATCTACTCCACTGCCAAATACAGGAAGACAAGATCTGCTATCTTCGATCCACTCCGCTGCCAAATATAGGAAGATAAGATCTACTATCTTCGATCTACTCCGCTGCCAAATACAGGAAGACAAAGTCTGCTATCTTCGATCCACTCCACTGTAAAATACAGAGAGACAAGATCTGCTATCTTTGATCTACTCTACTACGAAATATAGGAAGACAAGATCTGCTCTCTTCGATCTACTCCTCTGCTAAATACAGGAAGACAAGATCTGCTACCTTCGATCTACTCCGCTGCCAAATACAGGAAGACAAGATCTACTATCTTCGATCTACTCTGCTGCCAAATATAGGAAGATAAGATCTGCTGCTTCTAGTCCATTCCTTTGTAATTTCTGAGAGATAGGACTTGATATGACGGCTTCAATTCATCCCACTGTAACTTCAGGGGTATGGGTAACTTTATTAATATGCTTTCTGGGGAACATGACCTGTAAAGTCCATTTTATGAACCTATTTATGCTTAATGACTAGGATCTTATGATCAGAATGAATCAAATGCTCCTAACTAGGTGTGTATGAAGTATAATTGCATGAATGCAGAATGTCATGAGAATGATCCCTTTTTAATGTTAGGGTTGTCATTGCTCGTTATTCAATAAGATTTTATCACCAACATGTCAGAATGCTATCTTGCTCGGCTGGTAACACTCATCTCTTACTTAGCCAGATTGCCCCCTACTCTAATCTTCAGAGTTCAATCCGTTGTAATCTTCAAGGTTCAGTCCACTGTAATTTTGGGACATAAAATTCGAGCCATCTTCCTCCCGCTGAGTATAAGACCTGACTCTTTCTCAAACCTCTCCCACTGTAATTTAGGGATACTGAATCTAAATCTCTTTGGTCTCCTACACCATTCCCAGGGTGTCGTACCAAATGTTTATGCACAATTATAGAACTTTCTCTTCCAAGAAACCTCTTTTTATCATTTGGTGATCATTACTCGTTTTTTCATTGAAGCTTTGTCACCAACACAACATTTTCTCATTTTGTTCAATCCATGCTTGGATAACAAAATCCAAAAGGATAGTCTTAATTTAGACATTCCCTTCTTAGACATTTCGACCTTCAACTTGGTGTGTTCTAAACAATAGTCCTATTTCAGGTTCCTGTATTATTTAGTAACTTTCAGAGTATTATGCAAAACTCCTTTTGCTTGAATATTATCAGTCTATTAATCTTTATTTCAATGGAAAATGCTTGAAAAAGATTATCACAATGGGAAAGGCAAAATCTTATTGAGAGCAGAGCTCTAAACAAAGAAATTAATCAGGACAGCAAATTTTGCTAAGATTCAAAATGAATAAGATGAAAAGGATTATCACAATGGACAAGATGAAATTTTATTGATAACAAAGCTCGCAATAAATAAATAATCAAGATAGCAAATTTGCTAAGTTACTATGAGAATAAATTAATCAAGATGGCATATTTTACCAAAATAAAATGAATAAAATGGAAACAGGTGCCCTAGATGTCATAGCATGAGCTTCTTTGCCCCAAACTTTTTGAGGACCCTTTCGAACTTGATATGTGTCTAGAAGTCCTAGAAGACTTTGTTGATGCCCCAATATGTAACATCTCTCCTTCTTATTAATTCAGAGAGGATAAGGCTACCGCATACCCCACTTTTGATCAAAATTTGAATTGCCCATTCCTGGGTTTTCAATTCAAAACCCTTTTGGTCTTAAAGCGCCCTTTATGAGTTTTCTCCTAGGCTTCTCCTTTTTATTTTCTTCTTTTCTTTCCTTTTTTCCTTTTCTTTTCCTTTTCTTCTTTTTTGTTTGTTTTTTTTCTTTTGAACATTCTTTGATTGAATTCGCACTCGCAGGATCAGGTAAGTCATTGCTATCCTTTCTGGTTGAAATCAACACTTCTCCAGATAAAGCCCTCTACATAAGGTTCTTTTCAGTTTGATATCCTCTTTCTTCTAAATCCCTTTTTTGTATTGGGAGGATCTTTTCGATGCTGGGTTCCCCCCATGGAACTCTCTAGGGCGAACCTTCTTTGGTAAGCTTGCGTCTTTTGGTTTTGATGCATTTGACCAAGACGGATAACTTTGAACATTTCTCTTCGATCGGGATCTGATTCAACACTCGAAGAGAAGGAATCTTGACCTCAATGAGCAAAACTATGATAAGCCAATGTATTGCCCCGGTAGGAGTTTTTTTTTCTTTTCTTTTTATTTTTGTTCCCGTTGCACTGTGCATCTTAGGGTGAAATGTGTTAACCTTGAACATACTGCAAAGTTCTGATATCGTGCCGTTGTTCAATTTTCGTGCATTGTCAAATATGCTCCTTTTTGGCATTCAATACTGACATATGATTTTTCAAGAATTTACAGACTGCCGGCTTTGCGTCATCGGCATATGAAGTAGCTTCTGCCCACTTAGTGAGGTAATTGATGACCATAAAGATAACCATCAAAAACCTTAAGTGAGATTGGCCCTATGACATCTGTACCCCACATAGAGAAAGGTCGTGGCTTCCATTGATGCTGTGTAAGGTAGGATATTGTTCTCCCGTCCTTAACAAATCAGGAGATAAGCCACAGTCTCAATTATTTCCAAAGTCTTGAAGTTTAATCTGGACACATATCTTGCTCAAAAGGAGGTTTTGAGTCAATAGCAATGTCGCTCATATCATTGATATCTGAATACCTGTTATAGGACGAAAGTAGATCCAAAGAATAAAAGAATCTAAGAATATTTATCTGTATAGCATGATCACGAATAAAATGGAAACAATAAAGGAATATTAGCTCGAAGTGAGAAACAAAGATGCATTTTATTGAAATAAAGATGTTGGACATAGGTCTTTCTCACAAAAAGATTCTTATTGCCCCTAGGCTTAGAGCAATAAGCGTGTTTTGGACATTACTCCAAATTAGGTCTAAAAAAATACAGGGATCTCCTCCACAGTCCTATTGTTCAAAATACTCCCAAGTGTGTAAGGGCAAATGCCTGATTCTTCCTCGGGTCACTCTTCGGGTACGGTATTAATACTTTGATAGCCGGTGATTACGACCTTCGGTTGGCCCACAGTGACCGATTTTGAATACCCTTTCTTATACAAGCTCAGGTTGCTCACTTCATTTTCTTTGATATTTGGGGTTGATCTTTTGACAACTTCCCCCGCATCTATCTTCCCACTTTTTATGGCGTTTTCAATCATCTCACCAGACATTATCATATCTGAGAAGCTCATGGTAGCACTTCCCAACATGTGGTTAATGAATGAGGCTTTCAGAGTGTTGATGAAAAGCACAGTGGTTTCTTTTTCCAGAAGAGGTGGTTGGACTTGTGTCGCTACCTCTCTCCATCTTTGGGCGTATTGCCTGAAGCTCTCACTTTACTTTTTTTCCATGTTCTGCAGTGTAGTTCTGTCAGGTGCCATGTCTGTCACATGACCATATTGCTTCATGAAAGCTTGTGCCAAGTCATTCTATGAGTAGATATTGGCACGGCTCAACTGGTTGTACCATTTGGCAGCCGATCCAATCAGACTATCTTGGAAGCAATGAATTAACAGTTGGTCATTATCAACGTATCCTGTCATTCTTCGATAGAACATTATGATGTGAGCTTCAGGACAACTAGTCCCATTATATTTTTCGAATTCTGGAGCTTTGAATTTCAACGAGAGTATTAGATCTGGGACCAAACTTAGATCCTTGGCATCGACCCCACAAGGGTAATTAGCATTCTCCATTGCTTTGAGTTTTTCTTCCAATCACCTATACCGATCTTCGAGTTGCTTTGGCAGTTCTACCCTTGCTTTTTCTATTTCTGCCACTTCGTCTAAATCAAGAACTGCAGGATTGGTTGGATCATTCCTTAGATTGGGACTTGAGCCTGTCGGGTAATTCATTGGCATCGAGGTACTGGCCTGATATCGTTGGGGTCTGTTAGTAGTGGACACCCCTTGTAGACGTGTGTCGGGTTGGGCCTGGATGCCTATTGGGGTGAAACCTGGAGGATAGGCAGGGTCTTCATATTCGTCCCCAGAATTGACTACAGGGTTTTCCTTTTTATCTCTAGCCGATAGCTGTGCTAACTGGCTCATCAAGCTCCTTTGGAATTCTTGCATGTCTTGTTGGATCTTTTCTAGTTGTTCTTGCATCTGAACTTGCATCTGTTCTTTCAATTGCTCTAATCTCTCTAGTCTCTGATCCATTTCTTTGGTTTTGCAGTGATTACCGTAATGATATCTAGTTGGCAAGTTTTTGTTGGTTTCCAGGGTAACTAAAATAATTTTACCGAATTAGGGTCCTTTTGTGAAAATCTAATGCCTATGATGCAATGTAATGCAAATGCATGAAATGAATGTAAAAAGAAAGAGAGGCATTGATTCTGAATTCAATTCCATTAGAACAAATTTTCTAGAAGACAAATTTCTTTACATAAAACGGGTTACATATACGACTTTGCCCTCATATTCCAGGCGAAGACATCGATCTTTTTCTTCATATACGGATGCTAGGATCAAATCTTGTGAACTTTCCAAAATTTGTCTCTAATATCTCCTTTTTGTTTGATCCGAGCCTCGACTCATTGCTCTCCCGCGATGCTCTTTAGTTTCGTGACAGCTTCTCGAATAATCTTTGTCAGCTTGAATCTTGAGGCAGCGAAGCATAATCGTATATTCCTCCACGAACTTCTAGCCTTCTCTCGTTGTGTTTAATCAGTCCATATTCAGGAAATTGCATTATATTCTACTTTATCAAGAAATTCGTTTTCCATGACAAGCTTTTCTATTTAGCAATCAAATTTGAATCAACACATCTTTTCTTTGATGAAAATGCAAAGCAATCATAAAAAAAAACAAGACGGGTTAGTATAAAGTAAAAGCAAGCAAGAATAAATAGAACACCTATTCGGGTGAATACTAGGGGTTCGAAGTGGTTCTACCTAGAGTGGGCTCTTAACGTTCACTACATGAGGTTTGGCTCTAAAGGAAGGGTACCCGAACCAGCAGATTCCTTGATCCTCACCCATTATAGGCTCATACGGACCGAGTTCGGTTCAGGGGAATGCATTTCCCTATGGCTGCACGGAGATGAAAATCTCACAAAGACATTTCCCAAAACGACGTAGTTTCATGGACCCTATTAAAGTTAAAATTTTTAAAAATTTTTCATTCTTCATCCATTTCTTAAAAAAAACACTAAAAACTCTCTCAAGTCCCCCTCCCTCTGATCTTGGCTCTGGCCAATGGCCACTGTGCCGGACTCCGGTCGTCGGTGACGGCGCCGCCGTGCGCAGTAGTCGAAAAAAATAAAAACACCTTTTTACTCTTTTTTTTGAGTAAATCCCCGATTTGGGTTTAAAAAAGTCCCAAAGACTCTCCGAATTCAGAAACAACGAAAAAAGAAAAAGTTAGGGACCTTCTGACTTCCCACTACCGTCGGTGGGGCTTTCGGTGAACCCACTGGTTCAACCGCCCTCAAGGCTGGAGAAAACTCCGACTACGGCTTCCAAGGTAATAAAGTTCGCCACTATCTTGCACGGAGGTGAAAACCTCACGAAGGACTAGTTTCTCACTCCCACTTAAAAGGGAATAATCGAGCGGTTATGTAATGTAATATGCAGAAATATATCAAAATTCAAACCAATAGAGCAATTACAAACCGAAGTAATGATAATCGTAACAAAAACTACAAACATACAACAAAATGACCGTAGATTTGAAACAAGCTTTCGGGTGACCTCTAGGCATTCGGTGTGGTTCTACCTAGGGTAGGCTCTTAAGGCCCATTATATGCGGTTCGGTTGTAAAGAAAGGGTACCTGAACCAGCAGATTCCTCGATCCTCACCCATTATAGGCTCATACGGACTGAGTTCGGTTCAGGGGAATACATTTCCCTATGGCCATGTGGAGATGAAAATCTCACGAAGACATAGGTACAGATGTATCCCAGAAGCGATTCACTATCCCATGCGAAGGTGAAAACCTCACGAAGGCGTAGTTTCTCACTCTCACTTAAAAGGGTGTGACCAACGGTCATGCAATGCAATGTGCAGAAATATACATCTAAACGCAGTAATTATAAACAAAATGATAAGGACTGAAATAAGGATGAATGAAATGCAACACAAGAATCGTGTCAAGTTTTCAATCTTTGACAAAAAGACAAAGTAATCAACACATGGCTCGACTCTCTTATTTTTTGTCCCTAGTGGAGTCGCCAAGCTGTTGACACCATTTTTTTATTGAAAACGGGGTCGACTTGGGTTTTGACGAAAACAGAAAAAACGGAAGTCGCCACCAATGCTTTTTTATGAAATGTAATTGGATCACATAAAAAATTGGTTGCTTTTAATAAACAATTTAATTTTATTAAAACAACGAGTTTGGTCCACGAAATTCAGAAAAAAAAGGTTCGGGAGTCGGTTACGTACGAGGAAGGATTAACACCCTCGTAACGCCCAAAAATTGGTACCTAGTTGATTAGTTAATGTCTTCATGTCGAGAATTGAAAACTTTGAAGAATTTTAAAAATACGATCCTTGTATTAAAATGTTGAAAATTTTCGGGAAAATGGAGCATATTTCACGTTAATCGAGAAACAGTAAGTTAGGACACAATGGCTCGAATTCCCGAAACACGAATGAATGCTGAAAATTTGCTTATTTAAAAGGTATTTAGCTATCTCGGACTTAAAAAAGGATCACGACCAGTAAGATAGGACACGATCCTTTTTAATTCTCGAGATCGTTTAAAACTTTGGATTAAAAAAGACTCGTGTAGTAAAGTTTAATAGGATATTCAATTGTTTAAGTCAGATGAAGAAATCGCAATCCCATACGTTAGAGCACAATTTCTCAAAATTCTAAACATTGAATATTGCCTTTATTATCACTTTTTTTTAAAAAAAATCCTCATCTTGGGAAAACAACGTGTCATATCCAATGCGTTAAGACACAACGTATTGAATTCTCGAAAATGAGCTTTTATTTATGTTTTTATAAAAAAGAGTAGTCTCGATTATTTAGATTCAACGAAAAAATCGAAACCCAATACGTTAGGGCTCGATTCTCTCAAAAATCCCAAATACCGAGTATTACTTATATTTTTAAAATTTCTTTTTGAAATCTAAATAAAATGGGTGTAATGATGATGATATAAGCAAAACAATACAAGCGAGGGCTATGAAGTAAAATAAATATGAAGACAAACTAATATAATACATAATCGCAAGCATAAGCAATAAAATTAAAACATTCATTCCAAATAATGAAAATGTAAATAAAAAACAAAGAAAGAAAATGTATAAAAATATAAAAGATATATATATATGTATATACATAAAATGGAAATATATAAAAACATGTATATATATGTATACTTTTTATATAAAAAAAGAACTATGTACATATAAATATATTATGTAAATGTATTCACGTGTATATATATATATATATACTTTGAAATTATAAAATAAAAACATATGTACATATTTTAAAATTATTATGTAATATATATATATAAGTAAGTATATACATATTCGTGAGAAAAAATATAAATATAAATATACATATATATATAAATATATATATATAAAATGAGTATTTATGTATGTATTAAAAAATAAAAAAAATATATACGTATATATATATGTAAGCAATTATATAATAATAATATAATATGTCACATATCTAAGATTTATATAAGTAAATATAAGTGTAAATATAATGATAGTAATAATAATATTAGTAATAATACTAATAATAGTAACGATAATAATAATAATAATAATAATAATAATAATAATAATAATAATAATAATAATAATAATGAACAAAATAATAAAACTACTGAAAGAAGGACTAAATCGAAATAAAACAAAAATATTGGGCGAATTTGAAATAAAAAAGACGAAAAGGACCAAAATGTGACGCGCACGAAAGGACGGAGGGCCAAACGGAATAATCCCAGTACTTCAAACGGCGCCTCTTTAGGGGCTACAATATCTCATGGTCTAGGGACCAAATTAAAACATAAGAAAAGTTTATGGCCAAAATTGCAAATATACGAAAAACTGGCTTGAAAGCGCCACAAAATCGGAGGGACCAATTGCGCAAATATCCCAACAATCCAAAACACGCGGATCCTCACGGTTGGGTCGGGTCGACGCGCGGACCCTAGGGTTAAAAGAGCGAAACGACGCCGTTTTTGCTATTGGTGCTCAAGCCCAAAACGACGTAGTTTCATGGACCCTATTAAAGTTAAAATTTTTTAAAATTTTTCATTCTTCATCCATTTCTTAAAAAAAAAACACTAAAAACTCTCTCAAGTCCCCCTCCCTCCGATCTTGGCTCCGGCCAATGGCCACTGTGCCAGACTCCGGTCGCCAGCGACGGCGCCGCCGTGCGCGGTAGTCGGAAAAAATAAAAACACCTTTTTACTCCCTTTTTTTGAGTAAATCCCCGATTTGGGTTTAAAAAAGTCCCAAAGACTCTCCGAATTCAGAAACAACGAAAAAAAGAAAAAGTTAGGGACCTTCTGACTTCCCACTACCGCCGGTGGGGCTTTCGGTGAACCCACTGGTTCAACTGCCCTCAAGGCCGGAGAAAACTCCGACTACGGCTTCCAAGGTAATAAAGTTCGCCCCTTTATTCAATTTTTATACTGTTTATTTATTTCGAAATAAAAAAGAAAAATAATAATAATAAGCAAAGCACCTCTTTTTTGAATCTGTTTCGATCTTTTTTTTATTTTGAATCCGTCCCCTTTTACATTTTGTTTCATATGGCTTTTATAGCCGAAAATAATAATAAAAAAGATGCCACTGTTGATTACTGTTTTTTTGCTCTACTGTTGCTTCTTCTTTTGCAGGTGACAGGCGACAAAATCGCGTCAAACCTCCGGCGGTCAAATACCCCTACACTGTTGCTTCTTCTTCTTTTGATTACTGTTTTTTTGCTCTACTGTTGCTTCTTCTTTTGCAGGTGGCAGGTCAAATACCCCTACACTTAAGTTTTTGCTTGTCCTTAAGCAAACAAAAAGGAAATAGAAAGCGAAAAATAAACATACAAGAAAAAAAAGATGTACTTGAGCCGACTTGGTGCACGAAATTGGATCGAAGCATTAACAATAGAGAGAATTGCCTAAATGTATAATTCTAGCTAGAAAATTGAGCAACTTACAATTATTTACATTCAAACCAATTAGTTCAAGATGTTACAAAGCAAACAAGTTAAAGAAAATTAAACATAAGATTCCATCAAAATGTATATACAAATATGACATTTATGAGTGAAGAATTCGGTCAATTTAAATTTTTCCTACTCAACTTAATTTCATTCATGCTTTGAACTCTAATACAATAGTTATAAGCATAAGCACTTATGAGTTTTTGTGCCAATATGAGTGAGACTTTTCTCAATTACTCATATTTTTATTAAACTATGAACACTCAAAACTCTCTTGGCTTTTATCCCGTGCTTTTATCACACTCGCAATACTTTTAACCTTCACAATGCTTTTGTTCCCACAATTAATTTTAAACATGCTTGTAAAAGTTATGCTTATTATACTGCACTGTTTCAATAACATTGAATTTATTTGTTGAGTATTTTAATTCAAACATCCTATAATTCAACAAGCATAAATGCCTATTCGTATGTACCTTTATCACTTGGTATATTTAATTTCTTTTTCCTATTCACAATTTAACAACTTGAACTAATTAGTCTGAATATAAACAACCTAAATTATTTATTTTCAGGCTAAATTTATAATTTAAACAATCAACCTATGTACATGCTCCTAACCAATCACTTGTATTTCTACAAGCTCAAACACATAAACACGCACAAAAGCAAAAAAAATAACTACTAAAATAAACTAGAAACGAAACAAAACTAATAAAAAATTAACATTTTTCTATGTCACCCCATACTTTATTCGACACATTATCCCAAATGTGCAAAAAATAAATAAAGGAAAGAGATTACCCGATAAGCTTGAAATGTCCTTGGATATTGGTGGGTGGTCTCCTCCTTTTGTATGAAGCTCGAAAATTGTATTGCTGGTGAAAATTATGGGGATCCTACATAAAAAATTACAACTACAATCTACCTAATAAAAAAATGAATCCTAAAAATTAAAATTGTCCAACCAAATAAAAATAAAATATTCAACAAATAGAGTTGCTTACTGAAAATTTCAAAATTGCATTCAAGAAGCTGTACAAACAAGGAAGTGATGTTGAAGGAGTGGCCATTGATGAAAATCCTAAAGCAAAGAAGGCATTAAATGTTACTCGTGTGAAGGGTATGGTCATGTACAAGTTGAATGTGCAAATTTGAAAAAGAAATCTCTTAACATAACTTGGAGTTATGAGGATTCCTTAAGCAGCTCAAACTTATATGGGAAGCGCTTGAATAATTATACAACCTTCACTACACTGACTCAGATACAAACAATGAATCAAATGGTGAGTCAAATACAAAGTTCTTACAAACCTATCAGACTATGCTAGAAAAATGTAATGAAGTATGCCATGTGAATAAAAAGCTGATAGATGAGAACTTTAACCTCAAGGAAAAAAAACAAAAGTTATTTAAGAAAATAGAACTGAAAGATTCTCTACTTGTTGAGAAGATTGCTAGTTTGGAGAATACACAAAAAGATCTTGCAGCTACCCAATCCATGATAGAAAAATTCAATTCTAGTAGTGGTATACTTGATGAACTTCTTATTGCTGGAAAAAGGGATCTAAAAAAAGGTGGCATTGAATATGTTGATAAGAAAGGAAAAGCTGTGGTGGAAAGTCCAATAGTTTTTGTCAAAGCCATAAATAACGCTGATAAAGGTGAATCCTCTAAGAAGGTAATCTTTAATCATTAATTTATTTGTCATTATTATGGAGTCCCTGGTCATATTAAACTTGGATGCTATAAAATGTTGAAAGATCAAAGATGAAAAATTGAAGTGCCAGCGGCAGTGCCCATTTTCCATGGCACATCGCGAAGTCAGAATCAAGAATTTGTTTGGAGAAAAAATGAGAGGCCATTACATGGAATGGAGGAACATAAGAAGAGAAGGATTATTTTCATTATTTTAGCATGGTTAATCATATTAGACCACATTGTTATAAGATGTTAAAAGATCTAAGGCTAAATGTTAGAAGAAAAGAAGTTACAACTCAGCTAAGATTCAACCAAAAATAGATACGTGTGAGAAAAGATCAAAGATTGAGTGATGCACGATCTAGCGTAATTTGATATGTCAAATTAAGTTCTCCCAAACACTTGACGTGTTTGTTCTCAAGAAATTTAAGAGTCTTTTCGATGATTTTATTTTAGTTTCTAGTTTTAATGGTAATTTTTCTTACATTTTGATCATTTTGAGACCTAAATTGGCAAAACTATGCCATTTGGAGTCTAATGGTTTGTTTGAGTGTGTGGAGGAAAATGCTATGGCCAAACCTTGAGGAAAACATCAACTGCTTTGGGTGTCACAACATTGATGTATGTTTGTCGCGATATCTACCGTCCATCACCTCAAAGGAGCAAAACTTCAACAAGAAACCAACCTGGAGTAGTCTGCTAAGAATGTCGTGACACTAGGTGTGCTCTGTCAAGATATTGAGCCTTAATGTCTCAACTCCAAGCTTTTGAGGTTGCGACTCCCAACTGATGGTTAAAGTGAAGGAGCCTAGGGCCACTGCCGAGGATGTCACCACACCAGCTAGTTTGTGTCACGACATCGAGAATCCCAATCTAAGATTGTGTCTATTGTCGAGGATTTCGCAACACCAAAGCTTGTGTGTCGCAAACTGAAGCCCGACGAGGTGAAAAATACTAAAAGGGTAATTTTGTGTCGAACATCAACTTAAGTCAATTCATACACTCCAAGGGCATTTTTATCAAATTTTAGTGTTGTAAACTTGGTTGTATTAAAGGCATACTTAATGCCAAACAAAAAAAGAGCCATCCTTATTATCTTTTTAGCTCTCTCTTTTACTCCCTTCACTATTTTTAGGTTTTTAGTTTTTCCTTTCTTAGCTTAGTGAGTTAGTAGTTGTTAGTTTTTCATGTTACTGTAGCTTTCACTTTCTTTCTATTAGATACAAAACTTTATCTTGTTATTTTGATTCCTCCTTAAAGTATTTAATAGATTTTTTCTTTGTGAATTTTCGAAAGTGTAAAAAACTCAACTTTGGTTGTGCTTTCATAATTTTTAGTGTTGCTATCATCTTCAACAAAGACTCCTCCAAGAGTCCTTAAGAACTTCTCAACTTTGCCTTTTTATGTTTTCTTTAATGTCATTTAAGCATGAACTTGGTTGATGTTTGTATGTTAATGATGAATATGCACTAAAACTTATGGTGGTTGGTTGATTGAAATATTACAAGGTTAGTTTTTTGTCACACCTAAAAATGTTAAAGGTTTGGTATAATGAAAATTTTGAGTATATAATTAGAAATTTTTCTGTTTAAGTGGGTTTTAGTGTGATTATGAGAATCTTGCGAACTGATTGTTAAATAGTTAGAATTCAAGTTTAGTTTCATTACATAAGAACTAAGAGTTTTCTTTTAGTGGGAAACATTATGATTAAGGGTATTAATAGTACTGGCCAACTTGGGATTTAGGAAAACGGTAGTGGAAAGATTATTTATGGGAGTATTCTTTCATTCTGGTATTTATTTTCTTTATTTCATATTCTTCTCTAGTTCATTCTGTAAGAAAGGAAATTAAGAAGTAGCTTGCATGAATGGAAGAATCTAAGGTGTTAGTATAAAAATTTGAGAATTTAACAATCTGGTAAACTTTCCAACTCTTTCGTACCTTTAAATCTAAGAAAAATGAAGGAAAGTCTGAGGATTTCAACATAATTTATTTTGAACTGTGATGATTAAGTCGTAGTTAACATTTATAACTCCTCTGAATGCATATAAATTAAGGTTTTTGTGGCGCCCCAACCCAATCAGAATGGTCCGACCTGAATTTCAAACATCACACTAGCCACCAAAGTGACTCTCCATTTAAACCACCACAAAACACACCAATTGACCAATCACACCACACAATTAATCATGGAATACTTAATAAAAACATAATATCATACTTTCGTTGCGCTACTCTGATCAACAATCAATAAAAGACTAATTCACAATTTAATATTAAATAAACAATTACCTTGAAAACTTTAGTTAAACATACATGCATGCAGTAGGGTATTTTTTAAAAAGGATATATTTGTAGGGACTTGAAAAACCGTTTAGTTTAAAAACATATAATTAGATTTAAAACGTAATATATAGTAATATGTTGGGAAAAACTCCATTTCACAAAGTTTAACAATATTATTGTAGGATTAAACGTATAAGTCTTATTTTGGAAAATTTATTAAAACATCTTGCTCAACCTCGTAACATTATTAATTAATTAGTTAGCAGACATTTAACAGTTTACATGACTTGACCAAATTCTGTGTTACATCTCATGCATACCAAGCACATGTTTGTATCCAAATCACACATAAAACATCTAAGGCTTACTTCGATGACTAGCGACTCTTCAACTTGCACTTACAAGTTAGTCAAACAGTTATTCAAACCAATTATCAAACAATCGTAAGCCATCACTCAATTATCTATCTAGCGCAATGATAAAAGTTTTAAACTAAACAATTAAATAATCCATAGTGTCCAATTACAACCCAACAATTATAAGTAAGTCAATATCAAATCCCATAATTTGATCCCACATTGCCTTCCTCACTAGGTTTGAGAACACAATGACATACCCAAGTATAGCCTCGATTTGGATCACTTGGATGACTTACTCTCACACCTCTTCACAAGCTAGTCATTGTAATATTATAAAAGAGTGGGTGAGTTTATGAATGTTTAGTGAGTGCTCAAACATACTACAAATAAACACATCAGTTAGGTTAAAAGGTGACAAACAATAATTGTTCACATATTATTGCAGTCTACACAAAATAGTAACTCACATGACACAACATTTCTCATAAAGTAAGCAATGCGCATATAATAAGTAATTTGCATAAAATGGGCAGATCACATAAATTATCAATTCGTACCAAACATCTATTTATATGAAATAACAGTTTTTACCAAATTACAACTCATGCAAAATAATAGTTCATATGAAATATCAGTTCATACTGAATAACAGTTCATGCAAAATAACAGTTCATGCTCCATCATAACTCATATATCTCAAATAATGATAAATTGACATTTTCGTGATTATGAAACTTATAGGGGACTCTAACACCACTTATAAGTGGACTTTATTACCACACATTGGATAAACGGATCTCCAAAACACACCACATGACTCATGAAGTCGTACGCTATCTCTATGTAAGTGTAGCACATATGCTCACAGTCTCCAAACACACCATGCTACCTATGGTGAATGGAGTTATACTTGACATTCCTTTATCTCTCCAATGCATCTCCAGATCACAATGGCCATCGCAATAAAAAAAGGGTGAGTACTCACAATCCTGTGGCATGCCAACTATATCTAATGGTTTCATAAGGTCACAATGCCAAAATATCTCTTTAACACATTCACAATATTCAGTATAATAAGGCTCACGGTTAAATAGAGCTCGCATATTATAACACAGTTTGCAATTCACAATTCGTAATGGAGCATGGTTTGCAAATAATATCGCTTCCATGCAACATATATTGCACACATAACATAATTCATATATCATTCATGACATAGCTCACTTAAATCATTATTCGCATATTTTATTTAGCAGAAGACACGCAATAGCCTAGATTACATACAATACAACTCAAAATCTCACAATACACAATTTAGAAAATTAATACAGTTCACCAGATTAATACAGATAACCAAATTAACACAGTTCGCCATAATAATATAATCCACCAAGTTAACATGGTTCACAATATAACACAACACACAAATATAATTGGCTCGCACTACAGTTGAGCTTGCATTTAGCATTTCACGATAATATAATTTTGTACTAATTAAAACTCCCAATATCGTAAAACTCATAATTCAATTACGGTTCGTGCATGCATAAATATGCATTGTCAATAAAATTCACATATTGTAGAAGTCCACATTATGTTATTTATTTATTTTATATCCGTTTGCAAGTATTACAAACCATATACGAATATATATTACATATATATACATAACTATTTAGTGGCTTTTGTCTCGTCAAATTTCAGGATACCTTAAAAGTCTCATATACATTTATATATATTAGATAATACAAAACCTATAAATGCGTATATATTATATATAATAAAACCCACACACATATATTATATATAAATAACAAAACTCTTATACGTATCTATTATATATATACACACACCTTTTAGTACTTCAACTCACCTTTAATATTTAGTTCACACACAAACGCAATAATTAGACGCACAATTCACACACACTTATCATGTCAACTACATGGTTTACAGCTACGACCTACCTATTTTATTCTTATAACTACATGCACATTTTAAATTCATGCCTTTGGCTCATTAAATTCGCACAACATGCATACCCTACACTCAATAAAATTGCAATGGTTTGCACTAGGTGAAATCAAGATTCACATACTAATTAAGCAAGGGATTTGCATATGTTAATTTAGCTTTTGTACCAGAGTTTAAATGTAGTATATCAAACCACTCACCTTGTTAGTACAAAACTCCGGTAAGGAAAAAACTCGAACACACGATCGGAACTCGAAAAGAAAAAGAAGAAATAGGGCAGGCTCCAAGGCGTGTATCAAGCCACTATCTTTAAGGTTATATTCGCCCCCACTTATCTTCAGTGTGCAAACGAGTTCCAAGCAAATTAACCTCGAGGATACAATGAAGCCAATGACTATTTGCGTTTTGCACTGACGAGAATAGTCCACTATGCACTGAGTAATGTATAACAAAAACTCAATTTCTACAAAGGATTTCTGCAGCAATACTTTATAGAATAATCTAATAATATTAGAAAATGAAGGAAGAGAAGAAATAATATTAGAATTTGTTGATATGATTTCTAAATGAAATCCCATTCCTATTTATAGGAATTTTCATGTCTCTTCATAGAGACATCTTTCAGTAGGTGTCTTTATGAATAAATAAATAATAATAATTATTCATTTAATTTTGTAACTATTCAAATAATATTTTTTGAATAGTTATAATTCTTTTTTAAAAAATTAAATGATATAACTTTTGACCAATGACCAAAAGTTTTATCTTTTGATTAATTACACCCATTCATTTATAGTTATTCGGATACTATAAATATTTGAAAATATTCCAACAATCTCCCTCCATTTTCAAAATATTTAGATTTTGATATTCTTGGAAATCAATTTGCATAAATAAAGGTGTCTTACGATTGAACCTTCACTTCGTGAAAACATGTTAAAGTTAATCGAAATTGTATGGTAGACTAAGCTTTGAACCAACTATTCCATTTGATTAACTGAACACATCTCACACAATGATTTCAACATCAGTCAATGCATAGTATCTAGGGACACTATTATAGCCATGTGTCTATGTCCTCTTTTCATGAGTGCTGTCAGAGCCAAGCCCTTAAGCTCCTAGAAGCGGCCACACTTCCACTCACATAGGTAGATCCCATCAAAAGTGTTCCCGTAATTATAACACTCTAACATATTTATGTTATGAGTCCATTAAGAGTACATTACTCATCCTTCCCTTATCATTACGGGTACCTAGCACTTTAATCTTAGGATGGATTTATTTATAGTGCTAACAGTCACATACTAATGATGTACTTTGTCTCATTGAACTCAAGACTTGACGTTATACCAAGCGTTGAGTCGAGTTTCCATCATGGGTGACTCTAATTAATAGGCTTGAGTCCCATCCCTTTTGAGGTCCTTTTTACTGCATCTCTAGCAAGACTTTTTGTCAAAGGATCTGCCAAATTTTCACTTGACCTCACATAATTAATAGTGATCACTCCATCAGAGATTAATTGTCGGACATAACTATGTCTTAATCCAATGTGTCTAGACTTTCCATTATATACTTGGCTATATGCCTTTGCTAGAGTAGCCTCACTATCACAACGGATAGAAATAGGTGAAATTGGCTTAAGCCATAAAGGTACATCATAAAGCAAATTTCTTAACCATTCTGCTTCTTTAAATGCAGCGGCTAATGCAATAAATTCTACTGCCATGGTGGAATCAGTAATACATGTTTGTTTCTTGGAACCCCAAGAAATGACTCCTCCACTAAGAATGAAGATCCACCCACTAGTAGATGCATGATCTTCCAAACTTGTAATCCAACTAGCATCCGAATACCCTTCTAAAACTGAAGGATATCCATTATAACACAATCCATAGTTAATAGTTTTCTTTAAGTACCTAAGTACTCTATTTAAAGCTTGCCAATGCAAACTACTTGGATTACTTGTGTATCTACTCAATTTTCCAATAGCATATGCAATATCTGGTCTTGTACAAGTCATTATGTACATAAGACAACCAATTAGACTTGCATATTTCAATTGATCAATTTTCCTACCAGTATTAGATACTAATTTTAATTGAGGATCCATGGGTGTAGATGCTGGTATACAGTTGAAAAGATCAAACTTTTTAAGCACATTTTCAATGTAATGTGATTGTGATAAAGCTATAGTGCTTTCATCTCGGGTTATTTTAATCCCAAGAATAACATCTGCTACACCCATATCCTTCATAGCAAAGTTGTTTGACAAGAATTTCTTTGTGTTTTCTATTTGTTCCAAATCCGTGCCAAAAATGAGCATGTCATCTACATATAAGCAAATTATAACACCCTTTCCATTATCAAATTTACTATATATGCACTTATCGGATTCATTTATTTTATAGCCATTAGCTAAAACAACCTTGTCAAACCTTTGGTGCCATTGTTTTGGTGCTTGTTTAAGCCCATATAAAGATTTAACAAGCTTACATACCTTATGCTCTTGTCCTGGAACAACAAATCCTTCCGGTTGCTCCATGTACACTTCCTCTTCCAATTCACCATTTAAAAATGCAGTTTTAACATCCATTTGGTGAACAACCAAATTATATATAGAGGTAAGTGATATTAATAGTCTAATTGTAGCAATTCTTGCTACTGGAGCATAGGTATCAAAGTAATCAATACCTTGTCTTTGTGTAAAACCTTTTGCTACCAACCTTGCTTTAAATTTATCAATGGTTCCATCGACCTTCATTTTCTTTTTGAAGATCCATTTACAACCTATTGGTTTGGAACCTGGTGGAAGATCAACTAAGATCCAAGTTTGATTTCCCATTATTGAATCCATTTCATCATTTATTGCTTCTTTCCAAAAAGCACAGTCTTGAGATTTCACTGCTTCTTCAAATGTAATAGGATCAGATTCGGTATTATAACAATAAGGTATCTTATTGCATATTCTTTCACATTTTCCTTCTACAAGAAACATAATGAAATCTGGTCCAAAATCTTTGACCTTTTTAATCCTCTTACTTCTTCTTAATTCTTGACAAGATTCATCATTATTATCAATTTGTTTCAATGGAATCTCATTCTCATTTGAAGAATGAATCAATTGCTGTGGTTGTAATTGTCTTGATATAGAATTAAATCTATTTTCATCAAAAATAGCATCTCTTGATTCAATAACCGTATTAATTGAAATTGAATCATTTGGTTCAATTACTATGAATCTATATGCCTTGCTATTATGTGCATAACCTATAAATATGCATTCAATTCCTCTTTCACCTAACTTTTTACGTTTAGGTGTTGGAACTTTTACAATAGCTCTACAACCCCAAACCTTTAAATAATTAAGGTTTGGTTTCCTTTTCTTCCATTGTTCATAGGGGGTTATTTTAGTTTCCTTATTAGGAACTCTATTCAATATATGACAAGCTGTTAGAACAGCTTCTCCCCAAAAACCCTGTCCAAGACCTGAATATGATAACATTGAATTTACCATTTCAATCAACACTCTATTTTTCCTTTCAGCTACACCATTTTGTTGTGGTGTGTAAGGGGCTGAAACTTGATGGACAATTCCAGTGAGTTCAAAATAACTTGGATTATAGTATTCTCCACCTCTATCCGATCTTAAGCACTTGATAAATGATTCACACTGAAGTTCAACTTCAGATTTATAAACTTTAAATTTATCAAGCGCTTCATCTTTTGAATGTAATAAATATACATAACAATATCTAGAACAATCATCAATAAAAGTAACAAAATATTTCTTTCCACCTAATGTAGGAGTATTATGCAAGTCACATAAATCACTATGTATCATATCAAGCAATTTTGTTTTCCTTTTAACCTTAGGGAAAGGATTTCTTGTAATTTTAGTCAACATACAGGTATTGCATTTTTCAATATTATTATTAAAAACAGGAATTAAATCTAATTTATACATGTCATTCAATTTTCTATAATTAAAATGACCTAATCTATAATGCCACAAACAAAATGATTCAACCATATAAGCAGAAATAGTATTTTTATTCTTATTAATAATATTAAGTTTGAACATGCTTTCATACATATACCCTTTTCCCACAAAAATTCCTCCCTTAGACAAAATAAACTTATCTGCCTCAAAAACAAGTTTGAAACCAAACTTATTCAACAGACTTCCAGACACTAAATTTTTCCTAACTTCTGGTACATAATATACATCATTTAAGGTTAAAACCTTTCCAGAAGTGAATTGTAGTTCAACAGACCCTTTGCCTTTAATTGTTGCGGTGGAAGAATTTCCCATGTACAAGACATTGTCATTTTCACATTGTGTGAACTTTGTGAACATGCTTTTGTCTTTGCACACATGTTTGGTTGCTCCGGTATCAATCCACCATGTATTATCATCTTGTGCCATATTAATTTCAGATATCATTGCAACGAACTTTTCGTTATTATCAGCCTTAGAAGATGATTTCTTCTTTAAAAATCAACATTCATTCTTGAAATGTCCCGGCTTTCCACAATGATAGCATGAGCCCTTTTGTTTCTTTTTGAACTTAGGTGCTCTATCAGTCTGATTGAACTTTCTCTTGAATGGTTTAGTAGTCTGTACTTCCTCCGTAACATGTACTTTGGCATTTTCAGAATTTAGGTTCTGATCTTGTTTTCGATACTCTTCTTCAATACGAAGATGATTTGCCAAAGCCTCAAGAGATATTTCCTCTTTCTTATGTTTTAGACTTCTTTTAAAGTCTTTCCAAGATGGAGGAAGTTTGTCTATTATGGAGGATACCACAATCATTTCATCCATTTTCATATCATATTGCTTAAATTGATTCAGCATCTTTTCAATATCACGAAATTATTCAATAACAGAACGACCATCAACCATTTGATAATTATTGAAACGACTGACAAGAAATTTCTTACTTGTAACATCTTCGGTCATGTATCTTGCCTCCAATTTGTCCCATAATTCTTTAGCGGTGACGTCGTTTTGGTAGGTGTCGAACAAACCATCAGATAAACCATTCAATATGTGACCCATGCACATGTAATCAGCATTGTCCCATTTTTGTCTTTCTCGGGTTGCAGCAACAGATTCATTTTCATTCTCTTCAGGTCTTGGAGTATCCAAAACATAAGCAATCTTCAAAGTTGATAACAAAAAGTGCATCTTTTTCTGCCATCGTCGAAAATTGCCACCATCAAAACGATCAAGTTTAACAAAGTTGGAAGCCAACTCCCTTAGTGTTCCACTTTCATGTGTTGTGGTAGTCATCATGAAATATAACCTTAAAATTGTTAGTACAAAACTCCGGTAAGGAAAAAACTCGAACACACGATCGGAACTCGAAAAGAAAAAGAAGAAATAGGACATGCTCCAAGGCGTGTATCAAGCCACTATCTTTAAGGTTATATTCGCCCCCACTTATCTTCAGTGTGCAAACGAGTTCCAAGCAAATTAACCTCGAGGATACAATGAAGCCAATGACTATTTGCATTTTGCACTGACGAGAATAGTCCACTATGCACTGAGTAATGTATAACAAAAACTCAATTTCTACAAAGGATTTCTGCAGCAATACTTTATAGAATAATCTAATAATATTAGAAAATGAAGGAAGAGAAGAAATAATATTAGAATTTGTTGATATGATTTCCAAATGAAATCCTATTCCTATTTATAGGAATTTTCATGTCTCTTCATAGAGACATCTTTCAATAGGTGTCTTTATGAATAAATAAATAATAATAATTATTCATTTAATTTTGTAACTATTCAAATAATATTTTTTGAATAGTTATAATTCTTTTTTAAAAAATCAAATGATATAACTTTTGACCAATGACCAAAAGTTTTATCTTTTGATTAATTACACCCATTCATTTATAGTTATTGGGATACTACAAATATTTGAAAATATTCCAACACACCTGAGCAACCATTGCTTCATCTACCGTGCTCAAGTAAGCTTCTATTTGCCTTTGTCCATGGTTGTAGAGGCTTTCAAATGAATTGGAACTTTTCATACACGCCAAACACATTACAAAGACATTATTAACAACAACAAACACTATTAAATCATTCCAAAACTCTAGATCAAAGCCTATTAACTTCTATACCAAAAATTTAACTAGTTTTATCGAAAAAGGTGTTAAACCACTCAATTCTCACTTCTAAGCTTAGATTTCAACTTCATACATCCTAAATATAATCTAATTACATATCTAAACCATCAATTTTACCCAATTTCATTGATTTAATTTTTCCGGAAAAATCAAGCTTGGCATCTGAAAGCTTATATCAAAACTATTGGTGAGAAAGCTTGGCATCTGATTGCCGCCAAACATGCGAACGTTTAGACAGAAAATATTGCAGCAAAAGATGTAAAAATGAAACAACAGTGTTCGCAAGTATATGAGATAAATTGTAATAAAGTAAATGTTACAACGGAACATAGGGAAGTATTCCGAGGATCATACCCAAGGGAGGACGAATTAAATCCTAAATCTATATCTACAATAATAAGTCTAAATAGTAATAGTTAAAATCTATATTACGACAATCAGTAATAGAGATAAAGATCACAACCTAATTAAACTAAATGAAAGGACGGAAAATAAACAAACAACCAAATCAAATTAATCGACAGAAGATTAACTCATTTCAGTGGTTGTAGTTAACATCAGAATTTAGGTTTAAATGGAATTAAATATTAATTAACTAGTATTACCTCCAGCCTCTACTAATTAACTAATCGACAGGTACTCACTTATCTCCCGACCTCACTTTCCCCACCAAGATAAATCACAATTTACTCAATAACTACTCTCACATCCTCTCGTTAATCTTCCTAGAGACTTAGCCTCTCATGGATCTAGATGCCATAACTCTTAAATTTAATTTAAACATGTAAAAACACACAAATAAACTAAATAAGAGAAATGTAAGAAGTTGCTCACTGGATTGAATCAGATGTGATTGGAATGGCGTAATCTTGTAATTGTTAAGTGATCTTAATGTTTGCGAACGAACAATAAAATAAAATACTGAATACTTTAATTACCTTAATTAATTTATTTTAATTATCATTAATCATATTAGTGGAGAACAACTTCATCATCCACTATCTTATTTAAGAAAATAATTTATTTGTCATTTTGGACCTTTGACTAATTGCAATTTAAATCCCTAAGCCTTTAACCAATTAAAAATTTATAGTGATTAGACTTTTATAATTTAGTCTTTATACCTAAATTAACTATTTAATTGACAAAATTGATAGACCAAACATCAATATACTTTTATATTAATCCTGTAAATATTCGTATTTAATATTTACGGACTTGGTTTACTAAAATGGGATTCAGGAACTACCTCTTCCACTACAACTGAAAATTCAGTTGTTATGAAGAGTTATCTAGGCTATGCTTCAATCTTTGTCACCCTATTTAACTATCAGAGTTGTGATAGTTTGAAAATAACACATTGATTCTATACTTTTATCCGGATAAATTATTGTGCAACATTCTCTAACAAATTTAAACACGAATTCCTTATGGACAATATTGTTGAAAGCTTGACCAAAACTACTCCAGCTAGAATCTAGACTGTCTTTTCTACTTTCATGGTGCAAATTATAAAAGATGAAAGTGAAACACGTTTTCTACTTGACTCTTTTGAATGTCGCATTTATTTTGGTGGACAAGAGGCTTATCAAAAAATATTGAATCTATGACTTATGAAGAGAAATCCAAGCATGAAAAAAACGTGAAGAAATAGGACAACAATCATGAACATTGTAGAACTTATTTACTCAATTACCTTTTGATAATTTAACAAAGAAAATTTGGAAGGCATTGTAGCAAATATATGACTTTAAAAAGTTGGTCAAAAAAAGTAAGTGGAAAACAAGTTCATAAAAAAACAAATCATTGATCTCCATATGCATGCACAATCTCTAGATTTTAAATGGATGAATAAATGAAAACTTTTTCCATTTTCGAAAAGTTACCTCACTCTTATCCTATGTTAGGATTGAAGTATTGCAAGGAAAAAAAAAAGGTTAAGAAAGTTAAGTATCTCCTATTTTTAGCAAAGTGTTTAATTTTTATTTATTTTAAATTTGAGGGAAAATAAGGGAAAGGAAAGTAAAAATATTTTTAAGATGTAAGGTATCTTTTTACCATCCCATTTTTTACACAATATTGTAAAAAATTTAAAATTATAAAAATAATTATATTCAAATTTTCCCCTTTTTTAGCTTATTAAATTTATTTTATTGTCGATTGAGTCTTAACTCACCGCACCCGATTGCCCATTCAAACTCACCCTGAATTATATTACAAGCAGATAATATGTTGGTATCTAAAACCTTTTCTGCAAAGGAAAAAAAAATCCTATGTTGTTAGCCTTATACTTTTACACGATTTGAAAAATTATATTTGTACTTCTTATTTTTTTCAATTTAAAAATTTTAGTCCAATTATTATCGTCGTTTGTAGTTTCTATTAAAATTTGTCAACTAGATATGTTATTTTTTATCAACCAATAGTCATGTCATATTAAGATAGTTTAATGAACATGTCAAGTTGACAAATTTCAATATAAAATATTAACAATGTTAATAATTGAATTGAGATTTTTAATTAAGAAAAGTAGGAAGACTTATTATTATTTTTTTATCTTTTTAAATATAAAATTTTATCAAAGTATAAGGACTAACAACATATTTTAATTTTTAAATTATCAATAAGATTTTAAGAAAATAGGTAAAAATAACTAATTAAATATTTTTGCCAACAACTAAAGGGAGTAGTAATTAAGCATCTAGTTGGCATCCTAAAGACTAAGGCTCTGACCTTATTACTATCACCCGCTCTCCCATTAAGTGCTTTTAAAACTTATATAAATATACAATACTTTGGTTATGTGGTGGGATTGAGTTTTAGGAATTTTTTAAAATAATTTTATTGTAAATTTGGATAATATATGTTTTTTTATATAATGCCTAGAATTATTTATAGTCTCTTCAACTTTTAAATAGGAGGATAACGCATTTTAGCACACTCGAATTCACGTCCTACTACATTAACAACAATGCTCATGTCAATCCTAAATATTCAAATTTACATTTACATACGTATAAATTAAACCTGTCAAATTAAATCTTATCATATGTAAGTTTTGTTCATAATTAATTTGATTTAAACTATATCGTGATTCGAATATTTTTTTAATAATTATTGATAAATATGATTGTATTTAGACTATATCAAATTAAGTCTTTTTTATATATATAAATTGTTTATTTTTGTAGTGTGTTAGTTTTCGATGGTATGCAACATTTGTTTGGATTCGAGCAGTTGTATTGTGTTTATTTTTTTATTTAATAATTGAAGAAAAATTATGAGTAATTTTAATTTAAATGATATATTTAAATAGGTTGATTAATATATTCATTCATTGATTGGTTTAGGATCATGATTTGTTTGGAAAAGCAATGTTTTAATCTTATTTTGTTTTTTGTTTTTTGTTTTTACAATGTATCCACTATCAACAGCAATGATTAATTTTTTGTTGTAGGTATTCTTCGAAAAGGTAAATGATTGACTATGAAATATGTTCCATTTCTAGAATTAAGAATCTAACCCCCAACCAAATAGTTAAGGGATAAGTGAGCAACTACCACAGCTCACATTATAATTAATTTTTCTTTGTTATTAAATAATGCATACAAAGAATTAAATTATGTATTTACTCACGATTTTATTTAAGGTCTGTTTGATAGGGGGAAAATATTTTCCAGAATTGGTTTTCCACATTTTACGGTGTTTGATTGTTGGAAAATGAATTCCTAAAGAAAATATTTTCCAAAACAAGGGTAAAATCATCTCATCTTTCCGGAAAATGTCTTACCCCTTAGAAATCGGTAAGACATTTTCCACAGCTCATCTATTCACTCTTGAAACCATTTCCACAGCTCCTCTCTTCACCCTTTCCACAGCTCCTCTCTTCACTCTCTTCACCTTATCGATTGCAGCCTCATCATCTCTGCCTCATCTTCTCTGCTAGTTCACCTCTTCTCTTTGCTTGCCTCGTTAGCGTGCTGGTTCACCTCTGCTGGTTTATCAAAGGTAAAATTGTAAGCTCTAGGTTAGGGGATCTGTTGATTTCTGCAAGTTTTATTGCAAGTTTTTGTAGTAGATGTGTTTTCTGCAAATGGGGTGTTTTCTGCAAATGGGTAGTTTTCTGCAAATGTTTTCTGCAAATCAGTTTCTGGGTTAACTGGAAAATGGGTAATTTGGATACTTTCATGGCCAAATCAGTTAGCAAAGAGATAGTTATGTCTTCTCTTTCAATTTTCGCTATTAAGGATGATTCTTTTTAAGAGAAAGAAAAGGTTTGGCTTCTTCATCTGTAAGTTCTCTTGACCATGAAACCGTGCCTGCAAAGCTTGCCCCTGGTCCAGTGCATTTGTACTGCACATAAAACACAGTCGTGCCAACCCACATAAACCAACCACATCAATACAAAATTACAAACTTTAGCACCCCATCATGCATGCGTATGCTATATAGCTTCTGCTATCTTTGCTAAATTTTACCGTATGAATATATCTTTATCAGTAACAGGTAAGCACAAAATCCTTGCAAAAGCAAAATTATATTTATAGACAAGAACTGTAGCATAGTACAGTGAAGAACCTTTAACTTAAAAAGCTTTAAAAGCCCGACAATTGGTTTATTCTCTAACAAAACACTCAATAGTCCATTTAGAGGAAGAGATTAGATTTAGATATATAAATCACTATATTATAGCTTCAAAAAAACTTGGCTGTAAGTCTACAGTCATTGTTTCATGTTTCTCTAGTTAATTGACTCTCAGCTGGAATCTTCAACACCGTAGCAGGTAATTCCATGCTATCCTCCAACTTGGTCGATTTAGAACCGTCAGTGATTGGTAATTCTTGGACTTTACCGTTCTCTATTGCTGTTGAGTTCTTCTGATCTTTACTTTTGCCCCATAGCACAATGTAGAGTCCAAATATTATGATTACAGTTCCTATTATGCTGGGAAAAAACAAAAGAAATTTACATGAGTGAATAATGCTAAATGGAAAGGAAAATCTAAGGTGTAAAATGATGAAGTAAAATACCTTCCCAAGTGAACTTTCTCTGCTAATATAAAAGATCCCAGAGCTGCAGTGATGATTGTCGAAACCATTTTTTTGAAAACAAAAATAAGTTGTCGACTTTTAAAAAAAAATTGGAGTCGCCACCGATCCTTGATTGAGATGTGATCGGCTCACTTTAAAACCAATTTTGGCCTGCGAAATTTGAGAAAACAGGTTCGGGAGTCAGTTACGCATGAGGAAGGGTTAGCACCCTCGTAACGCCAAAAAATCGGTACCAAATTGATTATTTAATGTCTTAGTGTCGAAAATTAAAAAGATTTTGTTAAACTCAAATTTTGAAATCTAAAAAGGATAATCAATTATTCAAGTCATGCGAAGAAATTGAGACCCAATACGTTAGGGTCCAATTTCTCAAAATCCCCGAATTTTGAATATTGTTTTTCCATTAATTTTTTTAAAGAAAATCTTCATTTCGAGAAAGCAATATGTCATGCCCAATGCGTTAGGACATAACATATTGAAATCCCGAAAATGATTTTTGTTTATATATTTTAAATAACGAATATTCTCGGTTATTTGGAATTAACAAAGAAAATCGGAACCCAATACGTTAGGGCTCAATTTTCCTCGAAAATCCCTAACTTTGAATATTGTTTTTATTTTAAAAATCTTTGAATCATAAAAAATGATTTTAATGTTTTGACAAAATCAAAATGTATTTTAAAATATGTTAAAAATGTTAATGCAATATGAAACAAATATTTTATTTAAATTATGTGTATACATAAGTATGATATATAAACAATTTTAGCAAATATGTATATGGATATGAGAGAAAAGACGTAAGTCATAAAAAAACAATGATAAAATACATATAAAATATATTAATGCATTTAAAAAAATGTATAAGTATAATGTATTAGTAAATATAAAAACATGGAAAATATTTATAATAGCCTTGAAAGGAATGCAAAAATATAAGTACACGTTATAAAAATGTATAAACATATGAATTATAAAACATGAAAATGTAAATATCATAAATAAATATGAATGTATATAAAAAATATATAAACTATAAAAATAAAATGATATGATAATAAAATATATACGTACTACATATAGGTATTTAAAACATTTAGAATATACATATATATATTAACATATATATATGCGCACATATATACGTACAATAATAATATAGTAATAATTATACTAATAAACAATATAAACAATATAATAAAAATAACTAAAAATAACAAATTAAGGATTAAGTTCAGAAAACAAACAGAATTTGAGATCTGAATTTGAAAATCAAAACAAGAAAGGGAGTAATTTGAAACACGCGTAACAGGGGAAGGGCCGAAGGAGCAAATTACCCAAAAATACTGCACAGCACTGGGCTAAAATAAAACAGATTCGATATTTCATGGAAAAATTTGAAAACAAAAAAAAAAGGTTTTGAAATGATAGGATAAAATGGAATGATTAAAAACATAAATAACCCATAAATAGAATCTCATTTCATTTGCAGCCAATAAAACCCATTTCAAACCCTTAAAAAAGAACTCCTCTGCCATTCAAAATCGCGCCGTAGCAGTTCTCCTCCGTCGTTCCAGTCCCCTCCCATGTCCGACCAGATGACGACGAAACGAGGACGCTCTCTGACGACTCTTGCAACGGTAAGCCCTCCTTTTCCTTTCCCTTTTGTTTTTGTTTTATAACAGAAAATAAAAAAAGAAAAAGAACAACAATCCCACAGATTCTAAAAAAAACGAAACGAGATACCTTCAAAAATATTTTTTTGTTTCTTTCTCTTTTGTATTTTCTTTGATATTTTTCAATACATAATTTTTCTAACAAAAATTTGCTAACCCCCATTACAGATTCGATTTGACTTTAAATAGCCAAAATCATGAAAAGAAAAAAAAAACCCCAAAAACCTCTTTTCCACCCTTTACTGTTCGTGGTTGTTGCAGGTGCGAGCATGTGGCGTTCGCGGAGTGCTGAACGTGGGACGGTGTGGAGGCTACTGAACATGGGGAATGTGGTGCTGTTAATTGTTGCTAGGATTTCTGCTGTTTTAGGCCAATTGGGCCCTGCAATTGGGTTTAGCTTGGCCCAAGTTTTATTGGGTTCAATTGTATTTAATTTTAGTATTTGATTTGGGCTGTGTAAATGGTTTTGGGCTTTAGGCTTAGTTGGGCCCGAGTCAAAAATTGGGCATTACAGCTGCCCCTCTTTGCTCGTTGTTGTGTAACGGGAACAGAGCAAAGACTAAAAAGCCCAATTTTGCCTGGTCATGCTGGACCTTGGTGCTCTTCTTCTTTTTTAAATAGCCTCATTCCTTCCTACTGCATCTTCAGAGGTATAGGAACTAGTGCTTCAATCCACTTTACTGCAACAACAATAAAATAGGATTTGGGTTTTCAATTTATTTAACTGCAATGTCGGGGAAACAAGATTCGCCGTCATGACTTCAATCTATTCCATTACACTACCAGGGAAGTAAGATTCGCCGTTGTGGATTCAATCTTTTTAAACTGCAACGTCGGGAGAACCAGATCTGCTGTCGTAGCTTCAATTTGTTCCGCTGCACTGTTAGGGAGATAAGATACGCCGTTTTGGCTTCAATCTTTAAATTTTAATGCCAAAGAGATAGGATTCGCTGCCCACAGCTTCAATCCACTCCACTTCAGCTAATCTAAGCCTTAATACCATGGAGATATGATCCGCCATTGTTGCTTCAATCTATTTCGCTGCAACGCCAGGAAAATAAGATCTGCCATTGTGGCTTCAATCTTTTTAATTGCAACGTTATGGCGATAAGACTGATGTCTTCGATCTGCTTCGCTGCCAGTATAGGAAGGCAAGATCTGCCATTTTCGACCTACTCCACTGCTGCCCAGGGAGACAAGGCTGGTATCTTCGATCTGCTTCTCTGTCAGTACAGGAAGGCAAGATCTGCCATTTTCGACCTACTCCACTGCTGCCCAGGGAGACAAGGCTGGTATCTTCGATCTGCTTCGTTGTCAGTACAGGAAGGCAGGATCTGTCATTTTCAACCTACTCCACTACTGCCCAGGGAGACAAGGCTGGTATCTTTGATTTGCTTCGCTGTCAGTACAGGAAGGTAAGATCTTCTATTTTCAACCTGCTCCGCTACTGCCCAGGGAGACAAGGCTGGTATCTTCGATCTGCTTCGTTGTCAGTACAGGAAGGTAAGATCTGCTATTTTCAACCTACTCCACTACTGCCCAGGGAGACAAGGCTGGTATCTTCGATCTGCTTCGCTGTCAGTACAGGAAGGCAAGATCTGTCATTTTCAACCTACTCCACTACTGCCCAGGGAGACAAGGCTGATATCTTTGATCTGCTTCGCTGTCAGTAAAGGAAGGTAAGATCTGCTATTTTCAACCTGCTCCGCTACTGCCCAGGGAGACAAGGCTAGTATCTTCGATCTACTTCTCTGTCGGTACAGGAAGGCAAGATCTGTCATTTTCAACCTACTCCACTACTGCCCAAGGAGACAAGGCTGGTATCTTCGATCTGCTTTGCTGTCAGTACAGGAAGGCAAGATCTGCTATCTTCAGTCTGCTCCGCTGCAAACTCAGGAAGGCAAGGCTGAAGTTTCACCGGTTTGTCCTCTGAGGAACATGACCTGTATAATTCAACTTATGAACCTAATTATGCCTAGTGATTAGGATATCATGATCAGAATGAATTAAATGCTCCTAACTAGACATGTATGAATGACATTTGAATGAATTCAGAATGTCATTTTTTTCAAGAATGATCCCGCTTAGGCAGTCATTACTCAAAGTTTATTAAAGCTGTATCACCGACGCACCACAATGTCCTCTTGCTCGGCTAGCATCTCCAAAAAACACTCAATCAAATCACCCCCACTGTGAACTTCAAAGTTTAACCTACTGGGATGTAACATTGGTACCATCTTTCTCCCACTGTATCCCAAGGGTATAAAAAAATCTGGCCTCTCAATCTTCTCTTATCGCAAGGTGAAGCACTTTGGTCCTTTATACTGTTTTCAAGGCGTCATACCAAATGCCTATGCACAAATGAAGAATTTCTTTCTGCAAGGAAACCTTTTCTTATTGCAATGTAATCATTGCTTGCTTGTTCATTGACGCTTTGTCACCAACACGACATCTTGTCATTTTGTTCAATCAATGTTTTGACAACAAAATCTGAAGGGATAATCTCAATTTAGACCTTTCCTTCCCAGATATTTCAACCTTTAAACTTGGCGCATTCTAAACAATAGTCCTGTTTCAGGTTACTGTATTATTTAGAAACTTCTAGAGTAATATGCAAAATTTCCCTTGTGAAAGTTTTATTAGTCCATTAATCATTATTCTAATGCAACACGCTTGCAAAAAAGAACAAAACTATGAATAAAATGGAATTAATTTGAAAGCATAACCTGCAATGAATAAATTATCAAGAACATTGAGAATAAAAGAGGAGTTGACTTGTATCTTGAAAAAGAATGAAGTATTCCAAGAACAAGCAATTCAATATGAATAGTATGAAAACTAGATGTCCCAGATATCGCAGCTTGAACTTCTCTGTTCAAACTTCCTGAAGACCATCATGAGTTTGACACGTGCTTAGGAGATCTACAATACTCTGTCGATGCTCCAAAATGTCACGTACCCTTTCCTGCTGATTCAAGCATAGCAAGATCGCCACATGCCCCAATCTGATCAGAATTTGAGCTACTCTTATTACCTCATGCCCCATTTTGATCAATATTTGAGTAGCCCTTTTCGAGTTTTCAACTCAAATCCTCTTTGGTCTAAGGCGCCCTTTGCGGGTTTTCACCTTAGCCTCTCCATTTTATTTTTTCCATTTTTCATTTTTTTTTATTTTTATTTTTTCACATCTTTTTCACATCATCATTTTTTTTGCGACTCAAAGTGTCGTTTGCGGGTTTTTACCTAGGCCCTCTCCATCTTTAAGCGAAGTATTTCTTGACTAAATCTGAGTTTACAGGATTTAGACAAGTTTTTTACTATCCATCTCACTTAAGATCAGTGCTCCTCTGGAAAAGGTCTTCTTTACAACATAAGGACATTCCCAATTTGACACTCATTTTTCTCTAAAATCCTGTTGTAGAGGAAGGATCTTTTCAATACCAGGTCTCCCTCGTGGAATTCTCTGGAACGAACCTTTTTGTTGTAAGCTTGCATCATCCGCTTTTGGTACATCTGACCGTGACGAATAGCTTTTAGCCTTTTTCCTTCAATTAAGTTCAATTGATCGAATCGAGATTGGATCTTTATCCTACTTCAGATCAGCCAATACCCGAAGAGAAAGAATTTTAACTTCAATGGAAAAAACCGTGATAAGCTAAAGAGAAAGACATTGCCCCGGTAGAGGTTTTTTTGTTTCTTTTTGTTTTTGTTTTTTATTCTTTTTCTTCTTCTTCTTTTTTTTTGCATTGAATCTGCACTCATAGTATTAAGCAAGTCCTGGTCATCCCTTTCGATCAGAATCAATATTATTCTAGATAAGGTCTTCCCCATAAGATCTTCCACTTTCATTTTGTATACAAAAGATCTTCTTTGGCATCAGGTTTCTCTCATAGAGCCTTTTGGGGCGAAAATTAACTATGACAAGAAGATTTTAGATCTTCCTCTTCAATTAGGATGAAATCCAACAAAAATATGGAAAAATGGCAACTTGATTTCAACGGACAAAACTATGATGAACCAAAGAAGAAGGCATTGCCCCGGCAAAGAATTCTAATTGCATCGTTCATGATGTTAATTTTGAACATAGTGCAAATTTTTGACGTCGTGTTGTTGCTCAGATTACAATATCAGTGCTTAACCCGGGCGTGTCCTGATGTGATCATGCGAAGACATCTTTGAACCTTAAGGTAACTCAACAAGGTCTTGCTTTGTTTCTCCGGTTATGCACGTTCTTTTGAAATCCCAATCTCCATTGTCTCTTCAGGAGGTAAAATTTGTTCTCTTCTTGCTCTACCATTCTCAACAAGTCTGGAGATAGGCTACGATCTATGTCATCTTCAAAGTCATGAGATCCTTCTAAACACATGTCTTGCTCAAAAAGAGATTCTAAATCTGTAGTAGTGTCATTCATGACATTGATATCTGGGGGCCCATAATAAATACCAAAGAATATACAAAAGAATGTATAAATTTATGAAGAATTATCTGTACAATATGATTATAAATGAATGAATGATGTGGAAGAAAATCCAAAAGAATGAAAGAATAACTATTCAGACAGACTGAAAGAATATTGGTTCAAAAATGATCTCAAGGATGCATTTCATTAAAATAACGATATTCAGACATGAGCCTATTTCACAAAGGAATTCTTATTGCCTCTAAGCTAAAAGCAACAAGTGTGTTTTGAACATTGCTCTATATAAGCCCTAAATGCTACAAATATTTCTTCTGCAGTTCGATTGCTTAAAACACTCTCAGGTTTACAAAGGTGGATACCTAACAAGGTCCCTTTTCGATTGTGTCTTCATCTATGGCATTGATGTGAATGTTTTCCTACACTTTTTCATGCATCACATTCACCCCATTATCAAATGTGATTAGGTAGCGGATTTTTTGCACTGAATGAATCGTCAAATTTGACAACACCCATACTGATAAGCCTTTCAACCACTTTTTTAAAGGCAATGCAATTTTCTATAGAATGTCCCATAATTACTGCATGATAATCGCGCTGTGCACTTGCGTCGTACCATTTGGGGTACGGAGGCTGTGGAGGTTTTGAGTAGAAAGGGGAAACAACGTGCGCATCGAACAAGCTTTGATATAGCTCCTTATACGACATTGGAATTGGCATGAACTGGAGTTTCTCAGTACCTTGCTTCACTCTTGATTCTTGTCTTGATGAACCCTGCTGATTAGCAACCACCTTTCTTGGCTAATTCACCATAATCGATTTACTGTACGTATTCACGCTGTTCACCTCATTTTCTTTTTCTTTTGGGGCTTGCCTTCTGTTATTTCCTCCAGTATCAATCTTTCTGCTCCTAATAGCACTCTCAATCAACTCACCACTCATAACTATATCAGAAAAGCTTTTTGTGGCACTTCCCAACATATGTGTGATAAATGGGGCCTTCAACGTATTTATAAAGAGCATCACCATTTCTCTTTCAATGAGCGGTGGTTGGACTTGAACTGCAACCTCCTTCCATCTCTGTGCATACTGCCTAAAGCTTTCATTCGACTTTTTCTCCATGTTCTGCAATGTAATCTTATCAAGAACCATTTCCGCTACATGACTGTACTGTTTCATAAAAGCCTGTGCTAAATCCCTCCAAGAGCTAATCCTCACACGACTTAATTGATTATACCATTTAGAGGTTGCCCTCGTGAGGCTATCCTGAAAACAGTGTATCAATAACTGGTCATTATTGACATACCCAGTCATTCGTCTACAAAACATGGTATGATTGTTCTCAGGACTAGAGCCTGATTCGACCTGGAAATTCATTGACCTCGAAGTATCGGCCTGAAATTGTTGGGGCCTAATCGTAACAGAAGATTTATGGGGGTACACTTCCGCTTAGTGCTGCACATGTAGAGGAGTGAAGCCTAGAGGATATTGGAGTCCATCCTCACCTTCCTCTTCAATATTTGTTACAGAGCTCTTTCCCTTATCTATTCTTTTAGTCAACAATCACGTTAACTTTGTCATCATGCTTCCTTGTGATTCCTCCATTTTATCCATCAAACTTTGTTTAATCTTCCCGAGTTATTCCATCAAACTGCTCGAGCTTTTCCAACCTTTGGTCCATATTTTTTAATTTCACTCTTGTACCGTAACGGTGCTAGGTTGGCTGGTTGGTTTCCAAGTTAACTGAGGCATGATTTTAATCAATTAGACTCTTTTAATGGATTTTAATGCATACGATGCCATGTAATGTGAATGCATGAAATGAATTCATAAAGAGACGTTGATTCTGATTCAATTCTATTTAGAAAACTTCACTAGAAGACAAACTTCTTTACATAAAACAGATGCGTGTACGGCCTCGCCCTCATACTCCAAGAAACATCGACCTCTTTCTTCATCCGGATGTTTAAGATAAACCTTGCGAACTTCTAAAGGATGTCACTGCTAGCTCCTTCTGCTTGATTCTGGTCGCAATCTGTTGTCTGCCTATCCTCGCAATGCTAATTAGCTTTTTTAAGAAAGTTGGAATGTTGAAAGCTCTTAGACAATCATCTTGAATCCTCGGGCCCCGAAGTAAAGTCACGAATTCTTCCACCGCCCTTCTTGTATTTCTCGGAATATATTCAGGCAGCCGTACTATTTTTCATTTTATCAAGAAACCCGTTTTCTTATGATAAACTTTCTATCTAGCAATCGAATACAAACCAACGCCTTTTAAAATGAAATGTCATGTGATGCTAATGCCATGCAATCAGAGTAAAACATAAAAAAAAAGTTAGTAACAATTAAATATAATACAACCAAGAAATAACAAAAACTTCTAATTAGGCATCTATTAAGGTTAAGAGTAATTCTACCTAGGGTGAGTTCCTATGGTTCACTATATGTGGTTTGGCTTCTAGGGCAAGGGTACCCGAACCAGCAGATTCCTCGATCCTCACCCATTATAGGCTCATATAGACCGAGTTCGATTCAGGGGAATACATTTCCCTATGACTATGCGGAGATGTAGGTCTCATAGAGGCATAGGTATGGATGTATCCCGAAAGTGATCCATTATCCTATATAGAGGTGAAAACCTCACGAAGGACTAGCTTTTCACTCCCACCTAAAATGGGTAAAAATGACTGACGTTATGAGATGCAAAAGTGCAAATAAGCTAATAGACTTAAACCAATCAAGCAAACAATGAAAATCAATGAATGCAAAGGGAAATTATGATATAAAAAAAATTTTGACAAAAAGACACCAAATAATCAATTTATGGCTCGACTCTCTAATGTCCCCAGTGGAGTCGCCAAGCTGTCGAAACCATTTTTTTGAAAACAAAAATAAGTTGTCGACTTTTAAAAAAAACAAAAAATTGGAGTCGCCACCGATCCTTGATTGAGGTGTGATCGGCTCACTTTAAAAACAATTTTGGCCTGCGAAATTTGAGAGAACAGGTTCGGGAGTCCATTACGCATGAGGAAGGGTTAGCACCCTCGTAACGCCCAAAAATCGGTACCAAATTGATTATTTAATGTCTTGGTGTCGAAAATTAAAAAGATTTTGTTAAACTCAAATTTTGAAATCTGAAAAGGATAATCAATTATTCAAGTCATGCGAAGAAATTGAGATCCAATACGTTAGGGTACAATTTCTCAAAATCCCCGAATTTTGAATATCGCTTTTCCATTAAATTTTTTTAAAGAAAATCTTCATTTCGAGAAAGCAATATGTCATGCCCAATGCGTTAGGACATAACATATTGAAATCCCGAAAATGATTTTTGTTTATATATTTTAAATAACGAATATTCTCGGTTATTTGGAATTAACAAAGAAAATCGGAACCCAATACGTTAGGGCCCAATTTTCCTCAAAAATCCCTAACTTTGAATATTGTTTTTATTTTAAAAATCTTTGAATCATAAAAAATGATTTTAATGTTTTGACAAAATCAAAATGTATTTTAAAATATGTTAAAAATGTTAATGCAATATGAAACAAATATTTTATTTAAATTATGTGTATACATAAGTATGATATATAAACAATTTTAGCAAATATGTATATGGATATGAGAGAAAAGACGTAAGTCATAAAAAAACAATGATAAAATACATATAAAATATATTAATGCATTTAAAAAAATGTATAAGTATAATGTATTAGTAAATATAAAAACATGGAAAATATTTATAATAGCCTTGAAAGGAATGCAAAAATATAAGTACACGTTATAAAAATGTATAAACATATGAATTATAAAACATGAAAATGTAAATATCATAAATAAATATGAATGTATATAAAAAATATATAAACTATAAAAATAAAATGATATGATAATAAAATATATACGTACTACATATAGGTATTTAAAACATTTAGAATATACATATATATATTAACATATATATATGCGCACATATATACGTACAATAATAATATAGTAATAATTATACTAATAAACAATATAAACAATATAATAAAAATAACTAAAAATAACAAATTAAGGATTAAGTTCAGAAAACAAACAGAATTTGAGATTTGAATTTGAAAATCAAAACAAGAAAGGGAGTAATTTGAAACACGCGTAACAGGGGAAGGGCCGAAGGAGAAAATTACCCAAATATACTGCACAGCACTGGGATAAAATAAAACATTCGATATTTCATGGAAATTTTTGAAAACAAAAAAAAAATGGTTTTGAAATGATAAGATAAAATGGAAGGATTAAAAACGTAAATAACCCATAAATAGAATCTCATTTCATTTGCAGCCAATAAAACCCATTTCAAACCCCTAAAAGAGAACTCCTCTGCCATTCAAAATCGCGCCGCAGCAGTTCTCCTCCGCCGTTCCAGTCCCCTCCCATGTCCGACCAGATGACGACGAAACGAGGACGCTCTCTGAAGACTCTCGCAACGGCAAGCCCTCCTTTTCCTTTCCCTTTTGTTTTTGTTTTATAACAGAAAATAAAAAAAGAAAAAGAACAACAATCCCACAGATTCTAAAAAAAAACAAAACGAGATACCTTCAAAAATATTTTTTTGTTTCTTTCTCTTTTGTATTTTCTTTGATATTTTTCAATACAGAATTTTTCTAACAAAATTTGCTAACGCCAATTACAGATTCGATTTGACTTTAAATAGCCAAAATCATGAAAAGAAAAAAAAACCCCCCAAAAACCTCTTTTCCACCCCTTACTGTTCGTGGTTGTTGCAGGTGCGAGCGTGTGGCGTGCGCGGAGTGCTGAACGTGGGACGGTGTGGAGGCTACTGAACGTGGGGAATGTGGTGCTGTTAATTGCTGCTAGGATTTCTGCTGTTTTAGGCCAATTGGGCCCTTTAATTGGGTTTAGCTTGGCCCAAGTTTTATTGGGTTCAATTGTATTTAATTTTAGTATTTGATTTGGGCTGTGTAAATAGTTTTGGGCTTTAGGCTTAGTTGGGCCCGGGTCAAAAATTGGGTATTACAATGATCATGCAAAGGGGACTAAAGGCAGTAACAAAAACTGTAGCTTAATAATTGAGTATTATTATAAATAAATTATTGCAATATATGTAAAAATAATTTAAAATATAAAAATTTATTAATATATATTAATATATGTAAAAATAACTTTTCTGGAAAATATTTTCAAGAAATCTGTCAAACAGCAAAAAATGTTTTACACAGATTCAATCAAACACCAGAAAGTATTTTCGAGTAAATCATTTTACAAAAAAGTAAAACATTTTCCAGAAATTATTTTACGGAAAACATTTTATTGCCAATCAAACAGACCATTAGTATTCATATTTAACCCACACATTAACTTAGACTAATATGTACTCAATATCTTAATAATTATCATAATTTAATTCCATAATCAATAAAATAAAATATGTTAATATTACTACTTAAAAAATTGAATAGATAATTATCATTTAATGAATTTAATTTAAAACTTATAAATTAACATTTTATTAAAAAGGGATAATATTAAATTTGATACCTATACTATTATAAATGTTTAATGCGGTACTTGTACTATGAAAATGTTTAATGTGGTACTTGAATTATTAATTTGTGTATTATTTGGTACCTGTATTTTCATAAATATCCAATATGGTATTTGTACTTTGAAAATGTCTAATGTGATACTTGAAGTATCAATTTCTATATTATTATAATACCTGGAGTTAATGCCATTTGTGAATGTTAAATCAATCAATTAAAAATTCCACACGTGGAAATTTTCTTTTTCCAAACCATCAATTTTACATGGATAACATTACATGAAAGCTAAATAAAAAAATTGAAAAACAAATAACTAAACTTAAAGAGCATAAATTTAACATTAAAAAAAAAGCACAAAATTCATTTATTTAGTTTTTTTTTTGTTTTATTTAGCTTTCACATAACGTTACATTATTCATGTAGAATTTGATAATTTGGAAAACAAATTCACATGCCAAATTTTCATTGGTTGGTTTACCATTTGCTAAAGGTGTTAACTTCAAGTATTATAATTATACACAAATTGATAGTTCATTTATCACATTGAACATTTTTAAAGTATAAATAACACATTAAGCATTTTATAAAAGTGGAGGTACCAAATAATAATAAATTGATAGTTTAAGTACCATATTAAAATTTTAAAAGTACTTATATCATATTGAACATTTTATAAAAATATAGATACCAAATATGAAAATATACTTAAAAAAAATTAGAAACCCAGGCGTACGCAGGGATTTGTTTTCATAATTTGGGATTTTATTTTTGCCCTCATGGCCTAGGTTGATTGAGCCCTATTATGACACAATTCGGCTAATATGAGAACACCCAAGTACTTCAAGCCCATACTTCCACAAGTTCAAACAGTAAATTTTTCTATTCCAGGTTTATTTTATTGTTTATATTCGAGATTTGTAATTACTCTATTTGATAATATTATTTTTAAGGTTCGGAATTATGTTTTTTTAAAAATGTAGTGTACACTAAATAGTATATTTTTAATTAAAATTTACTATATCAAATACAAATTTATTTAAAATTGAAAGTTTATTTATTAATCAACTTTTTTATAACAATGCTAAAAATTTGTCTGCCTATAATGGCACATTTCTCTGTTTCTTTGGTATGCCTATAGTGGCACGATTTGTGACGTTTCTTTGTTGATTTCTATATCTCGCTCCTAATCCACATTTTTATCACAATTTTTCTATTGAATCTCTGCTTCGTTTTGCTTTATTGTCGGATTGGTGGAAAAGGAGTTAGCGATGTTGAGTATTGAAGATGTGGAGGAGGAAGCTTGATAATTAGTGGACCTGAATCTCAGCCATCGATTTATGAGTTCTGCTTGGTTAGGTGTTTTCTTACGGAGAGTGTAGCTCATTTTCCAGCCATGCAAAATACGATGGCCAACCTCTACCATCCTCTTGGAGGGGTTCTAATCTCGGATTTGGGGGGGGAAGCATTTTTTTGTTTAAATTCTATCATGAAGTCGATATTGATTGAGTTATTAAGGGGCCCTGTGGACTTTTAATAATCACCTTTTGGTCCTTCATCGGATACAGGGACATGACGATCTGGTGCAAGTTCCATTGGTTATGACACCTTTTTAGGTCCAAGTACATGATCTCCCTCCAAGCTTTTTCTCAAACAGTGTAGCAAAGCAATTTGGTGACTTCATAGGTATGTTTTTGAAGTATGACGCAAAGCAATTAAATCGAGGCTTTAAGAATTTTCTTCAGATGTGGTTTCAATTGGATGTCAGAATATCGTTGAAAAGAAGAAAGAAGATTCTAACCTCTTACTTGAATTTTATCTATACTAAGTTTCGATATGAGAGGTTGACACTGTTCTGTTTTTTGTATGGATGCTTGGGCTATGGACATAACTTTTTCCCTATTCGGTTTACTTAAAATGGGCAGGAGTTGGAGTTGCGGTGGGATTTATCATTAAGAGCATTGTTGAGAAGAGCCGCTACCATAATGAGTGTTTGGCTCCAGGAGGAAACTAATGTAGATTTCATGGGTGTCAATTCAGGAAGCACAAAAATAATGAGAAATAGGTGAGGGATTTAAGGCAAGAATCACGAAAATAGATCAACCTTATTTTGGGGTTTAATCTGGAAGGGAATCTATATGATCTGGGAAAAAAAGATGATAGAATTGTTTAGTGGAATTGGGAAATATGATATGGAGCATGGTTTGAAAGAGAGTCATTTGAAAAACTATGAAAGGAAAAAACGACAAAGATCTAAAATACTCATTTTTTATTCTTCTGAATTCACGGACGGACTGGAGAGTTTAGATGAGTGCGATCAAACTCGTATTTGAAGGATATCGACGACTTTTAACAGGCAAGCCGACCAGCCACAATGAAAATATTATATTGGAATGTCCGTGGATTGTGAAATCCACGGGTTGTGCAAAAGCTTCAGCACATTCTAAAGTGTTATAATCCCTAAATTGTCTTCTTCATGGAGACAAAATGGAATGCAATTCGAAGGGAGAAAGTAAGAAAACAACATGGTTCCAAAACGACATAGATATTCTAATAGATGGTACTAAGGGGGTCTTAACCTTGGATGGAATGGGAAAAGTTGTGTCATATTGAGAAGTTTTTCTATCAACCATATTAATGTTGAGATCCAAGAGGAGGTAGATAGTCCGAGGTGAAGGATGACGGGGTTTTATGGGGCTTCAGATGCTCGAAATAGAACAGAGACCTCGAATTTATTACGAATGCTAGGGAGCAACCAAAGTTTATCATTGATGGTGTGTGGCGACTTCAATGAAATTTTATATGCTTGTGAGAACAAAGGAGGTTTGCCGAAGGATGAAAGACGAATAAAAGAGTTTTAGATAATATTAGCGAAATGTCAATTAGAAGATATGGGCTATTTAGGAATATGGTTCACATAGGAAAGAGGTAATAGGCTGGAAACAAATATTAGAGAAAGGCTAGATCAAGTAGCGAATGGTGTATGGTGTAATATTTTCCCAAGGTATTGAGTCACCTACCTCACTCTTTTTTTGATTATTGCTCCCTACTTATCAACACGACTCAAGACAACCAAAAAAGGGAGATGAGTCAATTTTGGTTTGAAGCTTGGTAGACAATGGAGGAGTCATGTGAACCAGAAGTTAAGCGGCTTTGGGAAATAACTTCGGGGAATATACCCACTAGACTTGTAGAGTTATGTGTGGGGTTACTAATTTGGGTGAAGCAATTGAAGAAACAAAAAATGGGATTATCAAGGAATCTTTTATAATGCCTGGATTCCTTGGATAAGATGGACCATAATGAGGAGACCATTGCGGAAATATTGGATGTTAAATTGCACCTTAGCATGGAAATTGAAAAAGAGGAACTATATTGGGAGTAGCGGGCAAGAATGAATTGGCTAAAATTAAGAGATCGAAATATGTTAGTCATATAGTTTAATTTAATTTTTAGTTAGTTAGTTAGCAGTTATGTTTCTGTTATTTCATTTCTTACTTGTATATAACAGCACCTTTTACATCAAATATACTTGAGCAGTTTTCTTTTACTCTTATTCTACATGGTATCAGATGTAAAATTTTTTTTCTATTCTCCTGCATTTTCTTGCTGTTATAATTTTCCTGGACTTTCTTGCTTCCCAAACACTCTGTCTCTTTGATTTTTTTTCCCTACTATGGCACTCCAAGATCCTACACTACCTTCTAGTCCGTATTATCTTCATCCAAATGAAAATCCAGCCTTAGTTCTTGTTTCTCCCGTCTTATCTAGCTCGAATTATCATTCTTGGTCTCAAGCAATGACAATGGCGCTTTTATCCAAGAATAAGCTTCAGTTTGTTGATAGCACCATCACAGTTCTGCTCCGAACAAATCCTCTTTATTTAGCCTGGGAACGGTGTAATACTATGGTGCTTTCTTGGTTGCATCACTCCATATCGCCTTCGATCATGAACAGTATTCTTTGGCTCGATTTTGCTTATGCTGTTTGGTGCGATCTCCGTGAAGGTTTTTCTCAGAGAGATGTTTTCTTCATTTCTGATCTACAAGAAGAGATCAATGTTTTCAAGCAAGATGATCGCTCGGTCATTGATTATTTTACTGAGTTGATGAATTTTCGACCGATTCCCGTATGTTCTTGTCCAATATCTTATTCTTGTGGTGTTTTTGCTACTCTTCAGAAATATCATGATAATGATTATGTTATTCGTTTTCTTAAAGGCCTTAATGATCGTTTTGCTACTGTTCGTTCTCAAATCATTCTCATTAATCGTTGCCTACGATCAATAAAGCTTTTTCCTTAGTCATTCAACAGGAATGTCACCTCACTGCTGGATCTTCTCAAATGTTTGTTAGTAGCACATTGCGTCAACCCTTATTCCAAGAAATCTCAGGCAAAATCGTTTCCTGACTCGCGGCAGTGCACCTTTTGTGGTAAATCCAGACATACTGTTGATACTTGCTATGAGAAGCATGGTTATCCACCTGGTTATAAGTCTCGTGGTCGGGCTTCTCGTGCACACACAGTGCTTAATGATGGTGCTGCATAACCCTTGGACTCTTCACAGTCTGTTGCTATTTTGCCATCTGATTCTTCTATTACTTTGACACAAGACCAGCTCAAACCCTCTCCATTCCTGTTCCCACTACCTTGTCAGCTACCACCACTTCATGTTCCCTTTAGCATCATCATCTCGATCACTTTTCCGATTCTAGATTGAAGCTACTTTCCCCTTACATTCCTTCTTTGTCCATGACAAATAATGCAAATTGTAAAGCATGTCATTTGGAAAAACAAAAGAAAATACCTTTTTCTGTAAGCACTTTTGTTTCCAATAAAATTTTTGAACTTGTTCATATTGATATTTGGGGCCCGATTGATGTTGTTTCTATCACTAGTCATCGTTATTTTCTAACCATTGTTGATGATTTCAGTCGTTTCACTTGGATCATTCTATTGAAAGCCAAATCTGAAGTTCGAACTCATATTCAAAATTTTTTCACACTTATTGAAACTCAATTTTCCTCCAAAATTAAAGTCATTCGAACCGATAATGGCTGTGAGTTTGCTATTCCAGCTTTTTATGCTTCCAAAGGCATTATTCATCAAATCTCATGTGTTGAAACTCCACAACAAAACGATCTTGTTGAACGTAAGCACCAATACATTCTTAATGTTTCACGGGCTGTAACACCCCTTACCCGCATTCCTGATCGGAACAGAGTATGAAGTATTACTAAATTTTTAAAAAATTTCGACAACATTTCTGCTTATTTTTGTTTAAACCTCCTGCAAGTTTTCAAACACAATTCAATATTCCAACCAAGTTCAGTTGTATAAACATACACAATTTAACCATTAATAAACACTACATTTTAAATCGAACCATAACATATATTTACATGGTGACGCCCCATTACATAAGTCGTCTATACATGCCATAATTTCCGGAATACTAGTAGCAAAATACCCAAACGTGGATGATAGTGTAGATGATTGTCTGACTCCGTCCCAATTCCGAGTTGATGGAAATCACTATAATCCAGGGAAAAATAAAAACGAGTAAGCATATAGCTTAGTAAGTAAACATATAACAAATAAATAAATTTCTCACATGACTACACCATAGTATAAATTTATTCACAAATAAATTTCTTTGTTTGTGTAATTTCCAGCAAGCTGGTTTTCTGCGTCATGACCACTAATTTATTTTTATCCAGAGCTACAGGGCTCCAAATTGAATTCCGTGAATTTTCCCTGAAACTAAACCTATATATCTTTCTATCATAAAATTTTAAGAATTTTTTGTCAAGCAAATTAGTACAGTTTATTCTTTAAATCTTCCCCTGTTTTACTGCCTGACAGTCCTGACCTCCCCTTACAAAAATTCACATAACTCTCTGTAAACGTTTCAAAAAATGTTCTCGTTTGTTTATATTAAAAATAGAATCAAAAAGTAATCCAGGAATATAGATTTAAAGCCATAATTATTTTTTTTATAATTTTTGGTGATTTTCCATAGTTGGAACAGGGGATTTCGAAATCAATCCAGCCCTGTCTCAGTAAAATTCAAATATCTCCAAAAATACAACTCTTTTGCTTGCTCTATTTCTTTCATATGAAAATAGACTCATTCAGCTTCAATTTAATATATTATTTAACCTCTAATTCATTTTCCACCATTTATGGTTATTTTTCATAGTTGCCCAACTGCTGCCATTCAAAACAGTTTTGCATTCAAATTGTCTCTTTTTGTATTTTTGATTTTCCTCCCATCTTATACATGGGTTGATTAAGTATCAAACCCAATATCCCTCCCATAAACTTGTCCACCACATATATGAATATTCACCTTCCCAATTTACTCATTGAACACTCGGAATGTTAATCGTTATCGGTGGATTCCGCACTTAGCAACCACCAATGAATCAGGGAATCAGCACACAGCAACCCTTGGGGGAATCAGCACTTAGCAACCCCTTCACATTTCAGATGCGGTGGAATCAGCACTTAGCAACCACCAATGAATAGGGGAATCAGCACTTAGCAACCCCTCGGGGGAATCAGCACTTAGCAACCCCTTTTCACATTTAAAATACGGTGGGATCAGCACTTAGCAACCACCAATGGGTAGGGGAATCAGCACTTAGCAACCACCTTTTACATTTAAAATACGGTGGGATCAGCACTTAGCAACCACCATTGAATCGGGGAATCAGCACACAGCAACCCCTTTATATGCAATATGCTCCGGCCTATTCCGAGTGTTCAACCAAAAACCGTGTTTTGCAACCCCTTACCACCTTTCGCAATTTAACATTTTTGGAATCTTGCCAAACATTTATTTTATATTCAAATAAATCTCAACACATATCAAATAATATCAAAATAATACATTAAGTCACATGTTTACTTACCTCGATGCAAAATATCGTAATTTTGCAATTCACTCCACTATCTTTTCTTTTCCTCGTTTGAGATAATCTTCCCGTCTCTCTTGATTATTGAGCTTGGAAGCTTAAAAACCCTAACTATGGCTTCCCCCTTGCTGATTTCGTTCACCATGAAGAAGATGAGCACATTTTGCCATTTTTTCCCTTTTTAATTCTTTTTATTACTAAATGACTAAAATGCCCCCATTTAAAAAAAATCTATTTCACCCATTTCTTATGTCTATTTTGGTCCATCAATTAACTAATGGTCTAATTACCATATAAGGACCCCCAATTTATAATTTCATAACAATTAGACACTTCTAACATGTAGAACTCAACTTTTTCACTTTTTACAATTTAGTCCTTTTGACTATATTGAGTGCCCAAACGTTGAAATTTTCGAACGAAATTTTTACGAAATTTTTCCGTAAAATTGTAGACCATGAAAATATAATAATAATCATATTTTCTCTCGTCGGATTTGTGGTCCCGAAACCACTATTCTGACTAGACCCAGAATCGGGCTGTTGCACGGGCTCTCTTATTTCATTTTGGTCTACCTAAGCATTTTTGGGGACATGTTGTTCTTCATTCTGTTTTTCTTATTAATCGTACCCCAACTCCTATTTTGGCTAACCTTACTCATTTCGACAAACTATACCAAACTAAGCCTAATTTTCAGCATCTACGTGTATTTGGTTGTCTTTGTTTTGCTACCACCCTTACTGCTCATCGTCACAAATTTGATCATCGAGCACGTGAGTGTGTTTTTCTTGGATTTCCACCAAATGTCAAAGGTTATATTCTTTTTGACTTTTCAACTCATGCCATTTTTGTCTCAAGAATGTCCTCTTTCATGAGTCAGTTTTTCCTTTTTCTCATCAACCATCTCCTTCCTCCACCCCACAATTGACCTTTGACCCCTCCATTACTTATGATTTGCCACCTCAACCACAGGTCCCACCTCTTGTTCCCTTACAACCTTCTAAGCCACATCGTATTAGGAAACCACTTTCTTATTTAGACCAATATCACTGTTTTTTAAGCAAGGCTGCTACCAATCATCTTCGATGCTCCACACCCTTTACTCTTGCCATTAATGCTTCTTCTATACCTACAACATTTTTACAAGCTAGTAAAATTTCCCATTGGCAAGAAGCAATGCAAGTTGAAATTTCTGCTCTTGAACAAAATAACACCTGGATCATTATGGACTTACCTCCAGGCAAGACTGCAATCGATTGTAAATGGGTCTATCGAGTGAAATATCAAGCTGATGGTTCTATTGAGCGTTACAAGGCTTGTTTGGTTGCAAAAGGGTTCAAACAAACCGAGGGTGTCAATTATTTTGATATTTTTCCCCTGTAGCCAAGTTTACCACCATTCACTTGTTACTTGCTATTGCTGCTTCTAAAAATTGGTTTTTGCACCAGCTTGATGTTAACAATGCATTTTTACATGGAGATTTGACTGAAGAGGTTTATATGGTTTTACCTTCTGGTTTTGCTTCATCCACTCCTCATAAGGTCTGTAAGTTGCAAAAATCCTTATATGGTCTAAAGCAAGCAAGTCGACAGTGGTTTGCAAGTCATCATTCTCTTTGGTTTGCACAACTGAAAAAGTATTCCGAGGTCTACAAGAAGATAAAAAAATAAGAGTCTGTATCAAGAATTATGTACAAAAAAATATGAGACTATCTTCTGGTGTCGAGGGAATTGCACGTATAGAGATTCAAAAAAGACTGGATCTAATTCAGGTGATAATCTATATGGGATTTCCTAAATTATTAATTGAAGATAAGCCACGAAAGCTCGAAGAACTACAAATGAATGTGCAAAAAGAACTTAATTGTATGAACCGAAAACTCAACATTGCTATTACAAGAATTGGAAAACTTACAACAACTCTTACTTCTCTTGGTTATATTCAATCCAGTTCTGATTTCTCCTTGTTCGTTAAAAAGGATGACATTTCTTTTACTGCATTATTGGTTTATGTTGATGATGTTATTCTGGTTGGTGATCATTTAGATGAAATAACAAGAGTGAAAGCCTTTTTGGATTCTACATTTAACATCAAAGACTTGGGTGATCTAAAGTATTTTCTTAGCCTTGAGGTTGCTCGCAGCTTTGTTGGTATTCATCTTTGCCAACGAAAATATGCTCTAGACCTATTGTCTGACTTTGGTTTCTTAGATTGCAAGCCTGTTAAGACTCCAATGGCCACCAAATTTCCTTGAGATGCCTTTGCAGATTTGCTTCCTGACAACACTATTTTCAGGAAACTTATTGGTCGCCTGTTGTATCTGGTTTCTACTAGACCTGATCTTGCTTTCGCAATTCAATAGTTGAGTCAATTCTTGGACTGACCTACAGTCACTCATCTTCAAACTGCTCATCGTGTTCTTCGCTACCTGAAAGGCTGCCTTGACTTTGGTCTTTTCTTTTCTACTTTTTCCTCACCTATACTGAAGGCTTTTAGTGACTCTGACTGGGCTGGTTGTCATCTCACACGTCGTTCTATGACTGGTTATTGCCTATTTTATGGTGATTCTCTTGTTAGGTGGAAAGCCAAGAAGCAAAACACCGTGTCTCGTTCTTCCTTAGAGGCAGAATATCGTGCCCTTGCCTCTACTGTTTGTGAAATTCAATGGCTTCGATTTCTTTTGTGTGATTTGCATTTGTCTATTTCTGGTCCTACTGCCTTGTTTTGTGACAACAATTTCACTTTTCAAATTACTACAAATCCTACGTTTCATGAACGTACTAAACATATCGAAATCGACTGTCATCTTGTTCGTGAGAAGGTGTTGTCCGGTGTTGTTAAACTGCTTCCTTGTTCTTCCAAAGATCTACTTGTTGATATCTTCACTAAAGCTCTTGTTGCTGTTCCTTTTCAGCTTATTTTGTCCAAGCTGGGATCGTTTCCTATACATTCTCCAGCTTGAGTGGGGCTGTTAGTCATATAGTTTAATTTAATTTTTAGTTAGTTAGTTAGCAATTATGTTTCCGTTATTTTCTTTCTGTTATTTCATTTCTTACTTGTATATAACACACTACACCAAAACATGCATTTAGTGGCACTTTTAGTGGCGTTTGGATAAAAAATGCCGCTAAAAATCGAGCATTAGCGGCGCTTTACATAAAACGCAGCTAAAGATCGAGTATTAGCGGCGCTTTAAGGAAAGCGCTGCTAAAAATGGGCATTAGCGGCGTTTTTTTTTGCAAAAAACCTAAGCCCAACGACATCATTTTCTGACTTTTTGGGGCTTTAGCGGGGTTTTTGACAAAGCGCCGCTAATGCTCAGGGCTTTAGCGGCGTTTGTGAGAAAGCGCCGCTAACGCTCGGGGCTTTAGCGGCGTTTTTGACAAAGCGCCGCTAACGCTTGGGGATTTAGCGACGTTTTTGACAAAGCGACGCTAACGCTCGGGGCTTTAGCGGCATTTTTGACAAAGTGCCGCAAAAATATTTTATTTGTCTATTTACTATTTAATTTGTTTATTTATATTAATTAAAATTCAATTTATTTTTAATGAATATTTGTTAAAAATGGAAAAATTAAAATACTATTATTTAAAATAATTTTAAAATTTTTGGGGTCATGACTGATTGATTTTTAATTTATATATTAAATAATTTCATATATAATTGTAAAATATATGATAGTATTAATTTTAAAATATTTAATTAATTATCATTATAGTTTAGGATTTAATATATATGGTTTAAGGTATATGGTTAATTTAAGATTTAAGGCTGGTTTAGGAGTGACAATTTTAAGGTTTATAGATTATGGAATTAGGGATTATGGATTAGGGATTTTGGTTTAAGGGTTGTGATTTAGGGTTTAAGGGTTAGAGATTAAGAGTTAAGGTTTTAGGGTTTATAGATTTGGTGTCAAGTTAGGGTTTAGGTTTAGATTAATTAGTGTTTTTTAATTTATATTAAATAAGGTTTAGGGGTTAGGTATTCGGGTTAAGGTTTAGTGTTTAGATTAATTAGTTTTTTAATTTATATATTAAATAAGGTTATTTAATTGGTTTAAGGATTTGAGTTAGGGTTTAAAGATTAGGGATTTGGGATTTGGGTTAGGATTTAGAGGTTTAAGGGTTTGAGGGTAGGGATTTAAGGTTCAGGGGTTAAAGGTTAGACGTTATGGGTTAGAGGTTTAAGGGTTAGGGATTTAGGGGTCGGGTTAGGGTTTTTGGTTTAGATTAATTATTTTTTTAATTTATATTTTAAATATGTTCTTATATAATTGTAAAAGAGATAATAATAAATTAAATATATTGAAATTATGAGTATAGTTTAAATTATTTAAGAGATATATAATAGATAAACTTTATATGTATCGAATGGTTAATTTAGGGTTTAAAGTTAAAGTTTACTTGAGATTTGTTAAATGATAAAATTTTATACAATTAATTAATGCTTTTATATTTAAAAAATTTAATCTAAACCATTTGATATATTTAAATATTAGTTTAAATAAAATTAATAAATAAGTTTAAATAAAATATATTTAAATATTAATTTAAATAGAATTAATAAATATATTTAAATAAAATAATTTTTGTTCAAAATAAAAAAAAAACAATAGTGGCGTTTTTACAGAAAAGGCCGCAAAAATTATTTAACTTTAAAAAATGGCACCATTTTACCCCAAAATTTCCCCCCTGAAATCCCTAATTTCCCATGGCCGACAATATTTTCTCAGTTGCCACTTTCCAACAAACACTCTGCACTCCCATGGCTGATGAGACCCCAAAGGCCACTCCACAGCCTCTCACTCCCTTCTCCGCTGTGGTGCCCGCCCCTTTTCTTAGACTTCTCTTCCGCCACCATCTACGGCGTTGCTTTCTTCATCCTCAAATCCCCTCACGTGGGTCAACTTTTTTTTGATACTCGTTCCCATTCCATTCACCAAGCCCTTTCTCCTATTACCCTTTCCCCTCTCCCTTTCTCTTTCCTCTCCACCTGACCCTATCAATGGAACCCTAAGATCCGAGAAGAGATGTTAGACCGGAAAGCTTCACTTAGACGAGCAATAGCAGAAGCATCTCTTTCTGATGGTATCTCATGGGTAAGCTTTGACCAGAAAAAGGCAAAATCAATTAGGGATTCTAGAAAAGTTGCCCTCTACAAGGTAATTTTGCCTCCTACCCTCTTCACTCTTCTCCTTTCCTTTTGTTTATTATTTATTGGTGTTGTTTTTCAACCTCGGGTTCTTTTTTGTTTTACTTCGAATTGATGGCTCTCTTTTTAAGGAGGTATTTATTAGGTATGTCTTCTTTTTGAGATGAGATTAAGTGCTGGCTTTTACTTTAATGTATGTGTATATAGGTATAAAGATGAACCAAGTATTATGAAGTACATAAAGATTGCAGCTACCTTGCCTGATAAAACTGTACGTAAAGATTTCTCATCTTAATTTGATGAGAAATGTTCAAAACCCTATTGTGATTGATCAAAATTATTGCCCTTACAGCGAAAATTGTCCGGGTCAGGTATAACAAAATTACTATTACTACTACTTTCAAATAATTATCTACTATCACTGGATTGTTTTCTTTTTTTGTATTTTGCTTAATTTCTTTACTTTCTTTATTGGTTTTTTTTTTCATTTGATAATTATAGGTTTCAGGAATAAAGATTAAAGATATCAGGTATGAGAATATATAATTAAATATATATTAATTATGCACAAATTGAGTTTAACAGTACGCTTCTTTCCCTACCATACTATTAAAATTATAACATAACCTATCTAGCATGTGATGAATCTAATTGCATTACTCCTCCATGACCTGCTGCAACATTCTTAATTCCTTACATGGCAATCCGGCTGAACGAAGCTGATGCAGATAGCCGTCCTAGCCAGCTTTCTCGTCTAGGCTCTGTAATGACAAATGGTGCAGCCGTAGTGGGATTAATTGGTGGGGTTGTATGTGTGTTTTCTGCAATATGGGCTCTTTATGGTCGAATGGACGGTGAGTTTGTAAACATAACAGACAGTTGGCAGTTCTTGGTAAGTTATTTAGGTTCAGAAAGATTGGCTTATGCCTTCATTTGGGACATATGTTTATACACAGTCTTCCAGCCTTGGTTTATTGGTGAGATCCTACAAAATGTTGAGAAAAGCAAAGTTGGTGTAGTGAGTTATCTTAGATTTATCCCTGTGGTTGGCTTAGTTGCCTATCTTCTCTTTTTAAATCTTGAGGAGGACCAATAGTTTGTCTGCTGCAGTAATTTGTAGCTCTATTTGTTATAAAAAGAACAAACGAAACTGTCCCGGTTTTTGCTTTTGGTGAATTAAACTCAGATGAAGTTCAAAGAGCAGCTGAAGCTTTTGGCATCTATTTCTTGTGCATATTTCTGGAGAAAAATGTAAGTACCGCAATTGCAAAGACTTCTTTTTTTCATTCCTGAATTTTAACTAGCAACCAACCACTGAAGAGTTTACAAATCCAGGCTAGATCAAAATAAATATGGATAGAGTTCACATAATTTCATCGCATTTGCGCATAATGAGACCTAAATCTAGGCAACTCTCCTAAAAACTTCATTGACAGAACGGTTTTTTACCATAATACATTAATAGTCAGGTGAAAATGAGTTGGACCATTTTTATAAAAATGTTTTTATAAAACTGTACGTGATGTTGCATTGAGGTGTTGGTGGATGCAAGTAAGCTCATTACTTCTTTAATGATGCATTTCTTCCATTATTTGTTCTATTTTTATTTTCTTGTATCACGTGATTTACTGTGTATGAAAAATTGGTCCGCAAATTATTAGTTTTGATATACTGGTGTAAATGTTCAATTATTAGTTTTGGCATTGACTGCAGCAAGTGTGACTCAATTGATCTGTTAATGTGCTTTTGTTCTTTTTAATTCTTAGACATCATATTTGTGCATTTAAAATCATCTATGAGAATCTCTTTGTGCATAGAATGTTCTGTCTGTACTGCTCTCTGGGCCCTAAGAGTATTGTCTTAACTATGAGAATCTCTTTTCTTGTTCCTCTACTTTCTTCTCATCATAGTTTCGGCAATAACTTGTATTAATACAAGTAAAGAAGTTAATATAAAATATTAGTCAATTATCTTATTTCAGATTAATACCTTTTAAAACAAGTTCTATCTTTTTAACATAGAAAACTAAATTAATGCTTGATTTTTAGGTTATAATGTATGGATGCATGGGTCTCAGTTATCATTAAAAAATAATAATATTATACATCATCATTATTAAATAAAATAAAATTTATCAATAATTTTATTTAATATAACTAAATATAATTATTACAAATAAATACTAATATTAGAAACTTTAAATTATTGTCTATTGGTTGAGTGTTCACTTTTTTCTTGAGACCAAATCATTATTATACATAAAAAGAAACATCTTAAAATCTCATGTTTATGTTTGGGCAATTATGAAACATTAGATATTAAAGGTACTAAAGCTATAATTTTCCTGCGTCTTTGTACACCAACCATTTGCAAGGCTCATTAGATATTAAAGGTACTAAAGCTATAATTTTCCTTATAATTGTTTCATCTTCACTATATAGTTATTTCTGCAGGAGAATATAATTTCTAGAAACATGCCCTTCAGCTATATTTGATGTTATACTTTTTGTGCAAACATTTTCCCTGATTGTTTTGTAAATAAAATGAAAACTTAAACTCTTCTTTGTTTGTTAGATTTTTTGTGCAGACAAAATTTCCTGGATTATTTGTACAGGAAATGAGAACTTGGACTCTTATTCTTTTCCTGCTTTGGCTTTATGCTCATTTTTCCAGTAGACTTGATGCAAATATGGCCATGAGAATTTAGGCTCTTATTGGTTGTCACTTTTACTCCTTCGTTTCTCTAGTTGATTTTTGCTTCCTAAAAGGTTGCTAAAAAATAAATCTAAAAGAGAGAAGCAAAGTCGTAATTGATTGAGAACATATAAATGACTAGAATACTATAAAATTTCTAGTATGATTGTTCACGACCAGCTTGTTGTGAAAGCATTTGTTTGCTATTTCCCCGTTCATTTTTATTCTATAGTTAAGTTGCTAATTTTATTTTCTTATCTACCTGTGTATCTGAATGATGTTTTATGAATATAGCCATGCTTCCAATAATGTGTTAGATGGGTTGAACATGTTTGATGGAGCTGATGGTTATTACTTCCACACGGAGTCAAGGGGTCACCACTCAGTGTGGGATTCTCGCCTTTTTAATTATGGAAGCTGGGAAGCATGTACTTCTACCTAAACATTTCTTAATGAATAGCTTGTTTAAAGATTTTGGCTTCCTCCCTTCCAGTTGTAAATATTATTTCTTAATTGTTGCTTTAGGTACTGAGGTATCTTCTTTCAAATGCAAGATTGTGGCTGGAGGAGTACAAGTTTGATGGGTACAGATTTGATGCTGTATTATATCTTTGATTTCCTTGATTAAGTAAATGTATTATATCTTTTATTACCAAGATTTACTTGATTAAGAAAATGCATTGTATGTTTTATTACTTTGCATATGTATTATTTATTTTAGTTTTGATTCTAAATTTTTATTTTTACTTAAGAGTTCTAACTTTTGGATTTTAATTGTGTTATTAATTTATTATTTTAAATTCTAAACTTAAATTCATTAATTTTTATATTTAGTTTTAAAGTTAAAATTTTCATAGAAAATTTAATTTAAATAATATTTTTTATTTATCCTTAAAACATAATATAATATTTATCATAGAAATAAATATTATTTAAAAAAATTAAAGATATGTTATTGGCGGCGTTTTTGTGAAAAGTGTCGCTAAAGGTCTTGATCTATAGCGTCGTTTGTGAAAAAAGTGTCACTAAAGGTTTTGAGCTATAGCGACGTTTGTTGGAAAAGCGTCGCTAAAGATCTTGATCTATAGCGGCATTTGTGAGAAAAGCGCCGCTAAAGGTCTTGAGCTATAGCGGCGTTTGTGGAGAAGCGCCGCTAAAAGTCTTGATCTATAGTGGCGTTTGTGGAAAAAGCGTCGCTAAAGGTCGTGGTCTTTAACGGCATTTGTGAAATAAAATGCCACTAAAGTTAGCGACACAATCATTAGCGACATTTTTGGTAGCGTTTTTCAAAGCGCCACAAATACTTTTAGCGACATTAAAAAGCGCCGCTAAAAGCCTGTTTTGGTGTAGTGACAGCACCTTTTACATCAAATATACTTGAGCAATTTTCTTTTACTCTTATTCTACAAAATACGACCTGTTTTCATAGATTTGCGTTTCAAATGAGGTGTACGAACCATATTCAAGAGCTGCAAAATAATGCTGGTAAGGTTATCTCGGATAATCAATAGATGTGATCCATAGTGAGAAATTATTTCAATGATCTCGCTTCAACGCAAAGGTTTAGTGACCCTAATCATATTCTTATGGGAGTTGAGAAATGCATTTCTGAAAGCATGAACCAACAATTAATTGCAGAATATAAAATGGAAGAAATTGGGTCTGCATTGAAGGAAATGGGACCAACTAAAGCTTTGAGGGCTGATGGCCTGCCAGTGATATTCTATAAAAAGTTTTGGCACATTATTAGCCAAGATGTTGGTACGTTTTGCCTTGACATTTTAAATTGAGGTATGTCACTAGAAGCTCTTAATCTAAACCGTATTATTCTCATACCGAAGGTAGCCCGCCCAAACTCTTTGTTAAGTTTTCGACCCATAAGCCTGTGTATGGTGCTATACAAAATTATATCGAAAATGGTGGCTAATCGATTGAAGAAAGTTTTAGACGTATGTATAGTTGAAGCACATAGTGTATTTATACCAGGTCAACTAATTACAAACAATGTCCTATTTGCCTATGAAACCTTGAACACTTTCAAGTATCAAGGACAGGGCAGAAAGGCTTTATAACACTCAAGTTAGATATGAGGAAAGCATATGATAGGGTAGAGTAGCCTTTCTTAAGGGGTATAATGTTGAAACAAGGGTTTGCTACAAAATAGGTAAACTCTATCATGAACTGTACTAACACAGTTTCTTAATTGTGATTAATGAAGAGGCGGGAGAGGTTTTTAAGCCCACCAGAGGTTTAAGGTAGGGTGACCCGTTGAGTCATTATCTATTTTTGTTATATAGTGAAGGTTTGTCTTCGTTGATGAGGCTGGGGAAATATTGAATGGTGTAAAGGTAAGTAGGTGAGGACCCTCGTCAATATCTCATTTGTTATTCATTGATGACTGTATCTTGTTTAGTGAAGTTACAAAAAGAGGGGCGCATACTGTGCAGAACATTCTGGATGAATATGGCAACTGTTCGGGTTAGAGCATTAATTTTTATAAGTTTTGGTTTATTTTAGTACGAATGTTACAATATAAGACAAAATAAATATTACAAATATTTTAAATGTTCGCTCTTCGGATGATCCCGAGAAGTACATTGGGTTGCCAAATATGGTAGGGGAGGAGAAAGAGGTCTTTTCAGTTGCTAAAGGACCGAATTAGGAGTTGAATACAAAATTGGAGTAGTAAACATCTCTCTCTTAAGGGGGTAGAGAAGTATTCATTAAGTCCATCCTACAAGCTATACCAACACATTCAATGTCATGTTTCTTGTTTCCAAACACGTTCTGCATGGAGATGGAACGAATAACCGGTAAGTTTTGGTGGCAAAAAAGTTATGGGATGCGGGATTCATTGGAGTGAATGGTCCCGATTGTGTGCGCTTAAGGAGAAAGGGGTTTGCAAGCTTATCAAAATTCAATGTAGCATTATTGGCAAAATAAGGATGAAGACTTATCAATAATTTGAATTCATTATTAACGCGTACTTTGAAAGTTAAATACTACCCGAATTCAAGTTTTTTAGAATCAAGGTTGGGAACTCACCAGTCCTATACTTGGAAAAGTATTTGGGCTGCTGAGGGTCTATTGAATGAAGGATGGGCTGGAGAGTGGGAACAGGGACCCAAGTTTTAATCAGAGATGTAGCCTGGATACTGCGGTTTGCAAATTTTAGAATTTAGAGTCCTGTTAGTGATGCAAATCTATGATTGGTGGCAGATTTAATAGACCCTAATACAAGTTTATGGAAGAAGGAACTGATTAATTCTACCTTTGATGCTGTTGATGCAGAAAGAATTTTATGCATCCCTCTAGCATGAGATCCACATGATTACGGAATCGTATGGCGAGGGGAAGCCTCAAGAGATTACACTATCCACAGTGGGTACAAGTTGCTGCTACAATAAGTTATAACAGCTATGCTTCAGCACAATCACTCCACTTATATAACATTTTACAAAAATCTATGGCGTCTTAATCTACTAGCAAAAATGAAGATTAGAAGCTGGAAAGCTTTTTATAATTTTATCTCTATTTTTTCTAATTTACAGTACGAAGGGTGATGGGTTCAACTAAGTGCCCAAGATGTGGTGAGGGATCTGAAACTACAAAACATGTCTTTCGGGACTGATTAGCTTCGTAAGGGATATGGCAGTTGCTACACATCTGGCCACAAGATATGTCAGAAACTAATTATAGATAGTGGATGACATACATCTTTACAAACAATTCTCTATTCCAGTGCGGAATAATAAGATGCGTAGTATGGGCAATATGGTTAGCCAAAAGCATATTGGTTCGTGATAAGGAAACATAGAGGGCTGAGGATGTTGTAAGTCGAATATACAGTTACATACAGGAGATGGAGGCACTTACCCAAAACATATTGCCTTGGAGGCTGGAGTTGGAGAGATGGAGGTTGCCGAAGAGCTCTGTAGTGAAGATCAAATTTGATGTCCCCTTTCAAAACCATTTCAAGAAGTCCTGCATAGGTTTGGTGGTTAGAGATAAATGAACACATACCATTGGCATTTGTGGTGGAAGCCCTTGTGTGCTGCCAGGCGATGCAGTTGGGACTGTGTATGGGCCACCGAGAGGTGGAGATTGAGGGGGACACATTAACAAGTATCAAAAAGTTGTAGGTAGATGGTGATGATAGATCTAAAATAGGGGCACACATTAGAAACTCAAAAATTGTCAAGGGGGTTTTGAAAGTTGTAGTTTCCGGTATACGTTGAGAAAAGCAAATGAAGTAGCCCACACATTGGTGACAAAGGGGATAAGGAGATGGAAAGAAACTTATCTGTCAAATGGTGTGCCCATGTTTGCTGTGACTGCAGTAGAGGAGGATCGATGGTGGACGGATCCGCCTGATTAGGGCACGTCTGAAGAGGGGGTGTAATGAGTCTCCATGATCGGGTAATTTGAAGGAGACGTAGTAAAAGGGAAAGGGTCTGAAGCAAACAAAGGCGTTCCATCTTACACCTACTTTCCTAGTAGCTGGTTTTTGGTTTTTTATCTTATCGCTGGCCATTTCATTTCATGAAACGTTTCAAACTGTTATTTTGATATATTTCATATATAAGTAGGGGTGAGCAAAACTCGATTTGACTCGAAAAAATAAAAAAAATTCGAATTTCGAGTTAAAAGAATCGAGTTATTCGAGTTAATCGAGTTATTCGAATCAACTCGAATTTTTTTTTCGAATTTCGAGTTCGAATCGACTTGAGTTTTCGAATTCGAATAACTCGAATAATTCAAATAATTCGAATATCAAACTATAATATTTTACATTTTTACCCCAAACTCCTAAACCTTTTTACTTTTCCCTCAAAACTTTTACTCCTTCCCACTTTCTCCCCAAAACTTTTACTCCCCTCCCCTCCCCTCCCAACCCCCCAATCTACCCCAAATCCATTTCCCACCAAAATTTTACTCTCCCATTTATTTTTTCTCAAAATTTTACTCCCCAAAACCCTCAAACCTTTTATTTTCCCCCAAAATTTTTACTCCCTCCCACTTTTCCCTTAAAACTTTTATTCCCTTCCCATCCCACCTCCCATATATCCCAAACCATCCCCCCTCTAATTTTTTTTTAATATTTTCCCTCCAAAATTTTACTCCCCCTATTTACTTTCCCTCAAACTTTTATTCCCCAAAACTTTTTATTTTTCCCCTAAACTTTTACTTCTCACCCTTTACTCTCAAATAAAAAATTAAAATTATCCAAAAAAATCACTAAACATAAATAGTAATAATTTTATTTATATATACTATTTATATTATTAAATTAAATTTCACATTTTATATTATTTTTACTATTGAATTGTTTAGTCATATTGAATATTTATATTAAAATTGAATTATTAATTATGCCATAAAATATTCGTGTTAAAATTTTATATTGGTATCAATTTCACATTTTATTTTTAAAATAACTTTTATTAAAAAATCATATTTTTACATTTAATATATTTTTTAATTCTAAAATACATAGTGACAAGAATCTGAAGATAATTGAAACAACTAAGCAAGCAAAGAAGCTAACCAGTATATAAAAAATTAATAAATAAATTATGAAGTGATGAAAGTTAATAAAAAATTTGATTAAGGTGGACAATTTTTATTACGATGGGTGACAATGGTTACAAGGATCCAAAATTATTTTTTAAAATTTAACTCGAACAAATATATTCGATTCGATTCGATTCGAATTCCATCTCACTCGACTCGATTCGAGAAAACTTCAAATAAAGTTAGGATGATAAAATGAGATTCGAAAACTCGATTAACTCAAAAATTTTCGATTCGATTCGATCGAATGCTCACCCCTATATATAACTATTATAATTTATTTGATATAAATCTCATGTTTTTGGTACAAAAATTTTGAAGATTTTCTAATTAAAATAGCAGAATGATACATTTTTTTTCTAACAACTGTTATTTAGAATACATTATGATATACTCATGATTTGGATGAAAAATAATTAAGAAATATCGTACTAAAAATTTGTACAAGAAGTAAATGAAGATTTGGCTGAAATGGAAAAGTTAAAAGTTAAAATTATAGTAGTTTAGGTTCAAATCCGGTTGATTTTTTAATTTTTTTAATTGAATTAATGTTTAATTGACTTGTAATATCAATTCAATAAATTAAATAATAATATAGAATGAACAAAACATCGGTGATATATTTTTTTCTTTAATTTTCTCATTACAAATACACATATATTATGGAAAGTTTGAAACAATAATACCACTGGCATTCCTCACAAGTTGTTTTCTTTTATACGATTTTGAGATCTCCGAAAAATAACTACTAGTTAGGTACAAAATTTGTGACCTTAATTCTTAATGAAATTATTATTAATTGAAAGATAATATTTAATGTACTATGGATACATAAGTTTTATGCATTATTAATGCATCATTAATAACATGGGTGGAATCAATAGGGGTTGGCAAGGATCTTAACCTGCTTGGTTTGATATATTTATCTCTTAGAACCCTTAAATTTTGATAAATTTTAGTTAATAAATAGGAAAATTTCTGTTTGGACCTCTCTAAAATTTTTCGGTTTAATTCCAATTCCTCTATTATAAATTTTTTGGCTTTATTAAAATGTTGAACGAATTTTTAATAAATATTAAAGAAAAAAAAACACTTTCTATAAAATCAGAGATTGAAACCTCATGAGGGGGAATTATTTTGCCAATGCTACCTCTCACCGGAGAATGACATGGTTTTGGCATTGAACCCTAAAGAAAATGATAATTATAGCACTTGGAAACGGCTACCACCTCCCATCCATCCAAATACAAGTAAACCTACGTCTGCTATCTATTTATTTATTTATTTTAAGGGTGATTGTTTCCCGATGTGTTTGTTTTGTCGACACAATCTTATCACTGGATTTTCAAATTTCATATCTCGTCAAAACCCTAATCAATTTCATAAATTTACATTATAATATGGTGGAGCATCATGAGAAAGAAAAAAAAAGGGTGAATAATATTTGGAAACAATATGGTTTGGTGCATTTTCTTGTTCTTTTTCCATGAAAGTCAAGATGCCAGCTAAATTAGGTTGCAAAGTGTGTGTGGTACTGTAGCTAGGATTAATATAAAATATAAATTAGATGGGTGAGCTCAGAGTGAGATAGACAGTTTCGTCATAAGAACAATGAGTTAAATGCTCTGCTATTAAAAAGAAGGAAGAAAAAGTACAGAAAGTAAGTGTCGGGAGACTTAGGTTTGAGAAATCCACATTCAATGTTACCTGTAAATTTGTTCTTTGTTTTGTTTGTTTTTAATGAATTAATTTATGTTGTCTTCTTTGACAGTTATGAATAAAGCTTGTCTCTGATCAGGCACTGCTCCAACAATATTTACTCGCTTTTTGGAGCGTAAGAAATGAAATTGGGAAGTCCGAGGTCATCTCACGAAATGGAATTGAGTCACTCATACAAAATAAAAACATTTTTCATTTTGGGTATCAACTAAAATAAATAAGAAAACTAAAATATGGAAATTTTAAATATAAAGATGGATGAGGGTGTTTTATTAATTAGCCATAAACAACGTCATTAAAAACATTTCATCAATGTTTTCACGCTACTCTAAACCAAAGGAGATATCAATGGAGGTTTAGACGACTTATGAAATCACCTTTTTCTACGTATCAAACATACATGAACTAAGCTAACTATTATTTTCCTGGCTCAATTGTATCCGCAAAAGTTAAGACTGTGAGCTACCTTGCTATCTTAGGGGAGAAGTACCGCAACAACACCCCAGAGTATCGGTACAACTTGAGTTGTATTGGCACTAGTCTAGACCTTTTTTGCAACAAGTCAAATAGTCAGCACTTCAAGTTTTTCATGGGACTTGTATCGATACACCAGAGGAGTTGTATCGCCACAAGTCTGGCAATGAGCTCCGTTGATTTTTTCCTTGGGACTTGTATCGACACAAGTTAACTTGTTTTCATACCATGGCCTCTAACGACTATAATTTTCGAGCACTTATATCAATACCAAAACACTTGTATCAGTACAAGTTCTCTGCAAATTGCAATTAATGCACAAATTTAATATTGCAACGAATATCTCCAAACTTATTAGAGGGTATAAATATGGTTCAAAGAGTCCTAAATGAAGACATGAAACAAGCCTTCAGAGATCAAAGAGTAAAAATCTAATCCTTTACCATGTTTTTTTTTTTTATTTTTTACTTGTAAAAATTTGTGAGTTACAATCTTATTCATTCTTTTAAGTGTTGTTTGTATATGTAAGAGAAAATTTATTGTATATTTACTTTCAAGAGCTAACCACCCAATCATTCTTGTATTATCTCCATTTGTGAGGGTTTACTTAAGGTTTGTAGGTAGAAAATCTCACGAGAAAGTGACTCTATCTTATCTACTCAAAAGATAGTGTTATAAAGGTTAAACTTTTTCCTTAAAATGTTTCATTTTTAGTGGATTTAAAAAATTTTTAGTTGTGAAGAATTAATGTAGTAAATTTAAGCAATTGTCGTCAAACCACTATAAATAATTGTGTCAATTTTTATTTGTCATATTTCTTGCAAAGTTTTTAATCACCAATTCATCTCCTTCTTGGTGCAAATTAAGCTTTACATAGCTTAATAAAGACAAGTCCTAAATTTTAGAAATTACAAGATATTAATGGACTCAATAATAAAATTATCAAAGCCTCTATCTTTATTTAACTGTAGATCACATATGATAACATGGGCTTCCACATGTCTATGTCAATCGTCCTGATAATACATTCAATTTACATGTTTATAGTACTTAATTTTGATTCATTTTTTAATGAGATTTCATTAATTTTAAATTTATTATTTAATTTTTTATTAGGTATAAAAATAAACTCAGGAAAGTAAAAAAACAGTTGAAGAAACGAGCTGTCGCTAAAGTTGATGGATAAAGATCTATTTTAGAAACTTTCATTTGTAAAAATAATACTTTTAATTTTTCATTAGGTAATATTTTAATTTTCTAGTATTTTATGTTTTGATATTTTTAAATTTCTATTTAAGAACCACTTCTAAGTTCTAACAGAGGATGACAGACAAAAAAAAAAGCACTAAACCATAGTTTACTCAGCTTTATCCATTATCTCATCACGATCCTTAACCCATCATTGTTGACTCCGTGTTCACAAATCATACCAGATGCTAACTTACCCCATTATCAACCACCTCTGCCAATATTCATCACTGCGTACACATCTAGAACCACTCCTATTCATCCTCCCACATGGATAAACCCTGTAAATATCTAAACTCGAAAGTCATATCTATACTAAAATCACAACTACAACAATACGTAAAATAATCGCACCAAAAAATTCAAGGAAATTCATTTAAGGTATTATGTTCATTTGGAGTTAAAGGTTTTGGTGAAAGCATATATTAGTTTTTAGGGTTGAGGAAGTCGATCTCAAGGTTTGGTGTAGAGATTGAGAGGTGAAAGCCACAAGGTTTATTGACTTCATATTCAGAAGGCTCGAACCATCCTTGGAATAGTGGAGAGAGAAGATATAAAATCAAGAATCATTAACCTATTATGGGACATACAATGCATTACAGGAGTATGATCATTACGCTTCAACCGGGTTATTCTATTCCACCTCTTAAAATGAAAAGATCTTAAATCAAAATACTTAATAGTAGGGCGATACATTTATACAAAACTTCTACCCCGGGCACATGCAATGAAACCATAGACAGTCAAGTGAAATTCAATCCACGAAATAATTTGATTTATGGACAGCATCGTGGGAAAGGGAAGCAAGCAAGAGGACTTTTGAAAATTTTAAAATTAATTTAAATATAGTTATGTTTAGGTAAAATTAACGTTAATATATACCTTTAGGTAAAATTTTAAAATTATCCCATGCTTGATTTTGAGATATCATTGTTAAAACTTTTCAAAAAATATATTCGTCTCATTATCAAGTGTCATCATTGTTGCTTGATTTCGTAATTAATGTAAAAATTATAGAAAAATGTATATTTTCCAAAAAAAAAATTAGATAAATTTCATTATTTGATTTTTTTAATATCACCACATTTTATAATTAAAAGTTTAAATTGTTAAAGAATAAATTACTCTCAATTTAAATTTATTTTAATTAATTAATCTTTTAAAAGTTGCAAATCATATCTTAATTATTTTTAAAATTCATATTACCTTTTACTGTTTTTAACTGTTTGTTCTGAGATACACTTAAAAATGGTTTTGCCATTCATATAAATAAACACATATAGATTTTTTTTTAAAATTTTTGTGTTATCCTTAATGAAAAAAGTTGTGCTATTATAAATGTACAAAATTTAATATAGACATTTACTTTTAAAATGTTTTTTTTATTAATTTTCCAATTTCAATTATTTTAATTACTACTTTAATTTTTTAAAAATGTTAAGAATTTTCCTATTTTTATATTATCAAATTTGCATGTATAATATTTTTCTTCAATATGATATATTAGAGTTTCAAGAAAAAATAATTAAATTTTACTGAAAATAATGATTTATTAGTTTTTCCAGAGTTATAAAATAAACTATATAAAATATAAAAATAATTATTTTAATAATAATAATAATAATTAATTTTGATGAAATACGGTTTGACGGCAATTATATATACTTTTTTATTTTAAACAATTGAAAATGATATCTCCATTAAAGAAAAAACTAATTTAATAGTTATGTAATAGAAAATAATATTGTAATAAATTTTTGTTTAACGTAAAATTTTTAGCGAGATTAACAATTGAACTTGTTTAAAGTAAAAGAATTATTTTTAAATTTACGAATACTACGTTAACTTTTAGCATATATTAGCCTTTTTAAAAGTAATATTTGAACCTATTTTTAAACTTTACAAATTTTATAATAAAATTTCAAAAAATAAATATAATATATTTTAATGCGCACGAGATGAAAAAAAAGAAAAAGAGTTTATATATATGCGCAAGCAAGGAGACGTCCCAGTACTTAGAATTTGAAATCAATTGATAATTTCAATTCTCCAATTCTTTCTTTCCTTGCTCGCGCAATATTGCGCATTGACCCTTCTTTTTTAAATTAATCTTTCTTAAAATCTCCATTAAATATATTTATTTTCATGAGTAATTAAATTTCCCATCTAGCTTTAGGTTGATAAACAATTCAGTAGAGAGTCATGAGATTTGAATTCATACTTAAAAACATTCATTCTGGTATTTGTTGTTCCTCCGATTTAGGAGATAGACATTGGTATCTCAAAAAGTTGTATTGGCACCAAGTAAAAAAGAGCTTGTTGATTTGGTGTTGATAGGTAGACAATTGAAAGTACCGAGTCGATCATCTGTCGTATTTGGTCTATCAAAGAATGTTAGATCTGGTGCCTTGAGTGTAGTATATTCGTTTGTAAACTTACAATTTTTTCGAGATTGATTAGTAAAACAAATTCACTAATTACATTAATATACTTTGTATGATTGTCCTTGTATGATTTTTGCACACAAAGCAAAATGGAAGCAAATGTTGCTAATTGGTTTTGTAATGTTTAAACTAATACTAAGCAGTATTACATAGTCAGATCGTAATATGGAAAGACAACTTTTATTAGTAGACGAACCTAAACATATCCTTAGTCTAATTGAAAATGAGCAAACTGATAGAAAGACTAATATGTTGTCTATCAAGTCCAATTTGGGAGATGTTTTGTCTTGGGCATCAAAGCAAATGACTTATAGAAGATAAAGACATATATGTGATTGACTAGACTGATAGTACATCGGGTTGGACCCAAGAAGAATAAATCCTGAATCTATTTATGGATTCACTTGTGACGTTCATAGTGTGACATACCTAAATATTGAGTGGATGACGGACTATGTATGTGCAACTTATACACTTTGATGTAAGTAAAAACCTAAGTTTGAATAGATAAGGAACCGAAAGCTGGTGTGTTGGGTGTACAACTTCTACAATATGTAGCGTCATTCACAACAGTGTAATTCATGGCCCGAGACATGGGTAAATGATTACTATTTGATAGTAATTGACTTTTCATGAAGGAAGATGTAATAGTTATCATGAAATAAAATAGGATTATATTGGGAGAATGGATATTATCTCAAAGAGATTAAGGGTATCCTATGATGGTAGCACACTTATGACAAGATCATTGGATGAGCACTGATTGAGTTACTTTCATAATGGTATATGTTAAAAGCTCAGTCACGATACTATAGTAGAGTGGCTTCGTGACTAAATGAGTTTATAATTAATAGGCGAAAAACTATAACTTAATTATAAATCATTTGAGCTTCAATCGCATATGTCCAATTGGTCCCTCCTCTAGCTTGTTGAAACTAGAAATAGATTGCATGTTGCATCAAATGAACAAAAATGAATAAAAATGGTGAAATGGAGAAATAGGAAACATTTTGAAAATTATTATGGTTTTCTCCAAAATGAAAATGGAAAAATGAAATAATTTGGAAATGAATGTGGTTTTCTCCAAAATGAAAAAGAAAAAGAAAAAGGAAAATGACCTGAAAAATGAATTTATGTTCTTTTAATTAAATGAAGTTAAAAAATGGAACTAAATAATTTGGTCATAGTGAACCATTGAATGCAGAAATATTAAATATATTTTCTTATAGATTCTTTTACGGTAAAGTCATCATTATTTAAACGGAATTAGAATTAGGTTGAGAAAATTATTTAATTGGAAATACATTGAAGTTTATTTTTGGGAAATAGAAAAACAAATATTAGGTTGGATCAAATTATAAAGTATTGAGTTAAAAGCCCAAAAAGTACTTGTAATTGGACCCGATATGGAAGAGGCCCAAAATCCCCTTATATAATAGGGTGGGATGACAAACCCTAGTATTATTAAATAGGGTTGTCTCCTCCTATATCTTAGTTAGAATAAGAATTTGATTTTCTATTTGAAATAAACTTCTACAATTCAACAAGGGTTTTACATTCTCTCCTTATAAATAAATGACACTAATAGGGCTATTTACACAATTTCCAGATATCGTTATTCTGCCTAAAAATAGAGAGACTTTTATTCTTTAATAATTAAATATATTTTACAAAATAATGATTATGTTGGTTTCTATTGGAGAAGAGATTTTTGTTTTCAAATTAAAGAAAAGAAAACTATTTCTAGTTCTGTGTTTGATTTGAATCGTTCGAGCCCACACTCGAAGTAGTTGGTGGTACAAGAATAGCGGAGAAGACCGTTTGGTTAAAAGTTTAGAATGACAAGGATTCGTCTATCTAAAAATACAAGTGCAAATTCGGTCTAGGGTTTATTGCTATAAATATCACAAACCAAGTTGATTTTCAAAATTTTTATTTTTCGCTACGTAAAAAAATTGTTTTCGAATTGGATTTTTTCTAACAAAGAACACATTGGAGTGTCCAATTAAGTAGTTGGTTAGATTTCATTAAGGAAAATAACAATCAAATCTAAACGACTTGCGCGGTTGACGTCGTTGGTTCGAGTTGGGTCCTTTTAGTTCACAAGGCTACTAGAGAGCTAAATCGTGGATGCGTTGATACGAGCCAAGGAGGTGACACTCAAGGGGTTGTTTTTCCTAGTGGTCCAATCACTCGAAGCAAGGCACGACAATTAAAATCAAAGATGAATGCTTTTGTCCAAGACTTTGTTGCTACAAATTTAATTCATCATGTTCGTGACATTGACAAATACGGGAATACAATTCACTGGACCAATCTTGGAATAGTGAAAGCCCATAAATTGGTGGATTAATTTTTTATGTATCTTATTATTATTATTATTTACTTAATTCTCATTGGTTGGGACACATCATTTATGAGTTAAGTAATTTTATTGGTTAGGTTATTATTTATTTATTTTCTTAGATAATTTTAAAGAGTTTTATTAGGATTCAATTACTCTTTAAAGATTTTTTATTAGGATTCAATTACTCTTATAATTTGCCTATAAATAGGCTTATTTTCTACACATTGGAAAAGACACATAAAAAAGAGAGTACTTGTTTTCTTCCAAATTTGTGTGAGGCAAATTTTTGAGAGTAGAGTGATTCTTCTCTTGCTATTTAGTTTGGAGTTTGTTACTTTCGAGGGTATTTTGGAGTTACAAATATTCAAATTTCTTTCCCGTTCATCGGTGTTTATAGAGGTTCTTCTTCTAGGGGTTTCGTAGGGAGCCGCTCAATCATTGGCGTTTTTGGTTGCAAGTTAACCAAGGGTTCCATAGGGCAAATCTATCCTTTTATTATTATTATTTAACTAATTTTATTTATTCTCGTTTTTATTTCTAATTTGTTTTTCTCTTGTGTCTAGATCCGGGGTTCCGCATCATGCGTGTTTCGTGGTTGTTCATTCGGTAAAGGTTAGTTGTTAGGTGTTTGGGGATCACGAAATATCTTGCCAAGCAGAGGTCCAATTACATCATTCATGCCTAGATTGTCGTGGGCCCCTTCAATGTGAGCCGAGTGGACTTCAGCTGGCTGTGCTAGTACATCATCGAGTATTTGAGCTTTAATGCGATGAAACCTTTTGGTGCTATGCGTAAATAGTTTCAGAAGAAATGGAAAGATTCTAACAGTTTCATATTCCCATCAGAGCCTGAGCCCACCACTTCTGCTTATATAGAGGAAGCTAATGATGAGGGGGAGAAAACAATAGAGGAAACAACTGATCTGCCAATTGGGGATAATGCTTAATCCTCCCGTATATTTGTACTAAATTTCTCGTAGTAATGAAAACTATCATTTTTTCCTTCCCTCTATTTTCTTGCGTTATAGTTGTCGCCAATCCTGCACTTATTTTTGTCACATTTGCTATCTCATAACAACTCATGAGGGACTAAGCCAGATCTAATGTAACATGTATATAGGGTCTTTCTACGTCTATAGGATTGACTAAACTGAAGCTCAGATACCACTAAATTTGTAACACCTTTTACCTGACCCAATTTCCAAGTTCGGGTATCGGATACTACACTAACCAAAATGACTTAACAATTTTTTTTTGTTTTTGATTTAATTACATACATAAATAGCTTGAACTTAAGCATCTAACTAAAATTTCGACTCGTATTAATCTAATAATAAAAATTTAAGAGTTTGATTCCAATGATCATTTACAAGTTTTGGACAGATACTCGATAACATATATAGACAACTTAAACCTAAGGCGAAGCCTTTATAGAAGCCCCTCTATACACACGAAAAGTTATTGCATTTCACCTAGCTTCTAGCGGAGTCTGGTTTGGTCCCTCTTGATTTTCGAATCTTTAACTAACTTGTAATCAAGCAGAAACTTTATAAGTTTGCAAGAACTTAGTGAGATCCATATATCAAATTTAAGGAAAATGTAAGACTTCCAGCTCAGAATTTAACTCCGTGATAATTGAATTCATAATTTCTATCGGGTGACGTTTGGCATCTACCTAAGAAATCACTATAATTGCAGTCTTTACCAAATTTTAATGTCCTAACTGCCATGGATTAGTAGTGCTTACCACACAACACCATAGTACTCGCTCTTTCGGTCTATTTCCAAAAGAGGCTTCTCTGCCACTTTTTGTGGTTATGTTGGACCTTCGCTTTCCACTATCTTCTAACGGTCATTATTGGTCATTTAGCCTTGGGCATGCATTTCCTCCCATGACGACCCTTATCGGCCTATTAGACCCTTCAATTGACTTTTTTTCCCATATTATAGTCTATGATTTCATCCTAGTAGAGTTTATTCTGTTTCTGCTTAAACCATGTGGGATCCACAACTTCTCTGGCACACTCGTCTTATCATATATTATGTATACCTCCTCATCTAAGGAGTCTCTTCCTCTTTTCACCCTAACTGAGTTGAGATGTACCATTGGCAAATTTTCTCATTGTCCTTGTGGTTTATATTCCTTGAACACACCAAACTCATTCATTCTTGTGACTTATCGTCCTAGTCATACTGCGAGCTTCACTTAAATCCCTTGGTGTCCCTCTTGATCTGCGAAATTTTTAAATGTAATACCTATATTTAATGTCCTTATATACTTTTTTGTGTTTAATGTCCCGACAAACTATCCCGTGTTCATGTCTCGACGAACTACCCTGTGTTTACTATCCCAACGAACTATACTGGTTGCCATAGCCGAACTATAGTCTTACATTTTAGACCTTTATTGAAGTGTCGCCTTGTAGGACCTTATCGTTGTCACGGTGTCACCCCATAAAATCTATTAATCTCCATCGCAATGTCGCTTTATGAAACCTTGCAATTTGTTGACATCGATTCATCGCATATCTACCGTATGTCTCGACAGACTACCCCGTGTTTACTGTCTCAACGGACTACCCTATATTTACTGTCTCGACTAACTACACCGTATTTACTGTCCTGATGAACTATACTGGTTGCCATAGTCGAGCTATGGTCTTACATTTTAGACCTCTATTGAGGCGTTTCCCATAGGACTTTACTGCCTTCGCAATGTCACCCTATAGAACCTGTTGACCGCCGCCGCGGTGTTGCTCTATAGAACCTTATAACTATCAACATTGATTCATCTCATATCTACCTTGATGCTTGAACATTGAAGTGTTCCCCCTCGGGAGGTCTAGAGCTTCGCACATCACTGTTTGCACTTAGCAACACCGTATGGTAATATCTAACAAGAATTCCATTTTCCCTATTACTCTGCCGATTCCTCCATTTCACCATTCCTAACCTTGATGCTAAAAAATCATAGTGTCCGCTCCACAAGGCTCGTAGCTTCAAACATCATGGTTTGCATACAATAGTACCGTGTGGCAGTATCTAACATAAATTCTCATTCCTAAATTCTAACTTTATCTATCCTGTCAACTCTTCCCATCACACCACGCATACATTTATCAAGCAGATAATACATTTTATCATTAAACAAACATCACGCAAAATTTATCAACCATAAAACAATAAACAGTCAACTGGCAAAGGCTCACACAGTATTATGTAAACACACAGCCTACTCTTTCTTTAAGCATATATACACCATATCTTAAGCAACATCGGTACATAATCAATGTGATACATGCAAGTCACACAATAACATCTATCATCCAGAAGGTATGGTATAAAAACTCACCTGAATTCCCTTATCTTTTTCTACTTATCTTGTTCAAACGTCAGAGCCTTCTTTGCCCTGGCAGCTAAGCATGGCAACCATTTACTGGTCAACCCTTTTAAAACTCAGAATCTAGAATTCTGTTGGATCTTTTAAGAGTTACCACTTCACTCTTTCTTCAATCCACAAGTACGAAGAGGTAAGAAAGCTTACCAATTTCTAAATTTCTCTACTATCAAACTTCAATTCTTTCATTTTTCACGACATGCAGAGCTTCCTTCAGCTATATCCTCTTCTTCTTCAGATTTACTGAAGAAAATGATGTTATGGATAGAAAATGGTGTAAAAAGAATAGAAAATTTTGGTCTCCACACACTCATATATTTATACACCTTTAGCAAGACTGTCACCGTCCGTCTCTACCATTAATCCTTAATCATTTTGTCTTCTACTTTGGAACCAGTCGGTTCTATCCTAACCAAACCAGAATTGAGATCCAAATAATTGAAAACTCAGCCATTTAAGTCTTTGAATTACTCGATGAAGTCCAACAATTCACTAATCCTTTCAATTTAATCCTAACTCTCCCTAAATTTTAGGTCAATAAGATACCAGGGTGTTACATGTAAAATAGGCAACGTAGGATTAATAGAGTTATATTTGATTTAGGTTAATTTATTAACAAAATGTTGTTATCTATTTACGAATCACTAGTGTCAATCTTTATAAAGATATAGAGGTTAGCCTCTAATTGGCAGACAACACTACAGTCTACCTAGACAGAGTGTTGGAAAATGATTTGGTTAAGCTTGACGACATAATATTTACTGTAGGTTTCTATGTTGTATATAGGGAGGATGATAACTCTTTGGGCACTTTTGACATTCTATTAGGACGACCTTTCCTTAGCATTGTAAGAACAAAATAGACATATTTAACGGTACACTTGCTATGGAATTCAATGGTAAGGTTGTTGAATTCAATATTTATGATTTGTTAGAACATCGTAGCGAAATTTTTGAGGTATGCAATGATGATATGATTGATTCTGTGATACAAGAATCTTTGGACTTACACGATGAAACTGGATCGATTCTGATGCTCTATGTAATGACCCAAAATTCACGGGCATAAAAAAAGTACAATATTGGGCCTCTGTCTTAGTGAAATGGGTCCGTAAATAATTATTATAAATATTTATTAGACTAGTGGTGTGCCTAATTAGGTACTAATTAGGTGAATTTAGCTTAATTAAGAGTAATTAGGAGAAAGGACTAAAGTAAATAAGGGGTAAAAGTTGAATTGTAGATTAAAAGAAAATAAAAAGGACCAAAATGACAAATAAGTCATTTAGCATAAGTTGAGGCGGCAAACAAAACAAAAAATCTTGTTTAATTAATATAAAAAATAAATTAGTTATAAATTTAATTATGTTAAATTATAATAATTATATTATAATTAATAAAATAAAGACAAGTGTATGGTGATGATAAAACACATGTGTAATAAATATATGTAAACATTTGTAGTATAATTATTTATTTACTTATATTTTAAAATAAAGATATTTATTATTAAATTAATTTATTATAAATATCATATTATAAATTGAATTAAATTAAAGCCAAGTGTATGGTGATAAAAATATACAAATGTAATAATAGTATTTATACATTTGTAATTATTTAGTTAATTACTTTTTAAGTAAGTAGATATTTATTATATTATATTATTATCATTATTATTGTTAACTAATATATATAATGAAGTAAAATAAAAAAGAAACAAACAAACAAAACAAAGAAGAAAAGAAACAAAGAGTAATTCGAAACAGGGGAAAAGAAAGAAGAAAAGGAAAAACTAGGGTTTTGAAGCTTAAAGCTTTAATTAGTAAGTCAATTAAGTCTTTTTTACTTAATTTTGATGTTTTAGAAGCTTTGGAACAAAGTTTTGTTGAAGTCAAGTTGAAGTTTTGGAAATTCTTAGGTTTTTTAATATAGTTCATGTTGAACAAATTGATGAATTAGGGGTTTAATTGATAGAAATTTTAGTTAGAATTGATTAAAGGGTTAAGTTGTAAAGTAAGCTATAAGTTTTGCATAGTAGGGACTAAATTGCAAGAATTTCGAAATTAGGTATTTATGATGAAATTTAAATAGTTATGTCTAAGTTTGGTTGAAATTTAAGTAGAAATAAAGTATGAATTAAGATAGGAAAGTAAGTGAATTTAATTAGGACCAAATTGAATTTACGGTAGAAATTGAATAGAAATTGAATAGGAAAATTTAAATATTAGACATAAATTAATATTGTATTAATGATTATGAAAATTATCCTAATTTTTCGTAGCTAATATCACACCCGAGGTATCCACGAAGAAAGAAAAAGAAAAAGTGGACGAGGAGTAGACACAAGAATCACTGTTTGTATTACTATAATTCAAATTTAATTATTATTAATTATTGTGTTTTAATTGAAATGCATGGTAAATAAATAAGGTAAGAAATTTGGTATGATAATATTGTTTTGAATGGAGTTTTCAAGTGAATATGATTATTGAAATTAAGTATTGATATTGAATTGAATGAAATTAGATTGAATTGTGATTATATGTGAGTCATTGAGATGAATATTGAATTAAGAAAGTGAAATTGAAATGTGATTATTGAATAGAAATTGAAATGGTTTGAATTGAATTATTGAACTATTGTGGTATTGAACTGGAATGTTGAAATTGGTGATTGATATGGATTTTATTGGAATTGAATTGAAAAAGTGGAAATTGATATGTGATACTGATGCTGGAAGTGAATTTGCTTATCGAAATTGAATGAAATATCGATTGAAATGTGAAATTGAATCAAATGGAAAATATGAGATATTGTGATTGAAATGGCATTAATTGAAATTGAATTGAGAAATATATATATTGAATACCCTATTAACTAGTCGGGCTGAGTCGGTTATAGTTGGCATGCCATAGGATTTGGAAGAGTACGGGATTTATCTACTTTGCCGATCAGGCACTTTATGTGTCATATTTCAGGCACTTATGTGTCGTATACTGATCAAGTACTATGTACCGTTTTAGGCACAATGTGTCGTACTGGTATGTTTGGTTGGATCCGTGTATCCGCCAAAGTCTGAGTCATTGAATTGAGATGTGAAAATGAAATTGAATTATGAATTATGTGAATATTTGAAGGTATATTGAAGTAAGAAATAGGGGGAAAATAAAAGAATTGAAGTAAGAAATGATATTGAATTATGAATTATGTGAATATTTGAAGGTATATTGATTGGAAATTAAAAGCGATTTGAATTGAACTAAATTGATTTGAAATGAGACATTGAATTGAGATGTGAAAATGAAATATATGAAATAATGATTTTATGAAATGGTTATTGATGAATTGCATGAAATGAATATTGATATAGTAAGAAGATATATAAGTTAAAATGAAAAGAAGCTATTTAAAATACATATTATTAAAATAAAATTAAAGTTTGAATGCATGAATGATTTATTAAAGGTAAAATAGTGGTAAGATTTAATGTGTATATATATATATACTGTTTTTACCTTAAGTATTTGAATTATAGTAATGCCAATGGATGTATACTCAGCGTACGGTTTGTTTCTGTGCGCAGATTATATACAAATTTTTTTTAAAGAGTTGAATTTGAGATTGCGAGCTTTCATCTCATCACATCTTCAAGCAACAACAGGGTATGTTTTCAAATTTTGAATAGAATGACATGTACTTAGGAAAGATATTAAGTATGTTCCAAGTGTCCGTTTTTATGTTCAAATATATTAGTAATTAGTCAAGAATTAATTTGGCACCAAATGTAATATTCCTATATTAGGTTCCTTGAGTCGAACATGGTATAGGAGTGTTACACCCTGTAGGAACGTCAAAGAGACAAAGTTGAGTCAACTTGGAGAACATCTTGTGGTTGAAGAAAACTTTTTAGACCTAATGCATAAGACGTAGGTATTGAAGCTTCTAAAGTATGACGCTGATAATGCGAAATTATTGCCCACTTATTATGAACTTTGGCCATCTAATTTGCAAGCTCTGACATGGGAACCAAAACTGTTTTTTGATCATCTTAGTCTCCTTAACTACCTATTATTTGGAGACCACCGAAAGCTTCCACCTCAAGATGTGAAAGAAATTCAAATTAGATATCTGGCTTGAGTTGAACAATGAAAAACGTCGAGTTAATGACGTTAAACAAAGGTGTTTTTTGGGAGGTAACACAATTTTATTTTTATTTCTCTTCAATAGGATTGGACTCTTATCGTTCCTTGCATTATCGCCCCATCACATTCCATAGTTATAGGGAAATTTCCTCTTCATACTTAATTCATTCATTTAATTTTATAGCGATACATTGAGGAAAATGTATGGATTAAGAAAGGGGGAGTTTGAACTGAATTGTTAATTTATATTTTCTAATTGCCTCAATAAATTGTGTTGTTGTTTACTTTGTCCTTGAGTATTAATTGTGTTTTTGCCCTTGCATGCTACTTTCATTATTCAAAAATTACATTGTCAATTCTTTGAAGAATCTAGACATTAGGAAAATGTTAATTCTATAATTTGAGTAGATTCGCTTAATTATTTGAGATAAATGTTTGTGAGAAATTGAATGCTCTATTATGTTAATTTTGTGTTAAATTGGTTGATACGCTTTATTTGCATGATTTTTTTTGTCGTAAATGAGCTTTTGTTTTGATCTTGTGTTCAAAAAAATAAAAAAAAAGAGAAAAAAGTTTAGTAAATAATCTTCTAATTGTTTAGATTAATTGTGAAGTCTTAGAGTTGTGACTGATTGAGTAACCGGGGTTAGGTGCTTGGTTGTCATATGTGTTTGTGTCAAAAGATCGAATGAGATTCTAAGTTATTCACTTACTCCACTAATCTTAATAGTTATGAGTAGAGCTAGTAGTTGTCTAGATATCTGACAGATTGAGTAATCAGGATGGGGTGCTTGGTTTGTCATCTTTTTCGTGTAAAAAGATTTAATGACACTCTAGATAAGCTTTTTAATTAGGAAAAAAAACACAAGAAATGGGACAAGTGGTTGTTTATGGTTGCAAATTTTTGTTTAATTTTAGTGTCTTGACAATTTAGTATGAATTGATATTGTGAAGTCTAATTATGTAAATATTTGATAATTGCGTGCTTAATTGAATTGTGAATCGAAGTGTTAGCTTGAGGAAGATGGTTGTAGGGTCGAAATTTTACTAATGACTATTTGTTTGATTGAATTGAGGATTTTGATAATTGAACTAACTTGGATGTTTATGGTATGCTTGGATTGATAAATGCATGAGATGCTTAAGGACAAGCATTGGCTAAGGTGAAGGGAATTTGATAATACGCCCAATTTACATGTTTATTGTGCTTTGTTTTGATATATTTTTGAATGAGATGCTGTTAACTTGGGCTTATTATTTGATTTTTTATTATGTATAAAAGCAAACCCATGAAAGTCAAGAAGAGTTGAAGAAGTGGATTGTCATAAAAGTTTTGGGCCAAAGAACAAAGTTGATGAATAATGATTTAATTTGAAAATTTTTATTTTAAGGATTTATTAGTAAAAGTAATAATTTAATTTTTCATTACGATAATATTTTAATTTTCTAATATTTTATTTTTAGGACAAGTTCTAATTTTCTAATATTTTATCTTTTAATATTTTTAGATGATTCTTTAATACTAGATTAGAGTAAAGGGTTTTTATATTATATGCGCAAGTCGAGAGACGTCCTTGTACTTCAGAATTTGAAATCAATTGAAATTTTCAATTCCGCAATTCTGTTTCTTTTAGGGCAATTGCGCATTGCTGTTTTTTTTTCTTTCTTTCTTAAATTAAACCTTGTTAAAGCCTCCATTAATATATTTATTTTCATGAGTAATTCAATTTTTCATCTAGCTTTAAACTTATAAATAATTCTATAGAGAGTCGTGAGATTCAAGCTTGCACTTAAAAACATTGTGATATTTGTTGTTTATCCACTTTAAGAGATAGACACTGTCATCTCACAATATTGTATTAGCGCCAAATCAAAAAGAGTTCGTTGATTCGGTATTGATAGATGTACAATTGGAAGTACCAAGCTTATCATTTTTCGTATTCGGTCTACCGAAGAACTCATTGATGTGTCTAATTAAGTAGTTGGTTGGATTTCCAGAAGGGAAACAACAATCGGATTTAAACGACTTGTGTAGTTAAGGTCGTTGGTTTGAGTTGAGCCCTTCTAGTTGGCAAGGCTAACAGAGAGTTAAATCGTGGACACGTGTGTCATGGTTGTTTGTTCGGTGTTCCTGCAATTAATTTACAAACAAAAGGGTTGGTGGTCTGAAGCGTACTTAATCACTATAACTGACTTATTGGTTGAAGGAAAATATTTGTTATGAAAGACCGGTTCGAAATTGGAGCAAAATTGAGCCTGAAGTTGGAATTTCAATATATCGATTTATTTAATTTAAAATTTGTTTTTGCCTATTTTCATGGTTATTTAGATTTCAATTATCTTTTTTTTTACTTTTATCATATTTAAATTCCCATTTTTATTTTTGCACATACTGTCACACATTGGCACGACAGCTAGCTAGACGCGCAACTTGGTGAAAACGAAAAATAATTTTAGATATCTCAGCCTTTGTGGAATCGATCTTCCTCCCTATACTGTTATTTATTTCTTGTTTAGGTGTAGCAATATTATTTTTGGTGGATTTGGCACCCATCATGCCCCTTGAAGCCCCTTTATGAAGTCAAGTGCCACAAATAGTCGGGTATGCTTGCAATTAAGCATAAGGTATAGGTGTAATCTTCAATCGACCAAGTTGCAAAGTGAGCTTGGAAATTCTATTTTTAGATGCATTATAGTGCTTATGTTGCCACTGTTCAAATCCGATTTAAAAACAATTTTTTGTCTCAGTGGGAAATTAAATTTTGAAAATCGAGGCTGGTTTATGATATTTGTAAGGGCCCCATTTTGTCTGGACCAAATAAGAAACCAAAAAAATAAATAAAAAAATAAAAAAATCAAATAAAAAGTCCAAGTCCAATTACAAAAAACGGCCCAAATACAAAAAATCCCAAGGCCCAAAATATAACCTAACCTTAAAACCTAAGAACCCAGGCCCAAACTACCAATAGTCCACAACCTTAAGTTTTCCGAAAGCTAAAAAAAACCCTAGCCCTTTGAGCCGCCGCTCCTTGCCACGTTAGCGGGCACTTCGCCCGAAGACACCCGCGCCCCGAGGTCTGACGCTCTGCCATCGTTTCACTGAAGTGGCTAAAACGCGACTCCCATCGTTGCTGTTGATTGTCCACGAATGCCTGCAAAGAAAAAGAAACTGAAACAGATGATAAAGATGGTAGAAACAATAAAATAAAAAGAAAAATATGTATAATCGGCTATAAAAGCCAGATTTGAGATGTATTTTTTTACACAACAGAGAGAAAAGAAATACAAAGCTAGATTTCGAAAACAAAGAAAACAAAAGGTAGTTTTTTTTATTTTCCATTTAAAAAAGACATAATAAATATATAAAAAAGGGGAGGGCTCTCTTACTTGCGGTTTTGCCTTCTGTCGCCGTTGGGGACCCCCTCTAATTACGAACACCTCAGATCCCATTAGGGATTTGCCGAGGGTTCAACGAACATGCAAGGCTGAGATTTCCTTTTTCTATTTTTTGATTTTTAGGCACTAGCTTTCGAATAGGGCTCCTAAGGGTTTAAAAAGGTTAAGAACAACAATTTTTTTAACCTCCAGCCACCGGAGGTGACGGTTGCCATTGTCGATGACCGGGGGCCACGGCGGGGCCACAGAGGTCCAGTGGCTGAATTCTGGAGAGCCAAGAGAGAAAAAAAGGGCCCTATAAAAAGACGTCGTTTTGGGCTTAACTTTCAGACGCCAAAACGACATCATTTTCGGCTGAACCGATTGCCCTACCTGAAATACCTCAAGATCCACGTGTTTTTTGAGGAAAAGGGATATTTACAGATTTAGTCTCTCCGCTTTTTTTTTTATCTTTTTAGTATAGTCCTATTCATTTTTTATTTTTTTAAATTTTTGCCCCATAATTTAAATCCTTGTGCAATTTAGTCCCTTGACTCATTGTGAATCCCTTGGGGAGTGACATGTGTCAATATGATGGGGATAATTTCCATTTGACCCCCTTTAACTTTCTATTTATTTTGATTTAATCCTTTAATTCTATTTCTTTGTAATTTAGGCGATAAATTTTGTTATATTTTCAATTTAGTCTTTTATTTCCTTTTTATTTATTTATTCACAATTTATGCTTTATGTTTCGTTTAAATTTTGATTTAATCCCTCATTTATTTAATGTCACCTATTCATTTACGATATGCTTTATTTTAATGTTCAAAATCCTTGTTACTTATTTTTTATTATTATGCATTTTTATTTTATCCCTTTTATTATTGTTGTTATTATTTCTATCATTTATATTAATGTTATGGTAGTAATCACGACGCAATATCGTTGTTATTACCCTAAATTGGTGTTTTTACTTTCATTATATTTTCATTATCATTACTAATTAGCATGGCATTTTATTTTATTTATTCATTTATTTATTTATCTACCATGTTAATATCATCAATTTTTTACTCGCCACTATGTAACTTCATTTGGCCAATTGCCATGTTATCTTGTTAAAACATATTTATCCATTTTTATGTTATGCTCAAATAAACTAAATGAATACCGTTTTAAAGGTTACATTCATTTTATCTAAAACATTTAAAACCGAGGCAATGTTCGTTATTCTTGGGATTTGAGGAAGTCGTGCTTCTAACGTACTGAGTATGGCATCTCCCTAGAACTGAAGTAACTGAATAACCTATTTAAAATAACAGAAAAGAAGATTTAGGTAACAATCAAATGGCGATTATTCTGGTTTTCGAGAATTTGAGGGATTGTGTCCTAACTTACAAGATATGATCTTTCCTTCTCGATTAACTCGAAATAAGGTCATTTTTCATAAAATTTAATTTATTTAAGTGATTTTAATTAAAGATAACATTATGTAAAGTGGGATCGTGTTTTAAGTTCTCCTCAAAATTTCTATTCTCGACACTAAGACATTAATTAATCAACTAGGTACCAATTTTGGGCGTTTGAGGGCACTAGCCATTCCTCGTGCGTAATCGACTCCCGAACCCATTTCTGAGATTTTGTAAACCAAAAATCGTCGTTTTAGAAAATCTAAAATTTTATTAAAATAATCAAATTACGAGGTGATCCGATCACACCTAATAAAAAAGGATTGGTGGCGACTCCATTTTGTTTTAAAATAAAAGTCGATTTCCAAAAAGGTTTCGACAATATTTATAGCAATAAACTATTCCAAAAAAAATACATGTGCTTTGTGCGAGATGGATCCTAAATGCTCCTAGCTTTCAATCGAACGACCTTCTCCACTGTTCTCGTACCACAAAGCACTTCGAGTGTGGGCTCGAACAATCTCGAATCAAACACAGAATCAAAAATAATTTTCTTACTTTTAGTAGGAAAATATTTCTCTCTTTCAATAGAAACCGGTAGAATTGTTTATTCTCGGAAAATATAATTTATACTTAGAAATAAATTCTAACTATTTTCAGGCAGAATAACTATATCCCAAAGTTGTGTTTTTTACCCTACCAATTCCATCTATTTATAGGGAGAGATTGGAGGATCCTGGTTGAATTAGTAGAATACAAATAATACTTATCTAATAGAAAACAAGTCCCCTAGTTCTATTAGGAGAGAGGGGTGGCTAACCCTAGTTAAATATACTAGGGTTGTCGCCTCTCATACATATTATGAGGGGTTTTGGACCTCTTTTATATTGAGTCCAATTATATATGCTTCCTAAACTTTTAACCTAATACTTTATAATTTAATCCAACCCAATATACTTTTTTTCTATTTCCCAAAATAAATATTATTTATTAAATTAAATTAAATTAAATTAATTAATTTTTTAATTAAATAACTTTTTCAACCCAATTCTAATTTCGTTAAAGTCATGACAACTTTACCGTAAATGAATATATGATAAAATATATTTAATTTTCATATTTAACGAATTCACAATGATCAATTAATTTAATTTCATTTTCGAACTTCAATTATTTAATTAAATAATAATTCGAAAACTTAAATTAATTCTTAAGTCATCATCATATTTCGTGAGAAACCACATTCATTTTCGAATGTAACTTATTTCTCTAACTTTATCATTTCTATCTATTTCTATTCATTTGATTCTATATGTAATTTATTTTTAGTTTCAACGAGTTAACGGAGGGATTGATTATAAATATACAATTAGGGTTGAAATGATTTATAATTAAGTTTTGACTTTTCACCTATTAATTATAAACTCATTTAGTCACGAAGTTATTTCACTATAGTATCGCGGCTGAGATCTCTTTAATTGCATACCATTACTAAAGCTACTCAATCAGTGCTCGTCCAATGACCTTGTTATAAGTGTGTTACCCTCATAGGATATCCTTAATCTCTTTGGGATAAATTCATTATCTCAATATGATCCTATTTTATCTCATGGTAACTATTACATCTTTCTTTATGAAAAATCAATTACTATCAAATAGAAATTAAGTCATGTAATGTCAATAAGAGAATATCATTTACTCATTTTTGTGCTATGAATTTCACTATTGTGAATGATGCTACATATTGTAGGAGTCGTATACCCAATACACTAGCTTCCGGTTCCTTATTTATTTGAACTTAAACTTTTACTTACATCAAAGTATACAAATCACACATACATAGTCCATCATCCACTTAGGATTAAGGTATGTCACACTATTAACGTCACAAGTGAATAAATTCATAAACGAATTCAAGATCTATTCTACTTGGGTCCTATCTAATGTACTTTTAGTTCAGTCAGTCACATCTATGTCTCTATCTTCTGAGAGTCATTAGCTCTGATGCCCAAGACAAAGCATCTTCCCAATTGGACTTGATAGACAACATATTAGTCTTTCAATCGGTTTTCTTATTTTCGATTAGACTAAGGATATGTTTAAGTTCATCTACTAATATAAGTTGCCTTTCTGTATTACGATCGGACCACATAATACCACTTAGTATTTGTTAAACATTAGATAATTAATAAGCTAATATTTGCTTCCATCTTGCTTTGCGTGAAAAAACTATTGAGGACAATATAGAAAGGATATTAATGTAATTTATGGATAATTTTATTAAACCAATTGATTCAAAAATATATAAGTGTATATAGAGAAAAATACTACACTTAAGACACTAAATCCAACAATCACTTCTCTAGCTCATTGCCCACTAACCCTAACGTCTCAAGAACCAACCTATCCCCCTCTCTTTAGAAACCCACAACCACCTTTCTATAGCCTTTTTCATTCGCCCAACAAGCCTCAAACCTTAAACTACCTTTAAGATCCATCTTGCTATCAGAGTATCAGTCCAATGTAACGCATCGACATCCAAGAAGATTAGATGATGATCCGAGGTGACCTATGACAATACCTCAACCTATAAATTCAAATAAAAATGGAGTCATTATATGGAAGCCACAAATATGTCAAGCTATTCTTTCACAAGATTAATACTACCACGATTATTGGTTCATATAAATCATCCCACATCTGACTAATGTCAACTGGCCCTGCCACATTTAGAGCCTTGTTAAAATAATCTAAAGCAACTCTAGCATTTTGATGCCCCTTACTTCTCCCAATATGCTAATACTTCATTAAAGTCACCAAAAACAACTATGGCAGTGTCAATGTTCTCTTCAAAGATTTAAGCAATTCCCACAACGCATCCCTAAGCCTTCTATCATTATGACCATAAAAACCTATAATGCGTAAGCGAGCCTGCCCATAACTAAATACATACATATTATGATGGCTAGAGTAAGACCGCAAGTTCAAAGCCATCCCACCGTTCCATAACATGATCAATCCACCATTCATGTCAACACAGTCAACCATAAAAATCCATACATGTTGGATTGTCTATTGAGATGATTAGTTTTAATGGCCAACAAGTCTCCTTAGGTTAAGAACTGTCTACTAGTTCTTAAACCTGCAATAGTTCCAAGCTATAATCATCATAACAACCGCCAAGGCTGGGCCGATATAGCAATAGAACTCGCTACCTCTAATTGTCTTCTCAAAGCCATTAAACCAAGCTTTATCTCCTCACCACTAAAAGATGAGGTCGTGAGATGGTCTCACTTGGTGATTTTGGTTTGGAAAAGGTTGCTAGTGAGGAATATGTTAAAGGTGACGATGGCTTAGGTAATAGGAAAATGGAAAAATTAAAGTGTGGTGATCAACTTGTGTGAGGTGCTAAGTTAGGAGTTTGAATGATGATGCATTTAGCTCTTAGTGGCTTAGTGAGAGTGATGGCTAATGGTTTTAGTTGAGTAGGCGTAATGGGAGGGATAATTATAAAGATGGATTAAGGTAAGGTGTATAGTAAATGTACGAGGGAAAACAAAAATTAGTAATCTTTTTTAATTTTATAATATAATAGTATAATATTTATATAGTTTTATTATTATTTTTTATAAATTTTCATATTTTTAAAGTTCTAACATTTTCATAATTGTTCTATAATCATCCATTATTTTTTTTATAACTTTTACCTAAATTTTATAATTTCTTTATTTTATCTTTTTGTAATTTTTATATTTTATAATTTTAATTCTTTTATATTTTTTTAATAATTTTCATAACTTCTAATAATATATTTTTATATTTTATAATTTAGTAATGTGAAATGTTCTCTCATCAACATTAATTCCATGTCATCATCATATTCTATCAATTGTTATGTGAAGAAAGTTTAACAGTCAATGTTAATGAAGGAGCTTAATAAATTAATTTATAACCAAAAAAAGCTCTATTATGTGATATTTTCTGACTATGGATTAAGTTTTTATCTTTCAAACTTTATATTAATAAAAGGAAAATGAAAATTGGAAAACATATTTTAAATTAGTACAACTAATTAAAATTATGGGCGATTACTTTATAAATTAATACAATTAATTAATATCATACTCAGTTATAAATCTAAAAATAATTTATTTACCACATAACATATTTTTATTTTATCCATATTTATTTATGTAAAATAAAAAATGAAGGAATAATAAAAAGGGAAAAACGAAAAACGAAAAATAAAAAAATGAAAACAAATAAGTGTTGCAACTAAATGGTGACGTGTGTCGCCATCCAAATATATAACAAAAAAGAAGTTAATGAAATGGTTGATGAATAACCTTGTAAGAAAGATATGAATAATTTCAAAATTAGAATCTTTTAAGATTATAAATTAATTTATAATTTTGTTTCTAAAATTGAAATTTAAGATTTCACCAAAAAATTAAATTAAATGTAACAATTATTTTTCTGGGAAAAAATTACAGTAATGGTTGGTGCTAAATTGCTACTTATTTATACTCCACTTGCGCAAAGCATTTTATAATTTGAGTTAATCTAGTTGGGATTTTTTGGTCAACCAACACAAATGTAAAAATAAATTTATTACATTTATCTATGGACATTGTTACGTGCAACGTCACATAAAAAAAAGAAACCACCAAAAAAGTATAAGAAAGATGATCATTAAATAAGCACAGTTGGACGCAGTCAAGATAATTTATGACCCATGTGGACCGCATTATATACCCAAATAAATGTTCATGAATAGTAATTTAAGAGATAAATTAAACAGAAAAAAAAAGTTAATTAAAAATTTTAGTTAATGTTATAATTATATTTGATGTATTATTAGTATTTTAGTTGATATATGACGTTATAATATTAGGAATAGCGTTGATATGGCCACCAATACCGATGGGTATGGCTAGTAGCCGGCGGAAAAGCTAGTGTTCTATCACTTTTCTTACTAACCCTGTAATATACTTCACCTACCCTAATTGAACCCATACAATTAATGCGGTTTTCAACCTCAACATCGTTTCATCCAACGCTAACCAAGTCAACGGTAATAGTGTTCAAATGATCGGTTCGATCATTAATCGAATCGAATTAACATTAATCGAATTAATTAAAATTTTTAATTTTTTAACTGTTAATTAAATCAAAATATTTCGTTTAATTCAATTGGTTAACCAAAATTTATATGTTTTTGTTTTTTTTGTCAAAACAAGTATAAAGTATATCAACAAAATAAACTAAATTAACCAAAATTTTCAGTCTTAAAACACTACATAAATAAAAATAGGGGTGTTTAAATAGTCGGTTCGGTTTATATTCGAACCGAATTAACTGAATATTTTAATCCTTTAACCGTTAATCGAATCAAAATATTTCGATTAATTTGATTGGTTAACCGAATTAACCAAAATTTATATTTTTTTATTTTTTGGTTAAAACAAGTATAAAACATATCAACAAAATTAACCGAATTAACCAAAATTTTAAGTCTTGAAACACTACACAAGTCTTGAAATTAACAGATAATTAAAACGTAAGTATTTAATATTCTCCATTTGTATCCATTTCTTCTCTCCAAAGGATCTCTATTTGCATTATACCTATAAATATGTGCAAAAAATGAGCATATAAAAGAAATATATACATTTTAAAAAAAATCAAATAATATAAACAAAGGAATAGATTGTACGTTAACAACAATAAGATAGTAAATATACTCTTCAACTCACGAAAGCTCATGATAAGTTCTGATGCACTCCAAGAAAATTTGTTTTATCTTGGCCCTTTCATTTAAATACAATTGATAAACATCCCTAGTCATAGTAGTTTGTGAAGGAATATGAAACCTAGGACATGCCACGAACATAAATTTCCTAAAGCCTTCACTTTCAACGAACTTGAAAGGTAATTCATCAATCACAATAATTTGTGCTAACCCTTTCCTACTTGCTTCTTGATTAAATCTCCAAGTTGAAAGATGCCCTCCCCCCTCCCCCTTCAACTCCCTTACTAGGTAAAACTAGTTATCCTTGGCTAGTGTCAATAATATTACTAGGATTTTTCTTACATGAACTGATATGATATTTCAATGACCTTGTACCATTTTTTTCCATCACAATAAAATTCCTTTTCACAATAATTACATTTAGCTTTACTTGCATCCTCACTATTAATAATCTTAGTGAAGTGAGACCAAACTTCTACCCTTTGAGGAATGACTTTTTTTCCCAACAGTCTCCTTTGTTTGGCTTGAAGCTTCACTTATCGAATTTCCAGAATCTTTCGAAGTAGGAGGTGTAACACTATCCTCAATAGATGTTGGTTTGATGAACATTTTGCAAGAATAAAAATTATGATACAGTTGTGATAATTGTTAACAAATAATGGGATGACCAAGCTAGAACATAACTATATGTGAATGAAGCATGTCACATATAAAAAATACAATGAGACGTAAAATTTCGTAAATATGTTTGTAGAAACCATCTGACAAATCATTCACTTTTATCAATAGTGCAACCAAAAAGACCGATAATGCTTGAGCAACAAGGTGGAATAAGAAGTGTACTAAAATGTAAATGAGATGCTAGACTTAGGATTCTTAGGCTAGACTTGGGTTTTTTCTTTTCTTCTGTTTTGAGAGGGTATAGAATAGACTGCAACCTTCAGGTTGTTAATTTGTTAGGAAACATGACCAGGGTACCACATAAACAAATTTGATAAAAAAGCACATTTAACTACTGAGTTTAAATTCAAAAAGGTTGTCAGAAAATTTAACTCTTCCTAAAAACTATATATTATTATATTTAAACAAATTTATTTTGGTTTCTAAAATATAGTAACGCTTGGATTAAAGATAAACATCAAATATGGTAGGAAGTGGATTTGAAGCTTAAGCCTGAGCATACATTTGACCAAGTGTTACACAACTTAACATCATATTGATTTTCCCCTATATATGTACTAAGTATTAACCATATTTACTATTTTATAATAAAAAATAAAGGTTACTTATGTGCCTTAATTAGTTTAGTATAGTTGTTAAGAATTGGCCAGAAGTTTAACCGCTCAAAATAGATGTTAGAAGCGAAGGAAGATCACCAGATTTTTTCAACATGTTAGGTTCCAATTTAGAATCTTCTTAAGAGAAAGTGAAATAAAGTAAAAAAAATCCACTTTTCTTTTGTTATATAGCCCTAAAAAATTAAATGAGTTATCTATAAATTTAAAAGACATGTCCTCAAGTTAAGCTCTTTTTCTTCTTATGGAGAAAAGTCAAAGACATTAACAATTTCTTAAACTTCACAACCTACAAATAATTTAAAAGACATGAGTGGAGTCTATATGTGTTGATGTCTTTTACTTGGGTTCATCGATAATTTTAAAAACATCTTATTGATTCATGGACAAATAAGATTACACAGTACAAAACTAAAACATGAAGACAATACAACGCGAATAACATAATCAATAGATAAAAGTAAGGGGGATTTGGTGACCTGGTGGTGGTGGACACCGGATGGTGGTGAGTGTTTCGAGCTATCGAGTTAGTGCGTCACTCGAAGGTGATAATGATCGAACGATGGTGAGTGAAGGTGAACTCGAAGGTGATGGTTAGGATGTCACTACGTTGGGTTACAGTGGTGATTGGTGGTTGTTGTCAGTAGGGATTTTGGGAGATTTCAGAGGATTTTTAATTTGGGGAGATGAGATTACTGATTAGGGATTTAAGATTAGTGGGTTAAGAATTTTAAACGATTTTAAATTTAGGGTTACTGGTGTGTGGTGGTTGTTGTGTGTTTTTTGTTTTTTGGAATTAGGATGTTTAGGTTTTTTATTAAATTATTTTTAGTTTTTAAGATTGGATTGGGTTTATAAATTATATCGGATTAGGTTTATACTGGGTAGGACTTAGGAGTGCTAGGGTGGGCCGATGGTTGGGGCTTGGGTAGGCAGTAGGCTAAGCCTAAAACATTAATATATAATATCAATTATTAAGTTCAGTTAATTTGCTTAATTACCTGATTTTGAACTGAATTAATCGATAACTGAACTTTCAAAAAATATTAACCGACCTCTGGCCAAATTAGACTGGTTCGATTGGTTAATTCAGTTTAAACCGAAATTTGAACACCCCTAGTCAATGAGAACAAATGCAACTTCAGAAACATTAAAAAAGACACCCTCAAAATCATGGCCGCCACTTTGGGTTCTTATTTGCAACCCATGCTTTTTCAAACAGTAAATGTAGGTTGGATATATAGGATGCATGCAAGGGAATAACAATGAATTAGGTTTTGGGGTAGACTTAGTGGAGAACTTGAGATTTTGAATGGAGGATTCTAAAATAGATTAATAAGATTGAGTGTTGTGAGAGAAGTGAGTTTAGAAATGGAAGATGAATCGTTTGAATGAAGTGAAAGACGGTGAATAAACTGTTCATGTGATTGAGATTCAGCTGTTCTCACTCATGGCCAAATCTTTCAAGGGACTATAGTGTTCGGAAATGAAATTGCAGAGGATAAGAGGAAACCATGGGTTTTTCTTTTTGCATGAAAATTGGAGATTTTTTTTAATTTGATAGTAATTTTTTGGGAAGTAAATAATTTTTACTAATTTTTTTATAAATTATTTTATATAAATTTTATTTTATTAACATTTTAATAATATAAAAGCTGCCTCAATAGTGATATGTTTGAATTATGCCATTGGGTTTTTAATGATATTAGATTTTGGGCCAAAATAGGTGACAAAATAAAATTTTAGGGTTACTTATGACAAAAAATTAAGGACCAATTTGGAAATTTGGGTATAATTTAAGGGCCTTTTACTATTAAAGCCATATAAAAATTATACTTGAATTTTTGTCCAATGTACAATTTGGTATTGGTACCTAAACTTTGACCTGATGCAATTATATACATTAAATTTTGTTTGTGGTATTTCAACTCAGGCTTATACTTTTCTCTTAGATCCAACTTGTAATGCTAAATAAAGATCTTGAGAGTGCTTCTATCAAAATAAGCATGCATGCCCTCGCTTATTTGAGTTGAGTTCATTTCAGCCTAAAAAAAGTGTCTGAGATAAATGGGAACCCAATTTCCCCTTTCATTATACAATTTCAGAAGCCATTCATCCTCATTCAAGCCATGATTATTAATAAACTAAGCCCAAATATGCTTGAATTCAACTATAGTTAAGTTTTCTTAGACAATGACCTTGAATTCTTTCTTTATTGTATTATAATTAGGAACACCCTTCAACTTTATAGTAAGCTTAGTGTAAATGTATCTATGTAGAATTTATAGGTTACATTAGGGATCTCCTCATTGATTGCTACCCTTATGCTTCCGCTTTGGTGTCTCAAAATGCAACGAGGCTGAATGTCCCCCATAGTAGATAACCATGTTGTAAACAACCACCTAAGCGTCTAATATCTATAACACCTCTCACCTAATCCAATCGTCGAGTCCAAGCAATAGGATGCTACATTCAATCCAAAACAACATACGAGCAATCAAAAGCATTACAAACAATAGATATGTTATACAACATTTCCTGCGTCTGACACGAGTGTATGAATGCTCTAAAGTTAACCCAAGATCGAACAAGGGCCAACTTGTAAAAGTTTCAAAATTTCAATTTGACGTCACGACGTAAGGGGGTTACTCATTGCGACGTAACATACTGACTTGACTAATGGCCTCTTCGTCATGGTGACAAGGTTCTTCATCGTGTCGTGGCCTGAAGTCTAGAGCTCGTTGCGACAACCATTTCTTGATGTCGCGATGTAACATACTATTTTGGTAAATTTTATATCATTTAGTACCTATCTCATACTATTTAATTAAAATTATCAATAAGACCATGCGATACAAATTTTCCAAAACTCAAAACAACACCAAAAGCATGCTAAATAGTTCAATCATCAATGCTCAAGTTTTTAACAAGTCCAACATCACATTACATATCATTCAAGCCTAACAATTCAATGACATTTCACCTAGCAAATAAGTCATGAAATTCATTAGACTTTACCTATAAAAAACTAACTTGAAACTTACCATTTCAATCTCATTTAAGCTATTTACAAACTCACATACAATCCAATGACTTATATGTCATAATGCATAACCATCAACTATTTAATTTAAGTTCATTTCAAGCATACTTCAAATTATAACTGTTCAAACTAATTTTCATCTCAATCACTTATTAACTAGGCTAGCATTTCAATTCTTCTATTCCAATTATGCCATTTCAATACCATACATAACTCAAACATTTAATCAAAATATACTATATCAACTAAGCTTCAACCATTTCCAAATCATGTTTTTCAATCTATCAAAATGACTTTCAAACATCATCAAGACTTCATACATTCAAGCTTGTGCCAAAAACGCCTATATACATGCTACAAACCCAAGGTTCAAAATGATAAAATATCTATTGATTCGGTGATGGGATAGTGTGAGCTTCGAATGTTGATTCGGCTTGACGTGTTCCATAAGATGATCTACAAGGAAAAGGGAAAATAAATGAGGTAAGCATATTGAATGCTTAGTAAGTTCATAGGCATTAAATAAAAACTTACCTCATTTTACAATTTAATACAACAAACTATTTAGCTTGACAAGTTTGCATAAACATGGCAACACATACCAATAAGGTGAGTTTAATATATAATCACATAAAATGGTACTTCAAACATATATCAATCCAATTAACTAAAACAAATCAACTTTTTTAATATCATATTCATGATCAATTCAACATGTAACCCTTTGAATATCAAATTCACATCATACATAGGTATCCTGAAACACCAGTTGCTAATCTGAGCTGAATATATATATATACATGTCAGGTTACTTGTTCGGACTAAACCTTTAAATTGACATCAGGTTACTAGTCCAGGCTAAACTTGTGTCACAAGTATCTTTGATACACTAATTACTTGTCCAAGTTGAAAATATATATATTTATGTCAGATTACCAGTTCAGGCTAAACTTTTAAAATGACATCAAGTTATCGGTCCAGGCTAAACCTGTATCACATGTATCTCTGAGTCCGCAATAAATATTGGATCTCGGTAATCAATCTGTATCAGTGTGCACAAAATCTTTACTACGTTCACCTGGAAATTTTCAACTCGTATTACCTTTCTTTACAATTTAGTTCATATCTCACATTTTGTACCAATTCGCAAACAATTCAATTTATAACTAAACTTACACATATTTATAATTCAAATACATAACAATTTAAATACAATCATATCATATTAACTTACTTGGTCAAATCAGCAAACAAGTTAAATTTGCAAGGACTAATCGATAATTTTAACTTTTCCCTGATTATCTTTGATTTGGTTCAATTCTCGATCTATACAATTATTCAATTTAATTTATCAATACCAAACACTTTAATATCACCCCCTAAAATACACGAACCATTTTGATTTAATTTTTTGAATGTCCCTAAAGTTTTTAATTTTATTCAATTTAATTCCTAAAATCGAAATAGTAATATCTTTCACTTTTGGGCTTTAGTTTCGAAACTAATCTCAATTACATCTTTCTATGACTCTATATTATCTATTATTACAATAATTTCACATCAATTTCACAATTTATACACTTTAGTCCTTATGTTCAAAAACTAACAATTAAACATTACAATCTAGCCCTTTTTCACATCCAAACTTAAAATCTAACAATTTAACACAAATTTCTTCAAGAAACCAACAATGAAAGCTTTCAAAAACTTTAATATTTTTACAAATTGGTACATGGGTTGGCTAAATCAAGCTCCCACAAACTTAAAAACATAAAAATTACAAGAAAATGACTTACAATGGCTTACCAATTAAGGATCGAAGCTTGCTATTCAAAAATGGTTTTCCCTTTTAGGTTTTGTGTTCATTCGGTGAAGGAGAATGTGTCACATCCCAAAAACTAGATTAGAGGAAATCGAGTTGGTGAAACCAAGAGTGGTTGCGTCTGGCTTTTGAGTTAAGATTGTGAAAAATGTTGTCAAATGAATTGATTTGGTTCAGTGGTTAAGTGCTCTGGATGTGTGTTTTAGGTCTTCTGTTCAAATCTCTCTCTCTGAATTTTTTGTTACTTTTGTCCTAACCTTATATTTAAATCATCTAGCATAAATAATATTTACGCTCAACTGTAATAAGAATGAGCCTGTTGGTTTAGTGGTAAGGCTTTAGCTTACCCTTTGGTCTTATGTTCGAATCTATGCATGAGCAAAAGAGAATTATTTTTGTGTGTCACTCATGTAGTCCTATTGGTGTGATTGGTTGGACGGAGTTGGTGTGCAACAGATGGGGGTAGGATTTGTTTTGATATGATATATGTTCTGGAAATATGATATTCTAATTTGATATATATTTGTGGTATTGTGTCATTCTGATCTAATATTTGTATATGTGAACATTATAAGTATAAGGAAATTCTATTGAGCTTCTAGCTCACTCGTTTCTTTAATACATTTCAGGTGAACTACAGACTTAGGACCGACGACGTGCAGGAGCTCGGATTGTTTACTGGTTAAATATATAAGTTGGTTTATGTTTTAATTTTTTTTGGACTGTAAATTTGTTTTGGGATTTTTTTTCTTTGGTTTTTGTGTTGTTTGTTGGATTTTGGTATTTTAACGTTAAACTGCAAAATCATATGATTTACCAAACTAAAAATTTGGTTTTCAAAATTAGAACTCTAGAAAGTTCCATTGCAAAGATTAAATAATCACTTAAGTGTTTTTCTGTAAATAATTAAATGGTTTTTAACAAATGTTTGCCTTAGTTTTGGAAATGATGTGCCAACATTAGTACTATTAAAACACACGATTTCGAATTCAAATTCTAGGTTTGATTAAAACAAAAGCTTTTAAACAAGTTGATGTAATTCCTCAATACTCAGTCATAACCTCTAGGCCGAGTTTAAGGTGTTACAAAATGAAATAAGGATGATAACATCCATTTGCTTAACCTTTTTACCTATATTAACTTAATTAATCAACAATTATTTAATTAAATTTATTTAATTAAAAATTAATTATGATTAACAAGGTTAGTGGATTCTTAATACCATCCACCACCATTTGACCATTTAAAAATGGTCTAATTGCTCATTTTGTCCTTTGATCATTTAAAAATTTATAGTAATAACTTTTTACAATTTAATCCTTATACCTCAATTAACTATCAATTTGGCAAAATTACTAGACCAAACTTTAATGTATTTATATATTAGTCTCATAAATATTAAATATTAATATTTACAAACTCATTTTACGGAAATGGAGTTCCGAAATCGTCGTTTTCAATACCATTGAAAATCAGATTGTTATAGTATCTTTACATGAAATCAAAGCACACCTAAGGAGGATAGCCTAAATTTAATAACAACATGAAAGTCCTCGTAAGTTGCTTTACTTTGTGAATAGATCCAAATAAATTTTTTTCAATATTCCATCACCATCAATGTTCACATGATGATAAAAAATCCTATCTTTCATTTGCATTTTGTAAAAATCTTGTGTAATGACTCAGCATCCCTCTCTTCCATAATTAACCTCCTAATAATATAAATAAAATTTCTACAATCCTCGGCTAAACATTGAATTTCATCTGGCTCACACTATTGAACTTCGATCAATTTAATGTTCTTGGCAATTCTAATGCACCATATCATTTACTTCAAGGGTTCTCTTGAATCAAGCGAAACATGCCTATGTGTAAACGGAAAGAGTTCATGACTATCATTTGTGAGTAGCTTAGTTACACGCCACCACCCATCACCATCTAATACAACATTGACCCGTGCAAGAAAACTACTTTTGTCGTTACTCTTGTTGCCACAAGATTTTCCACCTTTATCACAAGTTAATAGAACATATCACCTCCCTTTTGCACATTGATCTCTTCACCACACTAAACCCTTTCAACTTTAGTATGCTCTTAATAAAAGTTAAACAATGCATCAATGGTTGAAAAATACATTCGACTAATTGGCTTGATTCTAACTTCAAATTACATTCGTATTGCATCTCATTTTCAGCAACAATGGAATTTTCTTTGGTAAATTTTTTTGGAATCAAATGTTGAATATCTTCATCATTAGGAGACTCATCTCCAATACCATCCTCGAGATTGAAATATTCAATTATTCTATTTGAACCTTTGCTTCCTTCTTCGTTCATTATACTACATTAGAAACCCAAACAAATCATTGTTTGTCTTATATCATGGTTGGCATTAGTATCGTTCTTAGAATGACTTCCTTCTCTTCTCCTATTCAAAATTTCGGTGTTTGGATTTTCTATGGACAAGTTCTGAACACCAAATAGCTCCCTTTAAAGAGTTTGCATTAATAGAGAAATATAGGGAAAATTATTTTATTACTAAATAACATTAATTTTAAATTATGTTATTTAAATAGATTGGTTCACACATTGATCTTCATGCCATGTTTTAATACTACCATATTGTATTTTTATCTATTTTAATTTATCTTGTATTTTACATAATTTATTATAATTATTTAATTTTTTTTCTAATTAATTATTCAATTTTAATCTATATTATCTACTTAAAATATAAAAAATATATAAGATATTTAAATAGAACTTATTTAATATAATCAAAATAATATATTTTTAATTAATTATTTAAATCCTAACGTAAGGGAAGAATAAAATCTAGTCTTAAAATAATAATAATAAATATCACAAATTGTGAAATTCGACCACGAACATAATAAATATTGAATTATTGATGACTTGAACAATTGAATGTGTGGCCACAGTTTCACCATTATTCCCTCCAACACTTTCACAACAGCCTGGCCACAGTTTCTCATTAATGAATATATAATGAGTTGAGTTTTCATGAGAGATGACATGTTCTGGTATGATAAATAAGGTTCAAATTATGACAACATGTTATAATAGACGTCGATAATAGCAATAGAATGATCATAAAGATAAAAAAAATAAGAGCACACAAATTTTACGTGAAAATTCTTTCGGAAAAAAATTACGAGTAGAGGAAAAGAAATTCACTAATGTTGAAAAATAAATGATATAAGAGGAGTTTCGACTACATCTATTTAAATGTTGAAAAATCTTATTTTAATCAATATCAAATAGAAGAAGTGTAGTTCTATACGAGTTCTACTTATGTATCATGGTCGGTATCGTGAGGGCCTCCGGCCCTCAACCTTAAGCCCTACACAAATCTCCTTATTTTGCCACTATATTTCTTTATCAAGATTTAATAAGTAACCATATTTTATATTTTGTTTTGTATTTTAATTTATTGTGTTGTGTATAAAGATGCAATATTGTTACATTTTCCTTGAGAAGGATGAATTTTTTTTATCTATTATTATATGTAGTCTTAAAATCAGATAAAAACCCTAATTTAATTTGATTGATTTATGTATTTATAGCTTCCCTATTTTCATACTAACCTTAAAAAAGATTTCGTACAACACTTACTCATCCCATATGTCGCTGCAAATCTTAAAGCTTAACATGTAGACCTCATGTGCAAATAGTAAGAGATTTTCTTTCGTTTGACAACAATTTCAAGGTTTCTTCGTGTTGGTCCAAGTATGGTCTACCACAAAAGTCCTCTAGGGTTTGTAATTCCATGATTCCAGCGATTGATCTATTTTCCTTAACATCTGCCTTATTGATTATGGGTTTCGTTTTTCTTAGATTTTATCAGTCCTTTTTATCTTGGAATTGTCATGGCCTAAGATAACCACCAATGGTTCAAGCTCTAAAGGAACTTCATCAATCTTATGAGCCTTCAATCATCTTCCTAATGGAAACAAATCAAAATAGGAGCACATTGGAGTTGCTTAGAAACATTGCAAGATTTTCAAATGGTTTCTATATTGAAACTCATGGAAAATCAGGGTCTTACCCTATGTGGAAACAGAAGATTATTGACCTGAATAGTCTTTAAGTGCAAGAAACAATGTCTGAGCAAAAGTGACAGTGAAAGTGGGCACTTCTGATCAAACTGCACTAAACACCAGAAATATAAGGGACAACAAAATTGTTCATGCGGTACAATTTTCCTACATCCGTAGAACCTAGTTCATTAAGATGAATCCACTATGTTTGAACTTAATATAATTAGTGATTAAATGCTAAACTTACATATTTTATGTAATTAAATTGGTTAATTTATGAGAATGCACCACTAATTTTGCCATATTTATTGAATTTTGTGCAGGGATGCAATTTGGGGCTAAATAGAAGAAAAAGGAAACAATTGGGCTAGATTGAAGAAAGAAGCAAAGAAGGAGGGCCAAAGCAGAATTTTTCCAAGATTAATTAGCTGAAATTGTTGACATAGTGGGAGATTATTTTGGGATTTTTTTATATCATGGAATATTTTTCCTTGATTTTCTATACTAGTTGGCTCTTAATTTAGCAAAGCCACTAGTATAAATAGTGGTCTATTTTGTTCATTTTAATCAATCAAGTAAAATATCAAGCTTTTATCTTTCAATACATTCTCTCCTTTCTACTCACGTAGCATTTGTTGTTTTTAGTTTCTTTTTCTTCAATTTATTAATTCCTAGTTAGCCACCAACTTAAACCATTTGCAATTCCTTTTTCAAATTCCCTTTTCATTTCCAGTAGCTAACCATCCTTTCCACCCATTTTACCTTATTTAATTTATGCCCAATACCAACATGCCCCAAACCTTAGTTAACTAAATCCATTTTCAGCTTTAGGTCGAAATTAGCCTCGTCAAGATCCGTGAGTTACGAACCCGAGCAATTTAACTCCTAAATTCCAGTACTTATTATTTCTCCGGATTAAGAGTATGATTTTGTCAGCTCATAAAGTCAGATCAACACTAAGTCAAAAAAGACGTCGTTTGAGTTAGTGTGGTTAGACGTACAGTTGGAATTCCCAAAGGAACGTTTCTAATCGGTTTTCTGTGAACACATTGGCGTGCCAAGTGGAGATAGCTGTTTGGTTCCGTCAAGGGAAGTAGTAACCAGATTTAAATGTCCCACGCGGTTGAGGACATTGGTTCGAGCTAGGCTCTTCTAGAACGCAAGGCTGCCGGAGTTCTAAATCACGAACGTTTCGTGGTTGTTCGATCGGTAAGGGTTAGTTATTGGACGTTCCATAACTAATTTACACAAGGAAGAGTTGGTGTCCGAGGCATCCTTGGTAGCTATAACTAGCTTATTGGAAAAGAGGAGTTCATCTAATTTCGAGGATCGGTTCAAAGACGAGAAAAAATCCGTGCCTGAAGCTGAGCTTATTCTAATTAATTTTTCTTCAAATTTATTTAACTGCTTTTTATTATTTCATTTTCAAATTTTACTTTTTACGCATTTTATTTACTTATTTTAGGTTCTAGGTTTTCGATTTTATCCTCCCCCTAATTTCTTAGGCACGACAACTGCCCTGACATAAATCTGGTCAAGAGAGAAACAATTTGTAGTAAACCCAGTCTCTGAGGGATCGACCCTACTCCCTATACTGCTTAAATTGCAAATTAGGCGTAGGTTTATATTGGTGGATTCGACACCCATCAATTAGTGATCCTAGTTCTAACACGCCCTAGTGAATAATCCTCATTTTTGTACTTCAAAGACTAGACCTTTCAAATACAACAACAAAAGATTTTACTTTCTCAAATGCACCCTCATAAATAATGTTCCTTAAAGAACTCATAAGTGTTCTCAATATTTAGTACATAAATTTATACAAGTCTCTCAAATATGTAGAAAATTTCAAGACTTGCTAACATACTAAAGATCAATCATAACCCATTTCGACCTACAACTAAAATAGCTAAACATCATACAATGATGACCAAAGTAAGGTGGACTGTTAGAAGATAAGTTTTCAAGTTATGTCTTGATCAAACATCCTTGATCCAAGAGATTTGGTACGATCAATCCAATCCTCAAGATATGTTTCTCCAAGTGAATTGATGAGCTTAAATCATCCAACAATATAAGCATAGCCCAAATATTTTGTTTTAATAAATTGTCAGTCTTTCAAATAAAAAAAATTTAATTGCACTAGACATCCTCAAATTATAACTTTCATTCTAAATAACATCCCCAAACTCCAAAAAGTTCTAATTACATTCTCAAGATATCAATGTTATATCAATCGGGTTCTTCCATTATTGAAATAGTTAATTTAACCATTAAATGACACGTAAAATCTTTTATGACATAATTTAAAATGAAAATTTTAAAGAGAAGTAAAATGTTACTGCATAACTTTTAAAATTAAAAACTAAAAACATAGTAAAATTGAAAAAAAAGAGGGCGAATGATATTTTCTGTAAAAGTTTTGAAATCCTCAAAACCAAAATTTTTTACATCCATTTTTTACAATATTTATATTTCTTTAAAATTTTCATTTTAAATTATGTCACATAAGATCTGGTGTCTCATTTAACAGTTAAATTAATGATTTTAATAGCAGAAGAACTTTATTTATATAACATCAATAGTTTGAGGATGTAATTAGAATGTTTTAAAGTTTAAATATCAATTTATAATGAGAGTCATAGTTTAGGGATTGGTGCAATTAACTCTAAAAAAATTGGGGTATAACGAATAATTAATTATAGAAAAAATTATTTTATGAATGCTTCCCACCACATCATCTATTGTCATAATTTTCTAATTATTTAGTGTCATTTTAGCATTTTTTTCCCATGTTATTGACACATAATTTTGGTAATTTTTTTACCCTAAATTTTGAACCTCAAACTCCAAATCTTGGTTCAGGATTTTGGATTTAGGGTTTGTGATTCAGGCTCGAAGTAAAAAAATTGCCAAAATTATATGTCAATGACATGAAAAATTTTGTTAAAATATCATTAAATAATTGGAAAAAGATGATAAATAATATGGTGAAAAAGATCCTCAATTAAATATTGCTTAATGCATGATAATGTTTAATTGTCTGGGATGTTGATGGGTATTGTTTAATTAATTCATATATATTAATTGCTGCATATCAAATCTTGAGCAGTATAGAACTATAACTTTAGCAATCACTTGTCATATGATGGAAAGCTTTGACAATAATCCCTAAATTTGAAGCATTACATTTCAATTAATAATAAATTCCTAACAAGAAAAACAGAAAATAGAAGTGTTGATTAGGATTTTTAGAAAATCAAGTAGTTTCAGACAATTGAAAGATAGGATTATCAAACATTGTTATCTGATTTCGTACGAAAGATTAGTGTTTATTAGGAAAATTTGATGACTAAAGATTAGGGTTTTCATTTTTCAAGTTATCTTAATTTGCCAAAATTGATGTTAGATCATTTGGGACGTGGTATGAAAAGATAAAATACAATAATAAGACAAGTACTTAATTAGAAGTAATTAAAGAGTAATTGGAAAGTCTGTATCTGTCATATTTTTAGAGATTATAATGCATATGCGAATTTCATGGTCAAGCAAGTTGATATAAATTTTATTAGTCTATAGGTATTTTTTTGAATCTCCTTAAGTTGTACAAGAGTTAATCTAAAAGGATATTATGGACTTTTGATTTTCTGTTTGTTTCTATCTATAATTGCTTAATATCTTTTTGAAGAGAAATTCATATATTACGAGGATATTCATTGACATTGTATTCATATTTATATACATAAAATTTAATAAATATCTTTATAACAAAAATTAATAAATACTTTAGTTGCTACTGTGATAAAAACATTGATTCACAATAATGTTTACGCAGTGTAGTTTTTCTATTTATGTAGAGCCTAGTTTAATGAGTAAATTTATTATCTTTAATTTCAATACAACAAGTGGTTCAAGTTCTATCACACCCATTATTGCAATCTTACTTTTGTATTTAAAAACTTATTTCGCTCACCTCTAAGTTCTTTCCCTAAAAATTTAAGTAATAACTAACACTTGTTTACTCTCTCAAATGCACTCTCAAAATACGTTCCACTATGAATAGATAACTCAAATCTTAGTTACAAAACCTATACAAGTCACTCAATATATAAGAGTTTCAAGACTTGCTAACATAGTAGAGATTAATTATAAATCCAATATTAAATGACAACTAAAATAGCTTAAATACAATATAATAAAAAAAAGACCAATGTAAAGTGAATTGTTGGAGATAAGTCTTCAAAGCCTGTCATAATCCAACTTCCTTGATCCAATGGATTAAATTTGCATGATCCGATATGATCTGGTCCTTAAGATGTGTTTCTCCAAATGGATTGATCTTCATAGATGATTTTGAATAATAACATAATATCAACATTTATTATAGCCCAAAGATTTTATTTCAAAATTTATCGACTTCAAATATGAAAAATAAGTTATTCTATCATAATACTAATCATAATGACCACTTGCATTAACACATAAACAACCACTTCAAAAACATACCTCAAACTTCTAAATTTCAATATATATATATATATAGCCGCATTAATTTCATCATGACCCCACATTAATCAAAAATCAATTTAGGAAAAAAACTATCCAGTTGAAAATGTAGTATATATAAATATAACTCAAACACTCTAAGCAGAAAATAAATCACTTTCACGAACATTTTCTGCTACTTAAACCAATGACTGAGTTATGAGATAAACACCTATGATGAATAGGCTAGAGTTGCAATGTATATTAGTATTGGCTCGAAATGTTCATTAATTATTTAATTATAGTAAGTTTTAATTTAAGTTTAATCATTATTTTTAAACTTTTATTATTAATTGTAATAATATTAAAATAAAATTAATATATTGTATTTTACAAATAATACACAAATCTATCTTCTCATATGTTTTCTTTAAACTGATAAAACAGGTCTCAATCACTCAATATCCTATATCTACAGTACGCATAGAACAGTAGCAATCTTCTGCTGATAAAGTAGTCTTTGGGTTCTATTTTACAAGGAAATATCAAACCACATTGATCATTTCAATTTTTACTTTTGATTTGAATTCATTTCTGCTGGAATTTGTAAATTATACCAAAATGCCTTACAGGAATTTTTTTTTTAACCTAGAAATTTTCATGCTTGTTATTAGCAGAATGTGACCTGAAACTACCAGCATTAAAGTCTGTCATAAATACATACAAATAATATCTTTATTAATTGTTCTTTGTCTATATTTAAATGGTCTAACACAAAAGAAATGAACTTTGAGTGTAAATTTGATTTCCAATTTCATACACCTCTTTTGTAAAATGATGATGACCATTTCTTGATTATGAGCTACAGATCTAGATGATGAAATTTCATTACTACAAAGGTTTTTCAAATATATATATATATGAACATATCAATACAAAGAGAAAATTGTCATTGAATTTCACTCAAAACATGTTAAAATTCTATCAACTACGTAGAACATGTCAAAGCTTTTCCCTTTGTAGAGGAAACAGTGGAAAATTCCGATTTATATAACCTGATGGTATTTCACAGCTTTTAGAACAATTGCAATATATATATATAATTAAATTGTTTAGAACATTGGTGAATCTGATGGGGAAGAATTCACCAAATTAAGAATACTGTTCCAATAGTTCTTGTTATCTTGATAGTAATCACTGCCATCCCCGCTGCCTCCGCTGTTTTCGTCAGATTCTTTGCCGCTATCCGACAAACTCCGGTTGACGGAATCATTAAGAAGAAGATTAGTGAAACCTTCCTCCATTATATTCCCAACATTATTAACATTAATGTTGTTTGGCCTCAAAGACTCTGGAGTCCATCCTCCTTCAATAGAAATTGTCATATCCTGAAGACTAGATGTGAATGATGACAAAGAATTCCCCATACCCTCTTTGTAATCAGCCAAATTGCTTGAACTTCCAAGCTCTTTCCACTCTTGTTCACCTTCTTCTTTAACGATCCCCGCCGTCTCGGAGGAACCCGAGGTGGTACCGACGAACTCGATCATCGGCATCGGACTCACACCGAGCCCTGTAATGATTGGTGGTGCATTTTCTGAGACAGAAAGAGTGGATGTAGGAGACTCAAGGGTAAAAGCAGGGGGGTTGAAGTGGTGATGATGTTGAAGTGAATGTGAACGGATCTTTGATTCTCGAACCAGTCGAGCTTCAGCTTCGAGCCTAGCACTCTCCCATTGAGCCATATGGCTAAGGTTGGCTGCTTTCTTGGATTGACCATCAGTAGTGGAGAGTAAAGCATCGTTTTTGGGCTTGTGAGTGATGGGATCGATCCCCATTTTAGCTAACCTTTTCTTAAGATGAGTGTTCCAGTAGTTTTTTATCTCATTATCTGTTCTTTTTGGCAAGTGAGTGGCAATGGCAGACCACCTGAAGACAAAAAAAAGACAAGCAAAAACATAATAGAGACAGTAATCTTTACACAAAACCCTAGAATTTTCTCAATCTATCACTCACCTAAAGACAAAAAAAGAAATTATAAAGTAGACAAAAAAATGTTAAAAAACTGATTTGCTATTGCATTTTAATGAAGAATTGAAGACCCATTTTTGCATTTAAAGTTAGCATTCCATTAAAATCAGATGTCAGAAGAGACAGTAACTTATTGCAAAAATAGAAGACACTGCACAATTTTAATTTAATATCTGTAGGATCGAAACCAAAACAAAGAAGAAAAGATTATATAGGTGATAAATAGAGTAGACTAGCCGTTCAGATTTGAGAGTATTTATATGTTTCCACTAAATCCCCCCCCCAAAAAAAAATTGTCCTTTGAGTTCAAGAAGTTTGAGCTTAGATTTCATAACAAAATTTGGAAATTAAAATCTTAGTGTTGAGAAGTTGAAAACCCAAGATCAGAAAGATACTAAAAAATCATGAGAAAAAAAGAAGATTCTTTCTATTTTTTAAATAAAGAATGAACTACTATTACCTGTTCCCTAAAAGGGCATGAAGTTGGATGATAGTTTGTTCTTCTTGCAAACTAAATTTTCCTCTCTTAATATCAGGCCTTAGATAATTAGTCCATCTGAGCCTGCAACTTTTCCCACATCTTTGAAGACCTTAAAAAAAACAATGAGACCCAAAACAAGTAAAAGAATGAGCTGAGAACTGAAGAATAACTTGTACTATAAGTAAAGCAAGATGGAATTAGGGTTAGGGCTTAGTCACCGGCTTTGGCGGGCAAGGAACGCCAGCTTCCACGACCATGTTCTTCAATGTAAGCCAAGAGTTTCTGGTCTTCTTCTGGCGTCCAAGGTCCTTTCTTCAACCCTACTTTGTCACAGCAAGGTGATCTCCCCATATTGGGTATAGTGGTGTATAGTGAAAAACTGAAGCAGCAAAGGGACAAGGCAGTTGAGTTCACTCTTTATATAACACTTTGAAAACAAAGAGATAATGTTTGATGAAAGAATTAAAAGTAATGAAGAGAAGGGAGCGACAGTGAGAAAGGGAAGGAAGTCTGTGTTTGTAAATGAAGAGATGGGGGGCAGAGAAGAAAGGTCAGCGAAATTAATGGGATAGAGAGAAATTAAATTTTTCATCAGAGTATATGCTAAAGTCACATGATAGATGAAATTAAAACCGACCGTTTTTTGTTACAATGGAGGTTGTATAGTCTGGAAATAGAATATTTGTATATATCAAAATACTAATATTTAAAATACTAAATAATACATTATGAGGCTCGGAATCTGATTAATGTAGTTGCGTCTAATGAATTTAAATTTGAATAGTTAAGATCCAAAATTTATATTTTTACCAAATATATATATATATATATTTGAAATTACATCTTCACTATAATCTCTTCTTTAGCATTAACCTAAAACCTTATCAGCACTAGATGTCTATTTATTAAAAGTTTTTACAACCCTCCTTTATCTATAGCATTACTGCTTCATTATATACCTTTACTTAACCCATGGGGCGAAATTAAATTTTAATTTTTACGATAGCAAATTTACAATTTCACCATTTGAATAACGTATATCTTTATAATTTTTAAATGATTAAATCATTTTTATCATTTTTATGGGGTCAAAGTATAATTTTACTTTTACTAATTTAATTTTTTTAACTAAAGGGTTTAAATGGAAAATTTTTCACTTTAGAGGGAGCCGAAGTCTCTGCCAGCCCCCTAGCTATGCCCTTGAGAGCAGATATGATCAAAATCTATAATGAGATTGTTCAAAAAAAATAGTTATTGTATTTCATGGCGGAGCCAGAAAATTTTTTTTGAGAGACCGAAATTAAATTGTTTGTTTTTACGATAGTAAAAATACAGTTTCACTATTTTAATAGTATATATCTTTTAAAATATAATAATTTTCTAGGCCTCATAGTGGTAACAAGGATTCTACACTCCATATCATTTAATAAATTAGCATTGTAAATATAAATGCATAAAAGAATATTGACTGTTATGAAACTTTTAACTTAGACCTCAAGGTTTGAAGCTTTAGAACCCTAGTTGGGAAAGAAAGTATAGATTTTAACTGTTTTGGAGACTATAAGGTCTTTATATTGGACCAACCTCAAAATTTAGAGTAAACCCATGCTTTCTCAAAATTTCAGCTGACTGCCCATTACCCTTTCAACAAACCAAAACTTGATTCCCCCTTTGTTCATAATTTCACTTTTTTTCTAATTTTGCTATTTAACTTATTTTTTATTCTCATATTTAAATGATTTTTTCATTATAAAATTTAATTAAAAAATTTAACGACGTTGAGAAAAAAAGGTTTACACTCAACCAATAACAACACATTACACATGTTCTTTTACATATGATAATTAATGACGTGACATACATTGAAAATATATAAAAATTCAAAAAATTTAATTTTTTTATGATATATCAATTTTAAATTTTATTAAATTCAAAAAAATCAATCTTTATATCATATATCAAATATAAAAAATTTATAAAACATTAAATAAAATATACATGATTTAAAAAATAAAAAGGAAATTTTCTAAAATTTTAAAAATGTGTATTAGTTTTTTTAAAATAGTTACATTTTCAGAAATTACCAAAAAAAGTATTTTTTTTGTAACAAATATATATTTAAAAATGCAAGAAAATAAAAATATATATTTAATTTCTAAAGATGATTTAAACTAAAAAAATATTAGGAAAAAAATCAAATAAAAGCCAATGGTCGATAAAAACTTGGTCAATGCTGGTCAGTAGTTGATCAAATGGCCACTTTAGCAGTCAATAGACACATCAACAGTGACATGGAAAAAAGGCAAACACGTGACATGTTTTCATTGGCTAAATATATTACTTGTATTTTTAATACAATTAACTTTTTAACTAAATTTAATAATAAAAGAATTATTTAAATATCAAAATAAAAAATTTGAGGTAATTGAAAAATGTATATAGTTTAAGATAATATATTGTCACCCCAAATAAATGAGTCAAAGTTTTCATTGAGTTATGTAACAAAAATAAATATGTTTTTTTAATTTATGCTTTTTAGAGGGACTGTAGAAGGAATATCCCTATTTAGATCCAACAACTGAAAAATTCATAAAGAGTTAGATGTAAAGAGATTTTGGTTGGGTTTGTTGAAAATGAATTTTGAAAGGATTAATTTTCTGAAAAAGTTGTTATTTTTAGTGTTTGGATGACTTTGTGTAGTGTTGGATAAATTCTCATAAATATTATTGAAGTATTTTTCTTTTGATAATCGAAATTTATGTTGTAATAACTATATTATTTTATATGCATTTAATAATAATTGATGTCTTTTTAAAACTTAAATTTAAAGTTACATGTACGAGAGGGGATAGTGACATATTGGAGCAGGAAGAGATTTAAGCAAACACTCAAATTTTATATTGTAAAATAGTTATTATAATCTATATATTTATTGTTAAAATATTACTAATGGGCGTCAAAACCACCAAATATAAATTCCTACGATAAAATAACAGTAATGAGCAGTATAAAGCAGTAGGATCAAATCCACAGGAACTGACTATTTAATTTCGCCTTTTTCCGTGACCAGAATCAATGTCGCGGTCACAGTCGTGTCCACGACCTATGTGTAGAAATGCTGAAAATAAAAATTAAAATGAGGGGTTTAAATTGGTTATAGCAATCAAGGATCCCTCAAACCGCAAACTCTTCCTTTCGTAGTCAATCCCGGTATCACCTGCAAATCGACCCTTGTCAAATTTCCAACCACATGGCACGTACAGGTAATTTAAGATTTTGACAGCCTTGCGATCTAAAAAGCCCAACTCGAATTAACGGCCTCAATCGTGTGAGTCATTTAAATCTGATCACTATCTCTCTTGACAGAATCCAACTAGCTTTTTCCAATTGAACACGGCAATTTGTTCGCGGGATTTTGAATACCGCACTGCAAACTCAACTTCCTAACTGTACGCGAAACGATTCCAACCCAACGCGTGCTTTTTGAGTTGAAATTAAATCAACTTTGAGGGACGAATTTGTACTATCCCATATACCAGATGTCAAAACCTCTTTTTCATTTTAAAAATAATAATGGGGATCGACTTTTAAAAAAATGAAAATTGGAGTCGCCACCGATCTTTAATGAGGTGTGATCGGATCACCTTGAAAACGATTTTAGGTCTACGAATTTTGAGAAAACTGGTTCAGGAGTCGGTTACGCACGAGGAAGGATTAGCACCCTCGTGACGCCCAAAATTGGTACCGAATTGATTGTTTAATGTCTTAGTGTCGAAATTTTGAAAAGATTTTAAAATACGATCCCATGAAATGAAAGCTTAAATAATTGAATTGGTTAAGTGGACGCTATTTCAAAGAAACAGATCGCCATATTCAGTGAGTTAGAGTGCAACAGTTCAATCTTCGAAGTTAGGTTCGTCCCTTCTTAAAAAAATTTAAACATGTTTTAAGAAGGATATTTGATTATTTAAGTCAATCGAGAAATCAGAATCCAGTAAGTTAGGGTTCAATTCTCGAAATTCTTAAACATCAAATATTGCCTTTATTTAAAATTGAGATAAAAAAATGTCGTATCCAGTAAATTAGGATCCAACATTTTGAAATCTAAAGAATTTTATTTTAATAATTGAATGGTTTTAATAAAACGAACACTTGATTATCTTAGTTCATCGAGAAGAATTGAAGCCCAGTAAGTTAGGGCATAATTCTCTCAAGAACCTATGAACACCAAGCCTTTTTTAAGAATTTTGAAATAAAACGATTATAATGTTTTAATGAAATGCAATTCTTACAAACAATATAATTGAATAACTACATACAAAGCAAATGATGAATAGCAAACTAATTCTACAATTTGGAGCAACCAAACATATAATACATCAATATTTATAATCAAATAAACTAATAATCAAACTAACAAATAACAAAATGAGAATAATTAATACAAAAATAATTTAATCACAAGTAAACTAATCAACATAATCGAAATGAATAAAAATTTTAAAGCATAGAATAAAATTTTAGAAGTTACAAGTTACAATACATTTTACACACATATATATATATATTAAAACAATTCCATATAATGAAAATTTAAAATGTTGTCAATGAAATTAGAACATATTAATGATAATTTAAAAGGATAATGTATTGGATTTTAGAAATCATATCAATAATAATTTTGAAAAATATTAAGCCAATGTCGCAATAATATTAAAAACAATGGCTTAGTATAAAACTTGATTTATAAAAAACTTTTGAAATCAAAATTAAATATGCAAAATATTTTTTTGAAATCGAGAACAATAATCAACAAATTCTAAATCGAGACTTAAATAAAATTAGAAAAAAAACAACAAACGAGAGCAAAATTAAAATACAATTGACTCAAAATCTTGGTGTATAATGAATAAAATATAAACGAAAATAAAAATTTATTACACTTTGAACTATAATAATAAATTTAAACACCATTAAAAATAAATATTACAAATAATAAATACTATAATATACGAAATTAGGATTTAATTAATTAAAAATATTGTGGAATTTTAAAAAGGAGAACTGAATTTGTATTAAATAGAAATCTGTTTCAACATTGAAGGACCAAACTAGCAATTAAACGCAAGCATTAAAAAACAACCAACCACATAAGACGATACCGTTTCTAGTTGGATTTGAACGAAAACAAAGTTAAATGCGCCGTACAAATTACAACCAATTAAAGAAATCAAATCGTAATCTCAGTAAACACACAGGGACCTACTTAGTAAATAGACCAATTAGTCTAGCATGCGCGGATCCTACCCCGGGTCGGGTCACCGCCTGAATCTGGTCGTCAAACGAAACCGTTTTGAAGCTATTATGTTAGCGACAAACGGCGATATTTTAGTCCCGTGTTTAAAAACTAAAACCCTAAACACTTTTCAATTCAAAAACCTAAAGAGAACAAATGTTCTCTGCGCCGCTCTGACGATTCACCGCCTCCGAAGACCTCCGATCTTCGCCTCAACTCCGATGGTTGCAGAGAGGGCAAAAATCCAGCCTTCAGGTACGCCTTCCCTCCTTTACTGCTACTGTTTCTTTCTTTTAATAACAATCTATAGATGCGAAATAAAGAAAGAAGAAAAAGGAAAGAAAAGCAACGAACTGCGAATATGAGAACAGAAAAAAAAGAACCCAGTAATCACCTTTTGATATTTCAAATTTTGTATTCTGAATGTGTAATCCGTTTACAATGTTCGAATGGCCCTCTTATAGCCCGATTTTATAGAAAAAATAAAAAAATAGAATAAATAAAAGGTTCCTCCTATTAAGTTATCTCCCCATTTGCTGCTGTTTTCGTGTGTTTTTGCAAGTATTCGGCCAGCTTGGAGGTACGGAGGGGATGACGCACCCGCCTGGTGGTGATGCACGCGTGGGGCTCTGGTTTGGGTTTGCCTACGACACCGGAACAAAGGATCAATGCTGCGGCTGCACCAGAATGGTCTAGAAACCCTTAGGGTTTCTGATTTTGGGCCACTGTAATCGAGTCATGAAAGTTGAGTTTAAGGTCTGTTTAGGGTCTGGGATTTAAATTGGGCCTATTATATTGGACTAGGTTAATTGGGTTAGATTTTGGGTCTGTAATTTTGCTGTAACCTGGATCTGGACTATGTAAATGGACTTTGAATTTGGTTTTATTTATTTATTTATTTGGGTTTTAATATTTGGGCTAAGGCCGGACAAAATTTGGGTATTACACCAGAGAGATAGCAAATATCATATTGAGAGGTTTTTTTTTAGCACGTTTGTCTCTCACGGTTTTTTTGTTAGAGTAATTTCCAGGCTAAAGCTAAAAAGGATTTAGTTAATCATGGAGAGAATTATACTTGCAAATAAATTATTTAAATAGAATTTTGGAAAGTAGAAAGGGCAAAGCCTTAGAAGGAAATTAAACCAAAAAGTTAAAAGTAAAAGAGAAAAAAAAGAATGAAACAGCACAATGAAAAGTAACCCAGTAAAAATAGATAATTAAAGGTAATAGCGTGTTCAATTGGTTGTAGCCACTAGGTATTTATACATATTTTTATTGCTAAAATTTAGCTAGATTTTTCCTAAATATTATCACTAAATAATTCTAAATATTATCACAAAATATTATCACTAAATAATTCTAAATTTAAAAATCAAATTTAAACTAGAATTTAAACTAATTACAGAGTTACAACAATATCAAAATTCCTTCAATCTTTATCCAGCCACTTTTAAAAAAAATCTTCAACCATTCAATCTTTATCGAGTCATATTTGAATATTCAATCTTTCAATCAATCAACCCTTCAACCTTTTTTTTGTAAGAGTTTGAATTCAACACACCAACTTCATTCCTAATAAGAAAAATCCAAATTTAATAGCAGTTTATTTGATAATTAGCCAAAAATAAATATATTAAAAATACGAATTTATCTTGCTATCAAATTCCCCTTACTTAGTCGATGCTTGTCCTCAAGCATGATATCCACTAAAAATAATTTGTCAATCCCTTTCAAAATCAGAACCCCCTGTCCTAGTCTAGCATACATCAAACAATTAGGTGAATAAAAAATAAACAATTGCTAAACTCAATCAATAAGCATTTTATAAAATCTCAAACAGTATGTCAAACTCAACTATTTCAATAAATTTAGGCTCAATCAAACATGCAAAACGGTCATACCCAATATATGCTTTTATTTAAATCTATATTCATTTTTTATTTTTTTGTTTTATTTTTTTTCAAACGTAGTCAAGTCTTTTAACGCGAAGTGAGATGACAACCCAAGCACCTCACCTCGATTACTCAACTCGACACGTTCTCTTTATTTATTTATTTTATTTTTAACGAACTTGAGACATAGTCAAATCTTTTGACGCGAAATGAGATGACAACCCAAACACCTCATCCCGGTTACTCAGTTTCACATGTCTCTAATCGATTTATTTCTCAAGGCAACTCAGTTAGCGGAGTGTTACAAGCTTCGGCTCATCACCAAACCTTTTGACGCGAAAATGAGATGACAACCAAGCACCTCACCTCGGTTATTCAACTTGGTCACATTTCCGAATCTTCACTCTTAACCAAGATATTAGCAAATTTATTTATTTAAATGAGTACTTTCATTAGGCAAGTTCAACAAAACCAACATTTTTTCATGAAATATCGACTAAGACAACATTTTCAATTCTACAAAACATTCATTGATTAAGCAAGCAATAGTTATTCATGATTCACCCACTTATTTAAGTAAATTAAACATAATAATTAGAGTTTTATATCTGAAATGAATTAAGAAATTATTCTTAGCAAAACACATGCAAAGAAGAAGGTATGGCATGATCCTACGAACCCCCTTACTTAGCCCACATTGCCCTCAATATGCAATTTTAAAATAATAATGAATAGAAGGGTCAAGTGTACTCCCCGTGTTAATTTGGCGAAAGTTGGTTTGGGCAGTTCAGGTTGGTTCTGGTCGGTTAGGTCCTAGGTGAATGTTTCAACAAATGGCAACACTAAAATTTGACAAGGCATGTGCATGCTCATGCCATGAATTAATTTCGACCTCTAAAAAAATGATTGTCTTCGTCCATGTTGGAAATTAACACGATTAAACAGATTAAAATGATACTTTATTTAATTTTAAAACTAAATTAGAATTCAAAATTAAACTAAATAAATAAAAATAAATGTGGGTTGCCTCCCATAAAGCGCTTTTGTTTAACGTCGTTATGTGCACTTGGAATTCCATAACACGATGACCTGAGTGTTATTTATTTGGTTTCTCAAGAATTAATTCTTCCATTATGTGCACTTGGAATTCCTCCATTTTTGGTGGATTAAGGCGTTTTTGAGCTTCTCCGTTCAGGTTTGTCTTTTCCTCTATTGGAATCCTTAAATGTCCCGGTAACGATTTGAGTTCCAGTTCCGAAGCCTGCAAAATAGAAGGCAAGAGTTTAGTTTTAGAAGGACAAATTTCAAAATATTTACCTTGACTTCTAGGAAACTATGGTGCCTCCATGAAAACGACAGTTTCACGAATTGGCTCTTTAAATGTCATTAATTCCTTCAGTTTATGCATTGTATTGAGGTCTAAGTTCCTACAAAGCATAGTTTGTAACTCATCCTCTTTATCATACTCAAAATGAAATTTCATTAGTGGTTCAATAATATCAACATTAGAAATATTCGACATTGTACTGGGTTGGCCCATTGCCTAATAAACATTAAATTTTACCATATCACCGTTGAATTCCATAGTGAGGGTTCCACTTCGAACATCAATCTTTGCACGTGCAATACTTAGGAATGGTCTTTCGAGTAAAATATCAGAAGCATTTTTTGAGTAGTCGTCCTCCATATTAATGATGTAAAATTCTATAGGAAAAATTAGTTTATTTACCTTTACGAGGACATCTTCCAGCACCCCTTCTAGATATACGCATGGCCTATCTGCCAGTTGAATAATCACCCCTGTTTTTTTCAAAGGACTAGTGTTTAGCAACTTAAAAATAGATAAATGTATTACATTAATAGATGCTCCCAAATCGTACATGGTTTTCTTTATGCCAATATTACCTATTTTGCAAGATATAGAAAACATACCTTGGTCCTTACACTTAGGCGAGATTTTCCTTTGTAGTACTACAGAAACATTTTCTCCCACATTCACCCATTTGTTTCCTTGGAGCTTCTTTTTGCCGGTACACAGTTCTTTCAAAAATTTGCATAGCGTGGAACCTATTTAATTGCATCAAGTAAATGAATATTAATTTCTACCTTTCAGAATGTCTCAAGGATTTCTTTTTCCTCTCATTCCTTTTTAACTTAGGCGAGCCTTCCAGGGTATGAGAAAGGTACAACAAATGGTTTATGAGGTATCGACTCAGTGGGAGCTGCTAGTTCAGCTTTCTGTTCAACGTCGTGGTTACGACTTATGCCGAACACTGGCTCTGTGCCATCTTTTATAGTTACAGCACTTGCATTTTGATGTGGGTTTGGCTCGGTTTGAGATAGCAATTTTCCTTGGTTCTCCAAACGACTAACCGTAAGTGCTAGCTTACTTATTTGTTGATCTAGTTCTTGGAAATGTGCTTCAGTCTTTTGTTGGAACTTTTCGGTGCTAACAGCTAACCTCTCTACTATGGCTTCAAGAGATGACTTTGGAGGTTGATACTGTTGAGGTGGGGGAGGTCTTGGTTGATATGGTTGATTGTATTGAGGGTTTGACCCATAGCTTAGGTTTGGGTTGTTTACAAGTGTCCTTCCACTAGCGGTATCAATCATCTTCATTTCCATTGGGAGTAACCCTTCGTAGAAATAATGTAAAAGCGATTGTTCAGATAGGCCATGTTGTGAGCAACTTGTGCACAACTTCTTTTATCGCTCTCAATATTTATAGAGTGATTCTGTTTCTTTTTGTTGTATTCCAACTATACTCTTCCCTAATTCGGCTGCTCAAGCTGCTGGAAAAAAACTTGTCAAGAAACAATCGAGACATATAAGTCCAAGTATTAACAGACCCCAGAGGTAAATAAAACAACCATTCTTTAGCAGAGTCAGCTAATGAAAAAGGAAAAACTCATAGTTTTATTTGATCCTTAGTTACTCCTTCTAGTTTCATGCTTAGACAAACCATGTGGAACTCTTTTAGATGAGTATGGGGGTTCTCATTTTTCAAACCGTGGAAAGTAGGCAATAAATGTATTAATCCCGACTTTAACTCAAACGGTGTTTTACCCTTCGGATAAGTTATACATAACGGTTATTGTTCATCTAATGCAGCTGCCAGTTGGCGTATAGTTTGATCTGCCATTTCGTCTAAATCTTCAGATGAGTACATATCTTCAGTGTAAGATCCTTCTTCAAAATTGGGTTGTGGTTGTTTACCGCGCCGAATAGCTTCCTTTTGAAATGTCTGAGCCAACTTTTCTATCTCTAGTTCAAATGTTAAAGTCCCTGATTTTGACCCGGTCATAAAGAAAACAAACAAAAATTAGAATTTTTTACCAATCCCCGACAACGGCGCCAAAATTTGATGGGCGTCAAAACCACCAAATATAAATTCCTACGATAAAATAACAGTAATTAGTAGTATAGAGCAGGAGGGTCGAATCCACGGGGACTAGCTATCTAATTTTGCCTTTTTTTGTGACCAGAATCAATGTCGCGGTCATAGTCGTGCCTACGACATATGTGTAAAAATGCTAAAAATAAAAATAAAAATGGGGGGTTTAAATTGGTTAAGATAATAAAAGAAGAAAATGAAAAAAATAAAATAAAATAGATTCAAAAATGCAAAAAATAAATAAATTTAAGAAAATAAAATAAATGGATAAATAAAATATTTTTTTTTAAGCTTAGCCTTAGCCTTGGGGTACTCCAACCTTGAATTGATCCTTGAAACAAAATTTCCCTTCCAAGCGGTAAGCTGGTTATAGCAATCGAGGATCCCTCAAACCGCCAACTCTTCCTTTTGTAGTCGATCCCGATATCACCTGCAAATCGGCCGTTGTCAAATTTCCAACCACGTGGCACTTACCCGTAATTTAAGATTTCAACAACCTTGCGATCTGAAAAGCCCAACTCAAATTAACAGCCTCAATCGTGTGGGTCGTTTAAATCTGTTCACTCTCCCTTAACAGAATTTAACTAGCTTTTTCCAATTGAACACGACAATTTGTTCGCGGGATTTTGAATACAGCACTGCCGACTCAACTTCCCAACTGTACGTCAAACGATTCTAACCCAACGCGCGCTTTTTAAGTTGAAATTGAATCAACTTTGAGGGACGAATTTGTACTATCACATATACTGGAGGGATAGCGAATAATGAATTGAGAGGTTTTTTTAGCGGATTCGTATCTCATGATTTTTTTTGTTGGAGTAATTTTCGGGCTAAAGCTAAAATGGATTTAGTTAATCATGGAAAGAATTATGTTTGCAAATAAATGATTTAAATGGAATTTTAGAAAGTAGAAAGGGGCAATGCCTTAGAAGGAAATTAAACCAAAAAGTTAAAAGTAAAAGAAAAAAAAGAATGAAACAACACAATGAAAGTAACGCCGAAAGGGGTTAAAATAGAGAATTTATTAAATGCCAAAGGTAAAAGTGTGTTCAATTAGTTGTAGCCACTAGGTATTTATTCACACTTTTAGTGCTAAAATTTAGTTAGATTTTTCCTAAATATTATCACTAAATAATTCTAAATTTAAAAATCAAATTTAAACTAGAATTTAAACTAATTACAGAGTTGTAACAATATCAAAAATCATTCAATCTTTATCCAGTCATCTTTGAATCATCTTTGAATCTTCAATCTTTCAATCAAGCTATCATCTTTGCTTTTTGTTCCAATTTAGCTCCTTTTCTTTGTAAAAGTTTGAATTCAACACACCAACTTCATTCTTGATAAGAAAATTCCAAATTTAATAGCATTTTATTTGATAATTAGCCAAAAATAAATATATTAAAAATACGAATTTATCTTGCTGTCAAATACTATAAATTATATTTTAGTAAAATATTAAAAACACTATTTAAAAGTTAGAAAATTATTAATATTAAAAGTTATTGTGAAATTATAGTTCTAATATTAAATAATTTTATTAAAAATATTTCAAAATATTTTTTTAATATTTTAATATTTAAAAATTAAATGTAAAATTTTTAATAACCATATATATGTTTAATATGACAAGGTATAAATGCATATAAGGATGATAAGTGGAGTATTTCCTTTGAACATCCAATGGACATCTCCTATAAATTTTATTCACAATAACTGATTGTCCTAAAGGGCTTATTAGAGTTACACCAGTAGTGGTTTCCTTTACCCCAACACCCAAATTATCAAACATTTTACAAGAAACATAAGAGTGGGTGGATCCAATATCAATTGAGACAAAGTATGGGACATAATAATAGTAAAGATACTTACGATGACATCGGATGCATCCCTTTCCTTAGGTCCCCTAACGACGTAAACTAGGGTAGGTTGCTTAGCCTCGGTTCAATTTGTGCCGGTAGCTACAGTATTTGCGGCCTGGTTCTGGCCACGACCTCTCGAAGGTAATTGGCTTGCTCTTTAACTTTACGCCAAAGCTTGCGTTTGATCGATTTGTCAAGAGCATTCCCTCGCCATATGCTCCATCGATCCAAATTTAAAGCAAGCCCCCAATTTCTTCCAATACTCATTCAGGTGACGTTTTCCACAATATTTATAGTTGTGGACCCCATCCCTAGAGTCAATTACTGCAACCTTTTGCTAAAGTTTACCCTCTCTGGTTCGTTTTATAATACGGGGGTTTGAACCAATAGAACCAGAATCTCTCTTAAATGAGACCTTATTCTTCCCTCGTTTCTCACGTTCCACTTACTTAATCTCTTCTACAATCTTGGTTTTCTCTACTAGGGTCTCAAACACCCGTTCTTCGTGTGGAGCAACATGAATTTTGAGGTCAAAACATAGCCCATTCTCGAAGCTCATCCTATTCCATGGTGACCATACCCTGAGCATATCGACTGAGTCTTAGAAATTTAGCCTCATATTATGTCATGATCCTTTCTCATTGCTTTAGCTCAATAAACTCGAGCATGCGAGCCTCTACATACCTAGTGCCCACATACTTCTTTTGGAAGGCCACTTGGAAATAATCCTAGGTTATTCGCTTAGCCTGTATACCCATTACCACAGACTGCCATCAATGATAGGCCTCCTTTCTAAGCAAGAACACAATGCATTTAAATTTGTGCTCTGGAGTACAGTCTAAGTCCTCCAAGATCCTTTTTGTTGACTCCATCCAATACTCAGCCACCGTGGGAGTCGTTCCAGCAACATCTTTGAATGTCTCGGCCCCATTCGATAGAAACCTCTCTACAACAGACCCATGGCTCCCCGATCCAGTTTGGGCTCCAACAACTCTTTGAAACACTCTCAAGATTACTTGTGTCACGGTGTCATTTCCATCCTCGTATCCTCTACCACCATTGGTAGTGGAGTTCTCAACATACTACTTTTCAAAAATCGAGTTCTCGCCCTGAACAGTCGTCGGCTCTACAAGTGCAGCCCTACGTGGCCTACCCTTACCATGTCTACTTTGGGTATTCATAGTGATCTTTTGAGAGTTTTAAATCTAAAGTATACCTATAGTTTTCAAACAAAATTTCAAGCATTAGTTATCCTCCTAAATGTTCACAATCTTAAGTTTACGATTTATCTAAAGTTTAATAGTAACTGAAGTAGGACCGACATCAGAGTCTCAGATTTAATTTCCTGTAGAAAACTAATTTTTTAAAAACTTATGGCATTGTTTTTCCCAAAATACCCATTTAATGCATGCATGCAAACTCATTCAAGTTTCCATAGTCCAAGTTTAAAAACCCTGGCTTTGATACCACCAAATGTAACCTCCTCAATCCAGCCTAGATATTATACCCGAATTTGAGAGATTACACTGACCATCAAAATGGCCTAGTAGAGTTATTGTCGCTTATAAAACAGTCGTGTTAAAACATTTGATTAATTTTAATAGAAAACTTAATCTATTTTCAAAAAAATTTACGAGTTATCAAATACCGATTTAGATTGACTTTCCTATGTAATAGTGACCCTTTTTTTTTATAAACAAATCTTAGTTAATTTTCCATCTATTTATTACTACAATTTTAATTACAATCTAGCAACGAAAAAATGATATTCAACTCAATTTTAATTTAATAAAAATCAGATTTTATGCATAAAAATTAAAAACCATGCTTCAACATAAAATTAAATGTCATGCATGCGATTTAAACCTAAATCCTAAGTCTCATGTCACAAATCGAAAATAAAATAATATAGTCTCTAAATAAAAAAATATCAAATAATAAATCTAAAGTAATTTAATAAAACAAAATCGAGTCAAATCCCTTCGGATGCTGTGTTTGCGTCCTAACCTGGCGGGTCATCTGTAGAGATTGGAAATAAAAAGGAAGTGAGCTATAAAGCTTAGTGTGAGTTCAATCACAAGAAAATCAATGCAAATGATAAACATATGGTAAGCATGTCATATAGAATTAATTCACAATGGCAGTTTCAGAATACCATCATTTCATATCACTCAACAATATACATATAAAAATATATGTCATCATAAATTCCAGTTTTGCATGCACATGTTTTATGGATGCCATACAACTTTGATTTTTAACAGAATAGATCCTACCCCACTGCTGCACACCACAATGGGAGTTTCCCTGAACTTTGTCCACCAATACACCGGGTTGTGGTTTTTACCACTACTAGTTCGCAGATGAAATTGCCAAAGATTGTGGACACACAACAAATCTCTGCAGATGGAATCTGCCTCTGGCTATGGATTTCACAATAAATAACTCGCAGATAGAATCTGCCTTTGGTTATGGATACACAAGAATTTTTTGTAGATAAACTGCCAATCTTCCTCTGTTCATATCGTCCCACCCCATGCAATGCAATATGTTATACATATAACAGATCGATACGGTAATAATTATTATGGTTATCATAAATCTAATCACCAACCAAAAGCATGCTTTATCATGTATACAATTTAACGATAACATAAGGCATGTTGATCATACAAAACATAATACGAGTGTATTAGGCATAAATTTTTCACAAATCATGCATATATAGTAATAATTCAGACATTCAAATCATGAATTTCAATTTTCATATTAACAACGTTCAATCAAGAGAAACAAAACGTTAAAAATAGTTCAGGGACCATTCAAGGACTAAATTGAACAAAGTATAGAATTGTTAAGCAAAAATTGTAAAATCTAAGAAATAGGGACACACGACCATATGACCGGAACATGTGGGAATTCTGGACTATGCGGAGGGGTTACAAGATCATGTGGCTAGGCTGTGTGACAGACGTGGCCGTGTGGAAATTGCAAAATTAAGCTATAAGGGAGACACAGCCGTGTGAAGAGGTTTTGGTCGTGTGGTTCATGAACTAGCCTAGGGTTTTAGGGGAGACATGGTCGTATGAGGGGTCGTGTGGTCCACATGCCTGTGTGGCCCTATCCTATGCACGATTTTATCTCGATTCACTTGTAAAAGAACACACACTTGTCAGTAAGGTCTCGAGCGACATTCCTTACGTTCAAATCTGATTCGGGGTACCTAAATCGGGTCCTTCAAACAACAATTATACAAGAGTTAACGTTTGATTTCAAGATTTGACAATGTTATCGAAAGATCTAGCAAGAATTGAGAAAGATTGGGTAATCAAGTTACAAGATTAACGTGGATCGATGCTATTCCAAAAATTACAAGTTCTACTATTAGGAACAGTTGAACTCACCGAACTTGGATGAGAGAAACAAGTGCTATCAATGGCGAGATCAGCTATCGGTGGAAAATGGTTCACGCTTAGGATTGATTTTGATTCGGGAAATGAAAGCAATTTCAGCAATTGGAGAGAAAAATATTAGCAAAGAAAAAGATGAAAAAGAAAGGGAAGAAGAAATAGGGAAAAAGGGCAAATTTTAGTTTAATTTGGAAAAGGAAACTATAATTCAATTGTAATTAGGAAAAGAGATTAACCTAGGATTTTCAAACTTTAGGGGTTGTTTGGGTAATTAATCCATCTTGTTGAAAATAAAAAGGGAATAATGAGAAAGAGTAGTATGGCTTAAACCTAGTGTGCTTAACCGTTGGGCTACTACCCATACTTAATAAGTTTTTACTCCATTAAATATTTGTTTTAGAGGGATTTTCATCCTAGTTTGCTAAAATTAAAAAGAAAAGAAATGGGAGAGGTGTGGATAGAACCTAAAACTTTTAAGGAGTACACTAACTACTTAACCATCAAACCAAAATCATCTTTTGGTTGTTTATTTCATCTAAACGTATATATTTTAGGGTGTAGGTTACAAGAAATATTAAAAGGAAAACGTTCATACCGAGAGAAAAAAGAGAAGATTTAAGATAATTTGACCATTGATTTGCATGGGTCTCCAAGAGAGAAACCCTACACGGTCTAGTTTAGTTAATAGCAATCCAATAGTAACTAGGTCTACCTTTAACAAAGATTTTGGTCTATGATTGGTGTTTTCTTCTTTTCTTTGTCTATTTACGTGAGCTTATACATCCGCCATTATATATTTGCTATACTTAATATGTGGTTAAATCAAATAATGATTTCGTTGATATTTAATTTATTTATTTTAGATAACTAATTCCATTTCGTTTTAAAAAAGAGAGCATTTATTATTTTGTTTAAAATCAAATTTATACATTATTTTGATGTTTTTAAAATTACCATATATATCTTTATGCTTTTCAAAAGTAAAGCATTAGTCCTTTTATTTCATAGATGCAATATAGTAGTATATTTTAGTTTTTTTTTTCATAAAATTAAAATTAGCACAAAAAATTATTAACATTTTGTTAAATTGATTTATATTTTATTTTAAAAATATTTATATATAGTTTTAATTGAAATTTCGGAAAAATATAAAATAATAATACTAATATTTGTAATTAATAACATAAATATAAATATTATTTGTTTGGCCTAAATTTATATAACTCATATTACAAATTTTCAAGTAATTTTACAAAAGATATTCACTTAAAAAGCTGAAATGTTGTAAATTTGCACTTATTATTATTATTCTAAACTCTTAATCATAGTTCACTAATTATCAAACATTGTAAATTTTGTACAAATAAATATATCCTATTTTAATAAATACACATGGCCAACTCTCACGGGTTAAAAAACTAGTTGGGTAATATTTGTCTCAATTCAAGTTTATATCTAAAACTCATATTAAGCATCATAGAGATTTTTTTAAAAAGCTTCTCAAAACAGAAAAGTAATTTTTAATAAATCGTTTATATTTCTTTAACATGTAAATATTTTTATTCGTCAAGTTATTTTTTATTAAATAAACACCAAATAAAAATAATAAAAAAATCATTTTTATGAACAATTTTTCTTTTCATATATATTTGTTATAGGAGATTGTAGACGTTGAGTACCATATGTCACTTTTTAAAGATAATTGAATGAACCAACTAAGGGCGAAGGGCGAATCCAAGGGTCTTCCTAAATTATTCCAATTTTCATTTTAACCATCACAATAAGTATTTAAAGTAGGATAAATTAGGTTTGATCTCCCCATATTTTTAATTCCTTTAGTTTTGACAAAAAAAAATTGACTTTTCTTATATAGGTTTTAGGTTTAAGGGTGTAGAAAGTTCTCAAACTTTAAAATAGAAAACAATTAAGTCCTTTTTTTTGCATTCAATTGGGTACTTGAACTTTCAGAATGCATCAAAAAGACCCTCAAAATTTTCCAAAAAAAGCAATTAAGCCCCTTTTTTTTTTTGCAATCAATTAGGTACTTAAATTGTCAAAATGCATCAAAAAGACTCTCAATTTTTTTCAAAAAAGGCAATTAAACTCCTTTTTGTATGCACTCAATTGCCAAAATGCATAAAAAAGGTGTTTTGACCGTTAAATTTAACTGCCCCTAATTTTTTTCAATTAAAGTCACCCCGTGTCACAATTACTGCATCACATGAGACAAAAAATTATAAAAAAAAATTAAAAACAACAAAAATTATAAAAATTATTAAACTTTAATAAAAATATAAATTTTTTTAAAAATTAATAAAAATTAGAAAGAAAAAATATAAAAATATTTAAAATTTATAAAAAAATTGTAAAATTTTATAAAAATCATAAAAAAGCATAAAATGCATCAAAAAGGCCTTTTAACCATTAACTTTAACTGTTGACCGTTAAAGTTAATGATCCCCAATTGTTTTCAGCATGATAAAAAATAAAAATCAGTAAAATTTATAGAAAAATTATAAAATTCTTCTTTTGGTGTGATAATTTTATAATTCTTTTACGAATTTTATATTTCTTTACATTTTTTTATCATTTTCTTACGACTTTATAAAATTATATATATTTTATAATTTTTTATGATTTTTATAAAATTTTAAAATTTTTTAAAATTTTTTAAAAATTTTTACAATTTTTATAATCTTTTTCTAAATAATAAAAAATTAATATTTTTATATATTTTTTATTAAAAATTAATAATTTTTATAACTTTTATTGATTTGTATTTTGTATTTTTTTACCACGTGTCACATTGTGATTTTGACACTTGGTGACTTTAACTGGAAAATTAGGGGCGGTTAGTTATAACAGTCAACCGTTAAAATTAACGGTCAAAGAGCCTTTTTGATGCATTTTGTCAGTTCAAATACCCAATTGAGTGCAAAAAAAAAAACAGGAGCTTAATTGCTTCTTTTTTTTTTTTTGAAAAAGTTTGAAGGCGTTTTTGATGCATTTTGAAAGTTTAAGTATCTAATTGAGTGAAAAAAAAGAAAGGAACTTAATTAGTTTTTTTTAATTTTGAGGAGTTTTTACAGCTGTAAGCCTAAATTTTATAATTTTGTGTGATAAAACTTATGGGTTTAAATCTCACTATAAGATCTGTATGACCTTTTTAATCAATTAAATAAATTTTTTGGTTAATTAATCTTAATATTACTATTACAAATTTTGCTTTCGTATTATAAAATAATTCTATATATACCTATTAATTTGTTTTTAATAATATAACTTTAATTCACATGCAAATTTTTATTTCATTAAGAGAAACTTATGATACATTTTGCAATATTAATAAAATAAATAGAATAAAATGCTGAACACTATCTCTCTCCACAAAAATAAAATCAGATATATTTTATATATTGTTTATCCCTTTAACCAAACTTCTGGGTTTTGTCTGCAACTGAAATATATTTATTTTGTTGACTGTATAGCAGTTAATGAAGAACTGCTCCAAACCCCATTTTTCCCTCTTATTAATTCTCCCTTTGACTCAAAATAAATCCTTTTCAATGGCTATATATGATCAATCTAACAAATAGGGTTTTGAATGTAACAACTTTGTTTTATAGCACAATAATTTTGCAGTGAATTAAATGTTCCAATAATTTTGTGGCTGCTCAATGTCAAAAAGTTGCTCTCATTTATGTCCAACTCTAAAGTTTTGGTTCTAAACTGCATTTTACAACTCATGCAAAAATATTACTTCTTTATATAAAAATATTTATTTAACAATATCTTTTTATAAAAAATCAAAATATTTAAATATTCATATAATTTTTTTTAATTTTGTTTGATTTTTAGTAATTGCAACACTCGTTCAGTCGTTTTGAACATGCCACGCGCATTGGCAACTATCCTGCTCACCACCTTGCATGTTTTGCTTCTTCTGGTATTGATAATAATAGTATTAGTACCAACAACTTATGGATATAATTTTAAGTAATTTGGAGATGATTTTATTAGATTGGTAACTTTGAATAAATTTAATCTTTATGGATCATAAAACAACATAGAAGATATCTTAATTCTATTAAAAAATATTTGTATTTAGGGATGGTAATGGAGTAGGTTAGGAACAAATATTGTTCAATCCATCACTGTTCTACAATTGGCACGGTCTCGTTCCATTATGGACATATAATCTTAAAAACCTCAATCACTTCCATGGATGTTGAATACACCCATCCTTGTCCTACTCCGCTTCATTTCAATTTTAATTTTGCTACTTATATTTATAATTTTAATCTTTTTAAAGTCAAGTAAATATTTAAATATAAAATATATGAATTTTTTTAATTTTATGTTATTACATATTTACCCGTTTAATAGTTTATCCATACAAAGATAAAATAGTAATTTTCATATAGTGGAGTGGGTTAGAGTGGGGCAAGCCATTATCTTCCATCCCGCACTTTTCAAAAGAAAAATATGTTCTATTCAAAGTGGATTAATTCAAAATATATCAATCGGTTGAATTTTGTCATCCTTATATACATCGATAATCCACATGACCAAATAAATTAGTTATATATCCAACAAAATAAATATTTGAGATTGAATTTGTGTTTAACAAAAAAAAATTGGTTTATTCCACCCCAGTCTCATGGGGCATTTTCTCATTTAATATATGTTCCTGCCAATGTATTGAATTGGTCCCAATCTAAAAATCAAAAATTAAAATTGCAATAGAAATAATTAATGGTATAAGAGACATCTACTTATTTGAGCTTTAATTAATTTTTTTCTTTTATTTATTATTTCCCCGTTGGCTTAATTAGCATTTACTTATATGAGCTAGCTATTGAATTAGAAACAGATCATCAAAGAGATAACCCCGAAAATCACTCATAAAGTCTAAAAATGTACGAAAATATTAGCCAAAATTATTGAAGAAATAATTATGGCTTTTTTTGTTTTTGGGAGGGTTGGTCAATTTATTGCTTTAAATAATATGTCTAAATTATTGCTTTGCATAATGGAACATAATTATGTACTTTGGATAACATGATTTTTAATAAATAAAATAAAACATTGCATGCCTCCATTACAAAGATAAACATTAGGTAAACTTTTTGGGGGTTAATGTCTGCTATTTTTTCATTTTACACAAGTAAAGTACTCAAATAAGTTGCTATATTATTAGAAAACCTCTAAAAATAGAAAGATAAAAAGGAATGGCAATTTTATAATTAAATTATAACTCAAGCCTTCAAATATAAAATACAAGTAGTTTCAATTAAGCAAAAATGTTTGGGTGCTATACAAAGTGTTGTTCTACATATATATATTCAATACCCATGTTCCAAAATTTACCTTTGGGAAAGCTTTGACACTTTATATATGGTAATAAATTTATAGTAATGGTAGTGACCCAAGCTAAAAATTCCATTTTCAATACTTAACTGCTGAATTTGTTATTAGATGGTTAAAGTTTAAAGGGATAGCTTTATCATTTGGTTCATGAGATGTGAGGAAGATTTATTGAGGTGGGTTCAAGGCATTAGTAAGTGCAATCCTTAGTGGTTTGGATTTTTTTGGGTGTAAGATTTTATAATTTTGGGAGTTATGTGAGAAAAATAAATAGAATATTATAAAAATATGATTGATACAATATCATATAAACACGGGTTTAGCTTCCCCTTATTGCCTATGTATCTATTATTATCTAATAATAATACAAATTTAATTAAAAATAAAAAAAATACAAATTTAATCAATATTTGTAAGTAAAAGATTCACAAAGAATCATTTTTGTATTCATTATTATTTAATATAAATTTAATTAACATATCAAGTAGGGGTGAAGTTAGAAAATTTTTTTAGGGAAGAATTAACTTGTATATTTTCATAAAAATTAAAGTACAATTTTATTATATATTAACTTAAATTTTCATAAATTTATTCATTTTGAAAGAGTCTAAACCTCTGTCAACCCCAATCATCGCCTCCGATATCAAAAGACTCACAAATTCACCGTAAAAGATTATTATGAGAGTATTGAAAACATAATGAATGAGATTTTAACCGTAAAAAATTATAGAAAATAATATTATTGAAGTGCCAAATAATTGTTTTTCCTTGTATTTAGTAAAAGCATTGTATTGAAGTAGAAAAAATAAATCTTTAGTAATTTAATAATTAAATAATCATTAAACGGTATTTTGAATAAAATAAAATAAAATGTTTTAAAAATAATTATGACATAGAAGCAATATGAAAATGGTGATTTGGTGTATATAAAGACAGAGAGAGAGAGAGAGAGAGAGAGAGAGAGAGAGAGGTCCCATTTAAGAAAAGCAAAAATTGAAGACTTAAATGAATGGTGTGTGGCGTGGAAAGGGTTTAAAGGTGTAAATTTGGGATCCAAGATTTGGATTGGCTAGGGAAGGACAATGGGGACACCCACCTTAAATTCTCTCTTTCATCATTGCCAGCTTTGAGTTTGCATGGTCCAACACTGCCTTAATTACGCTATTAAATGAAATATCCATTACACATTTTAATATTCCACATTGCAACTCTTTCTTCCATTTTTGGAAAAATATTTTCTATCATACTTTTTATCATTATTAAAAAATTAGTTCAACAAAATATATATTAACTCATAAATTCTTTGACAATTCAATGAGTAAATTGAAGGAACATCACACGATTGAAACTCACAACTTACAAAAATAATAATAAGGTTAATATATAATAAAAAAAACCCTCAAAATAATGACAATAAGCTTTTTAACTACGACCTCACAATGTTCCGATACTTAATAATATGGGTATTGGAACCTGGACTCCTCAGAATAAAATCCTACCCCTAAACACTTAGAAATATATCCAAACACTTTCATATTATTTCAACAAGTCAAGACATTATAGAACAAAACTAAAAATCATTTAGGCTCAAATGCATCTCATAAACAAATTAAATTAAACACAAATTGAAGCTTATTTAAGAATATAAAAAAGGATTCAAAGTTTCATTTCAAATTTACAAATACAAACACAATCTAAATCTTTATGTACATGTCGAGATTCTTGTCTCGACATTGAGCCCTTTCTCTGCCAAGTCACACATTCCCTATTAAAGTCGCGACACTATGTTATTGTCTTCATAGTTGCGACTCACCCCAGTTTGAAGTCATGACACTATGCTGCTGCCCTCAGTGTTGAAACATCCATCATTTGATATCGCAACAAAAGTTCTATTTTAGCTATTTTTACATTTTAGTCCCTCATTTATTATCAGAGTATCATGAGAGTTTTCGTAAGCCTACTTATAGCCCGAATTTGAATAAAAAATATTTTTAAAAGTTTTAAAACTTAATTGTTTGTATGATTTGTCTTGTTGGATATTGAAGTGAAATTGTAGTTGCTTCGACAATCAATGTGACATCTCAAATCTTGGATCCGACGATTAGGTCAGTATTGGTGTAACACCCCTTACTCGACCTGATCGTCAAGTCCTAGCTACAGGATGCTACATTTGTTGTCTGAGTAACTACAACAAATTTCAATGCATTTAATCATCTCAACATGCTTTCAAGTATAAAACACATTTTAATAAGATGTAAAATCACTTCTGGGTTTCATACGAGCTTACGAAAGCTCTTTTACTAACTCAAGGTTGGTTGAGCGCATAATTGAAAAGTGCTATATTTATATGAATCATAAGAGTCTCAAATATATCTTATCCCAAAAGGAGTTAAATCTAAGATAATGTTTCTAGATTGTATTGTTGAAAGATTATGATTGTATAATTGCTTACGATCCTGGGAAAATGAATGTAGTGACAGATGTAATGAGTCAAAAGTCAACATTTAAGTTGAAGTAATGTCTGCTTAGTTGAATATTGGTGATGATGGTATCTTGTTAGTTGAACTGCAAATAAAGCTTGTGTTGATTGGTTAGATAAAAATAGGTGAAATCAGTAGATACTAAGCTGGCAGAGGAGATTAAGGTTGTTTAGTGAAAAGACAATAAGAATTACGACATCAATGTGAATAAATGTCTCTGATTCCATAATCGCATCTGTGTACCTGTCAACAAAATGAGTCCTGCAATCATTCACACAAGGGTGTAATGCGTGCGATATTAATTCTTAAAAAAAAGGTATATTTGTGACACCACAAACCCGACCGGGATGGATCGGCCTGAATTCAAAGTATTACATTAGCCACCTGAGTGACTCTTCGACTAACGACCACCCAAGACACACCTTGACCTTATAACACCTCAATCTTATCTAATTATTAGTTATTTATTAATGCGGAAGTAAATTATGAGCCAATTTTAAACTTTTCCTAGGTAATTTAACCTAAGGGCATTTTCATCATTTTACCACTTATGGTAAAACTAACCCAATTTTAGTTCTAAGTGCTTACCGACCTTCTTTTAGTCAAATTATGCAAGGCTAAAAATTTCAACTTAACTTGAGTTTGTTTACTATGTCTAATTCAAGTTTTATTATTAGAGACTAAATTGTAATTTAAAAAATTAGAATACCAATTTAAAGAGACAAAAATTCAAACCCCCAAATCCACATAGTCGTGTCCCCCAAACCATGTGTCATTAAACGACCGTGTTCACGTCGTAAAAAACTTTTAGACTAATTGCACACGCTCGTGTAGAAATCCCATATGGCCATGTGCGATAGCTCCAGTCTCTACATGCCCGTGTGCAACCCCTCACATGCTTGTGTGGACACGCACACACCCACATGAAAACCACTGCACTTATTTTTGTGAAAAACTTATTTTAAAACTGGATTTTGCATATTTTAATGGCCAATTAAACTCGATTTAACTACAATTAATTAACTTACATATACATACACCTTCAATAGATTTTTTTAACATCAATCAAGCCAGAAATATATAGAATTAGGCAATCAATTGCAAGCATAACAAACACCAAATAAATCAAACAAGTGGCGTACCTTAGTCGCTAGTAAACCACTCCATGGAAGCTTCATTTAAACAATCGTTAGTACAAATTTCATGCCTTACACATCGTGTTATAAATCACCGTGTTATCAAGCAACATCACACCGTAAATCATTCAATAATTAAACTCAAACATGCCTCAAAATTATTATAAAACCATCCAAAATACAATGTCCAATGTCCAAAATCCAATTACAACCAAAATTAAACTAATTCCGAGGAGTTCCACAATACAATCTCTAAAATGTGTAATAAAGTCTCTACCAAGCCTTAATCTCTTGGAACTTTCTTGCTCGGCTCCTTAACTCCTCAAGCCCGACGATTATCTACACAAACTGTGAGGGTGTGAGCTTTAAAAAGCTTATTGAATGTTAATAAAAATTACTAGTAAATCAACATCCAAATCATGCTTAAATCACATCCAATCAATCACCAATTATCAGCCATAATAATAAAACATGTCAATTTAATTTCTATATGCTTTATCAATATCAAGAACCAATTATTCATGGTTTACAAACTTTGAATGATATAACAATAATCACACATAAGTATATTGGCATACATTTCTCATGGCTTAATCGGGTGATCATACATCAGATAAACATATATTCGAACTCCCACAAATATCAAATATATTTCAACGAGTTAAGCAGGCCGAAGCACACGCTCCCTTATAGCGCTTCAAATAACCTAATGAATGGAGGCTTATGCTCAACACTCCTTTATCTACTCTAAACAAATCAGTCCACCTAAAGCCATATGCTTACAATGTCACAAATAAAGGTGAGTACTCACAAATCTTATGGCATGCCAACTATATCCAATGGATCCACCATGCATGTTGCCAATATATTCAGTCAAACATGGCATATAAATCAATCAATATTTTGTTCAATTTAATGTGACAAAATGCTTATGTGTAACATGTAACATAGTCATTTAACATAAAATTAAATCAAGCATTTCATTTGCCATTTTCCAATGTTCAATTACCAATTGTAACACAAATATATCATTATCAAAAACTCTAGTAACCATGCTCTAATCATCAATATAATTAGCCTAATTAAATTGCACAAAATCACCTAAATGCTTACTTACCATTATTCAATAAAAATTCAACTATTGTACATATAACATCAATCTTGCAAAAGTAAGCCATTCAACCATAATTAATCAATTGAAATAATCAATTAAGCTATTAATTAAACATAAATGAGGATTGTAGTGGCCCAAATTCGTCTGGCCCAAACAAAACAAAAACCAAACAATAATATTAATATCAAAGTCCATTTACAAAAAAAAAATTGGCCCAAATTACAAGCCCAAACCTAAACTATCCTAACCCAAACCTGCTAAACCCAATAATCCAACAGCCCAATGGCCCAAAACCTAAACATTTTTAGAAACCCTATCCCCCTATCGCGCTACAGCCTCGCCACGTCGGAAGGCGTGCTGTCTAACACCCCCTCTACCACCACCACCTGCAAAACAATAGAGAAATAGAAGCAAAAAGTAGAAGCAGAAGCAAAGAAAGAAAAAGACAAAAAGAAAAAGAAAATATTTGTAATATTCGGCTATAAAGCTCGAATCATTTGTAACTTTTGAAAAAAATAAGATAAAGAATGAAATAGAAGAAAAAAAACAAAGCTTAAAAAAAAGGGGTAATTTATTTTATATTTTTATTTTCGAAGCAAACATAAGCAAACATAAGTGAATAATCATTTTCTTACATTTCATCCTTCATGTTTTATTTTGGTGGTAAATAATGTCTTTGTTATCTCAGGTTACATAGCGATCTAATACATCTATTTTATTGGTTCGAGAGTTTTTTTTATGATTTCACATATTGCATGCCATAATCGTTCCATTCTACCCTTCTTAAGTAGGAGTGAGAAGTTATTCCTTCGTGAGTTCTTCACCTACGCATAGGATAGTGGACCGCTTTCGAGATACATCCGTACCTATGTCTTAGTGAGGTCTTCACTTCCACACAAACATAGGGAAATGTATTCCCCTGAACTGAACTCTGTCCGTATGAGCCTATAATGGGTGAGGATCGAGGAATCTATTGATTCAGATACCTTTACTTTAGAACCAAACCGCATGTAATGAACCCTAAGATCTTACCCTGAGTAGAACCATGTCAGACCTTTAGCAGTTATCCAAATAGATTACAAAGAAGAAATATTTTTTTGCTTTAATTTGTATTCCAGCTTTATACAAAGTGTACTGACTTGTTTTATTTTGTTTTGGAGGTATTGATTCGTGTCCAATTGCTAAATAGAGAGTTTTCCATGGAAAAGGGGTTTATTGATAAAGTGGAAGATAATGCAGACGTATGAATATGGTCAGAGATAGGGACCATGTTCTACGTGAAGCTTTAGCTCAAGTACGAGAAGTGGCTGACCATTTGCAAACCCTAGCCGTTCAAGCTGACATTCCTAGCCTAAAATATGAATCAGAGTCGAATCGGGGCCTAAAATTAGCTTGGCTTCTTAGGAAAGTTAAGGTTTTGAGTGTTAAGGCGAGGTCGTATATGTATCTGCTTTATGTAAAGATATTTGTTTTCAAGTAAAGTTGTTCTAATGGAATTGAACTAGAATCAACGCCTTTTCATACGCATCTTTTCCATTCATTAACATTACATTTCATTGAATGCAATAAATTTCATGAAATCCAAAAGTGCGTCGAGTTCAAAACACTAGTACAGAGCCTAATGGACAACAAAGTGTTAGAATTCTTTGAAGATATCGAAGGTTTGGAAGGGAAAGATGTTTGTGCCTCTAAAGAGGGAATTGAAAAAGAGAATCTATCATGAATTTGCCCCTACATCCCCAGAAGTGTTTTGAACAACTGGACTGTGGAGATCCATGTAGTTTTTAGGACCATTTCAGAGTAATATTAAGAACATACCTATTGCTCTAAGCCTGGGAACAATAGGGATTCTTTTTGTGAAAAAGGTGCATGTCCATTATCTTTATTTCAATTAAACAAATGCATTTTTATGTCCCATTTGGCAAACACTTTACTATTTCCTTCATTCATACTCATACAACACAATTAATCATTCTTAAATTCATTTGTTCCTTGGGTCTCCTTTTATTCCTATAACATATCTCTGGATATCAATTATATGAGTGATGCTGCTGCTGACTCAGAGTCTCCTTTTGAGTAAGATATGTGTCTAGAGGAACCTCAGGACTTTGAAGATAAGTAAGATTGTAACTTGTCTCTTGATCTGCTAAGAATAGTAGAGCAAAATGAGAAACATATCTTACCGAATAAAGAGTTAATGGAAATTGTGAGCTTAGAAGATGAACAAGAGAAGAAAGAGGTAAAAATCGGAACCTGTATCATAGTGGAAACAAGGTGAGATCTCATTGAGTTACTCAAAGAATTCAAAGATGTCTTCACATGGTTTTATCAGGGCATTCCTAGTCTAAGTACTGATATCGTGGTACATAGGCTTCCCATAAAGAAAGATTGCAATTTGGTTCAACAGAAACTTCGAAGGATGAGACTTGACGTGCTGTTGAAAATAAAAGAAAAGATCAAAAAAAAGTTTGATGCTGGTTTTCTACAAGTGGCCAAATATTCGAAGTGGGTAGCCAATATAGTCTCCGTCCCTAAGAAAGATGGAAAAGTGCAAATGTGTGTAGACTACAGGGATTTAAATAAGGCTAGCCCGAAGGATAATTTTTCGTTGCCTTACATCGATACCTTAGTGGACAACACGGCATGTCATTCACTATTTTCCTTCATGGATGGTTTCTCTAGATACAACCAGATAAAGATGTATCCTGAAGATATGGATAAGACCACATTCATAACAATGTGGGGAACATTTTGTTATAAAGTGATGTCATTCGGGCTAAAATGCGGGAGCAACATATCAAAGAGCCGTGGTAACTTTGTTTCATTATATTATGCGTAAAGAAATTGATGTTTATGTCAATTATATGATCGCAAAATCCCAAACAGAGAAAGAACATGTAAAAGTCTTGAGGAATCTGTTCCTAAGGCTGAGGAAATTCCAGCTAAATTTGAATCCAACAAAATGCACTTTCGGGGCCACAACGGGCAAATTGTTGGATTTTCTAGTCAGTAAAAAAGGGATTAGGATTGATCTAAATAAAGTTAAAGCTATACAAGAATTACCATCGTCGCATACACAAAATGAGGTTTTAAGGTTTCTTAGGAAGATTAAATTACGTTGTCCGGTTCATTTCACAACTAACCGAGAAATGTGACCTCATATTTTGTCTCCTTAAGAAACATGATCCAAGTGTATGGGATGAGGAATGCCAGAAGACCTTCGACAAGGTTAAACATTATTTTTCCAATGCTCCAATGCTGATGCCACCTAGCCCAGATAAACCACTGATACTATACTTGGCAGTATTTGGAAATTCTATGGGATGTGTACTGGGCTAACATAATGAGTCAGGGAGGAAAGAAAGAGCAATCTATTACCTCAGCAAGAAGTTTACTGAATGCGAGACAAATATTCGCCAATCGAGAAGTTGAGTTGTACCTTGGTCTGGATCACTTAAAGGCTAAGACAATACATGTTGTATCATCCAACTTTGCTCATTTCGAAAATGGACCCTCTAAAGTACATGATGGAGTCGACTACGTTGAATGAGAGAATGGTCTGTGGCAAACTCTGTGCAGTTATAGAATACAAAATCAAAGTACTGGAGGTATATGGAGATTCTGCACTAATAATCTATCAACTCAGAGGTAAATGAGAGATAAAAGACCCCAAGCTGATTGATTATCAAAAGCTGGTTCTTGATTTAGTTAAGGAGTTTGATAACATCACCTTCTATTACCTCCATGGTCAATGTAAACAAACAAGATTATGTAAAACCTATCTAGATGAGCATTTATGAGGCACCGACTCATTGTTACAACATCAAAGAAGAAGAAAGGGATGATCACCCTTGGTACCATGACATATTGCAATATGTAAGGAAATGTGAATACCCTAAGTAGGCAACCGAGAATGATAAAAGGACTCTAAAAAGGCTGGCCAGTGAGTATGTCCTTGATGGGGAGATACGATACAAAAGTAAAAAGGATCAAGTGTTACTGAGATGTGTAAATGCTGTTAAGGCCAAAAAAATCCTAGAAGAAGTCCATAAAGGTGTTTTCAGAACACATTCTAATGGTTTCATAATGGCCAGGCAAATTATAAGATTCAGATACTATTGGTCCACCATGGAAAAGGATTGTACCAATTATGCCAAGAAATGTCATAAATGCCAAATTTATGGAGACAAAATTCATGTGTCTCCTTCACCTCTTTATGTTATGATTTTTCCATGATCTTTCCCTCTATGGGGCATGGATGTCATTGGGTCGATCTGGCCAAAAGCTTCCAATAGGCATCGATTCATCTTTATGGTCATCGATTACTTCACCAAATGGGTAGAAGCCGCTTCTTATGCCAATATCACAAAGTCAGTAGTTAGCAAATTCTTGAAGAAAGAGATCATATGTCGGTATGGAATGTCAGAAAGGATCATATCTGACAATGCATTCAATTTGAACAACAACATAATAACGGAGGTTTGTTGTCAATTCAAGATCAAACATCACAACTCGTCACCAAATCGCCCTAAAATGAATTGTGTAGTAGAGGCAACCAATAAGAACATTAAAATATCTTGGGGAAAATGACAGAGACTTATAAAGATTGGCATGAGAAGTTTTTATTTTCCCTCTATAATTATCGAACGTCTATCAAAACATCCACCGAGGCAACACCTTTCTTATTGGTTTATGGAATGGAAGATGTTTTTCCTATTAAAGTCGAGATTCTTTCTCTCTGAGTTTTATCAGAGTTAAAGTTAGATGAAGTAGAATGGATCAAATCTTGATATGATCAGTTGAACTTGATCGAAGAGAAGAGGTTAAAAGTTATCCTGTAACAACCCAATTTTCAGTAGTGTCAGAACAGTGATTTGAGATCACTAAATTCGATGAAAAAGTTAGAAAAATTTAATAATTAATAATTATAAGTTAATCGTGATTTTAGAAATATTTTTGAATTAGTGAATTTTGTGATTTAAAAGAAATTATTAGGTAAATTGGGTAAAAAACTAGGTATCGAGACCTCATTATTATAAACTGAGTCGTATCAAAAGAAATTATTAGGTAAATTGGGTAAAAAACTAGGTATCGAGACCTCATTATTATAAACTGAGCCGTAAATATTTTTATAAATATTTACGGAGTGTCATTAGGGTAGTATTAAAGTTTCGTTAAGAAATTTTAACGTTTCGATGGTTAATTGATTAAAAAGGATCGAATTGAAAAAAATGTATACTCGGGACTTCGTTCCGATAAATCGGACTCTTAAATATTTATTATAAATATTTGAAGTTAGTTGTGTAGTTACTTAGGTTTTAATTAAGTGAAATTGTCTAAATTGAGGTTAATTATAAAAAAAGGATTAAATTGTAATATAGATAAAAGTTTAATTATAGATTAAGAAAAATTAAAGGGATCAAAGAAGCAATTATGCCATTGCTTAAAGTTGAGGCGGTTTAACATTGAAAAATATAAGATATTTTTAATTTAAAATATATATTATATTATATTTACTTAATTAATAAGTATGTTTTTATATTATATTATTATATATATAATAAAAAAAAGAATAGAAATGAGAAAGAAAGAAACAGAGTAGCAAAACGAAAATTGAGAAAGAAAAAGAGAAAGAAGAAAAAGAAAGAGAACCACGGCTTAGGGGTTTCAAAAGCTCCAAATTCAATTGGTAAGTCAATTTAGTCCATTTTTCTTGTAATTTTGATATATTTGGAATCCTAGAACAAAAATACTACTTGATTTAAGTTGAAATTTTGAAAGTTAGTAAATTTTTAGATGCTGTTCATGTTGAATTAATTGATGAATTACAAGTTAAATTGATTGAATTTCAAGTTAGAAGTTAGTAAAAGGTTTATTTGTAAAATAAATTATAGGCTTTGAATTAATAGGGACTAAATTGAGAGAATTTTGAAATTAGGGATTTATGGTGAAAATTAAGAGTTAAAATGAGTTTATAGTAAGAATTAAGAGAGAATATAGGGTTATATTGGGAAAATAAAATTGGTATTGATAAGGGATTAAATTAGAATTTAGGTAAAGTTTAGGTATAAATGGAAATATTTTGATGAAATTGTGTATTAATGAGTTTTAATTGTTTAATTACATAGCTAATGTCGTGCAAGAGTCATTGTCCAAGAAAGGAAAGGAGAAGGTGGACATTGAGTGATTCAAGAACATTTCGGTTAGTATTACCATAATTCGAATTTAATTATTAATTGTTAAAATTTAAATTAATATACATGATAAGCAAATTGAGGTAAGTATCATGATTGAATTGAATGATAAATACATATTGGTATTGAATTTATTAATAGTAATTGTTGAATTTTGAATAATATGTTTAATAAATAAAAATAAGGTGAATATCGATATTGAATTAAATGATATTGAATTGTTTGTGAATTGAAATAATAGATGTTTTGATTTGATTGAATATTTGAAATTGTTGTGGAAATGAATTCAAAATTGGAAAAGTAAAATAATACCCTATTAACTTATCGGACTAGATTGGATACAAATGGCATGCCATAGGATTTTTGATGTGATGAGGAGATTTGAAGTTCGGCCGAGAAGATGATTCTGTTATTATATGCTTCGGTTTATCCGAAGAGACATCTAATGCCTTATTGGTGTGTTTGGGAGGATATGATATACTGGTGTTAAGGAGGATTTATATTATTCCGGGTATGTTAGGTTGGATATTCTGGTGTGTTTGGTTGGATCCGTGTATTCGTCAAGGTCCGAGTCTTGTTAATAGGGGTAAATAATTGAAATGAGAAATTTTGAATAAGTGTGATTGATTGAGCTATGGACATAAATGAGAAAGGGAAATTGTGAATTGATATGTGAATTGAAAATCGAGATATGAGATTTGAATAAATGAACCCAAAGTTCATGATGTGATTAAGAGTAAATTTTTGTTATATGATATTAGTGAGTACAAATTGCAATAGAATTGATATTGAATATAGTGATAAATTGAATGAATTGTATATGAATTGAAATGATCTATTGGAATGAGATGTGAAAAATTCAATGGAATTGAGGTAGTGAAATAAGGTATGAATACAATTAAATACAATATTTGAAATATTGCTTATTGTTATTAATTATCAAGTTGATTTAAAATATGAGATAATTAATGAATAATTGTATACATAAATTAAATGTATATAATTTATCGATTAATGTTCTTAATTTGAATTATGGTAATACCACTGAGTATTCCCATACTCAGCGTACGGTTGTTTCCGTGCGCAGGTTAGGAGAAAACCAGTGTCCGGTCTAGCATCCAGAGCAATCCCGACCTCAGAGAAATTTTAGTGATGTACCTTTCTTTTGATAATGTGGCATGTATCTAGGTGATGTATTGATTAAAGTATGCTATGTATGTTATTTATTTGTGAATTAGTTATAAGTTATCTGATATGTCCGATACTGCTCCGTAACCCAGTTCCGGCGACGGATACGGGTTGGGGGTGTTACATATCCATCATGGTCAAATGTACCAAAAATGAATGATGCGTATTGTCGAAACCATTTTTTAAAACAAAAATGTTATTATCGACTTAAAAATGAAACGAAAATTGGAGTCGCCACCGATCCTTTATTGGGGTGTGATCGGCTCACCTTAAAGACAATTCTGGTCTGTGAAATTTTGAGAAAACAAGTTCGGGAGTCGGTTACGCACGAGGAAGGGTTAGCGCCCTCGTAACGCCCAAAATTGGTACTGAATTGATTAATTAAGGTCTTAATTCCGAATATCGAAAATCCGTGAAGAATTTAAAAAATACAATCCTCCCTTTTATTAATGTTAATTTTATAAAAGATGCTTGGATAAATCGAGGCGAATGCTAAAGACCTTGTCATCTCAGAATAATAAAATGTCACACTCAATACATTAGGACACGACATTTTTAGTCCTCGAGAATAAGCTTATCTTTTGACTTTCAAAACTCGTGCGGTGAAGTTTAAAAGGAATATCCAATTGCTTTAAGTCAGATGAAAAATCGAAGCCTAATACGTTAGGGCACAATTTCTCAAAATTCCGAGCATTGAATATTGCCCTTATTATTTTTTGAAAAATTCTCGTCTCGAGGAATCAACATGTTATGTCCAATATATTAGGACACAACGTATCAAATTCCCGAGAGTGAGCTTTTTGTTTATATTTTGATTAAAGCATGTCCTCAATTATTTAGATTCAACGAGGAAAATTGGAACCCAATACGTTAGGGCTCAATCTTTTCGAAAATCCTAAATGTCGAGTATTACGTTATTTTTGAAAACTTTTGTATGAAATAACTTTGACATTTGTAATCTTTTGAATGAATAAAAAAATGATTGAATAATAATGTACAACGTGAGATGATAATTCATAAACTAAAGCATACACTAATGAATAACAAAGATCCAATATATACGAATAAACAATGTTATATACATAAGAGCAACAATTTTATATCCTACATTATGCAAATACTAACATCCATATTAGCAAGCAAAATGAATTAAAAAGTTAATCTTAAAAAAGTACAAGCGAATTAAATAAAATGTAACAAGTTTTTAAAATAACAAAAAAAACAACATGAAAGAAGGGAAATTATATATTTAAAATAAATCATATATATAGAATTTTGAAGTAAATTAAAAATAAGGTTAAAAATAAATACTACATAAAATAATAGCATCCAAATAAATTTTAAAATAAATATCATATAAGAAGAAAATCAAATACATAAAATAATATACATATATTAATTTAAGATAAGTAACACATAGGGAGTGAAAAGCTTCATGTAAGTAATAATATATGCTAATATGCAAAAAGTGAAATAAACTAAATATATGTGGATATTTAAAAGAAGTAAAGTACGTATATAGCAATAGGTATAAATGATATATATAGTTTAAAATTAAATAATATATACATTACGTACATACATATACGTATAATAAAAATAGTTTAAAAATAGTAGTAAATAATAAAGTAATATATATAAATAGGTAAATAGAAATGTAATCGAATATAATAATGATAACAATAATAAATAGTAATAAAAATAATAATAGTAAATTAATTAATAGCAAAAAAAATATCAATCAGGACTAAATTGGAATGAAAATAGAAATTTCGGGGCCAATCCGCGATAAATAAAAATGAAAAGGGGCCGAATCGGGTGCGCGAGGAACAAGGAGGGAGTAAAGCGGAAAATATCCCCGCCCTCCAAAACGCTGCGTTGCGGCATAGACTAAAATAAAACGAAAATCAAATTAAAGGGCGTAAATTAAAAAGAAAAGAATCGATTTGAACGTGCCGCAAAAGAGAGAGGACCATCTGCGCAAATCTCCCGACAGAGGCCAAAACGCGTGGATCCTTCCCCGGGTAGGGTCACTGCGTGGGTCGCAAGCCTCTAAACGGCGTCGTTTTAAAGCCACTTAAGCAGGCTCAAAATGGCGTCGTTTCTTTGGTTACGAAAACTAACTAAACCCTAAATCATTAGCCTCCTACCCACTTTAAACAGATCCAAAAATTGAATCTTTCCCCTCTGCCACCTCTGAATGTGAAACCCCCTCCGGCTCCGATTTGAACGGAACAAATAGGGCTCCGTCGGCATGCCTTTGCGAAGGTAAGATTCTCGTCTTTTTCTCTTTTTATTTTAAGTATATAAAAAAGGAAACAAGAACAGAACGATAAAAAAAAGAAAGAAACTTTGAAAAAAAAAAAAGAAATCACCTTCAAAAACTCAATCTTTTTGCTTTTTGATTTTTTTGTATTGATGTTGTGTGTAACCCTTACAAATTCTGGAAAATGGCTTTATATAGCCGAAGATAAAATGAAATAAAAATTACAACAAAATATATTTCGCTCTCTTTTATTTGCTGCTGTTTTCTATTCGTTTTTTCTTGTTTGCTTGTGTGCAGGTACGGCCGTACGGAGCAGTGGGCGTGGAGGCGTGGCACGTGGCGGTGGCGCACGTGTGAGGGAAGGCCCTGGTGGCTATGGCACTGAAGGCTTGTTATGGCTGCTAGGGTTTCGACGTTTGGGGAATGTTTTGGGCTAGGTTGGGCTGGATTAGGCTTTGGGCTAGGCTGGTGTTTGGGTTGTTTAGGTATTGGGCTTGCTGATGTAATTTGGGTTTACTATTTTTTGGGCTTGTAACTATGGCCTGATGGACTTTTAATAATTTTTTGTTTTTATTTATAAAATTGGGCCGGGCAAATTGGGTATTACACGCATTTATGACAAAAAGGTCCGCTCTAGAGAATTCCATTAGGGGGACCTGATGTTGAAAAAGATCCTGCCCATACAAAAAGACTTCAGAGGAAAATGGATGTCGAATTGGGAAAGACCTTATGTAGTGAAGAAAGCCTTTTCTGGAAGAGTGTTGATTGTGGCCGAGATGGATGGTAGAGATTTGTTCAACTTTATGAATTCAGATTCAATCAAGAGGCATTTCACCTAAATCAAAAAAGGAAAAATTAGAGGCCACGGTGAAAACTCGCAAAGGGCGTCTTGAGTTCAATAGAGTTTTTAGTTAAAAACCTGAAAAGGGCGGCTCAAATTTTGACTAAAGAATGGGCATAAAATAGTCGTTTCCTCACAAAGGCAACAAGGAGGAGAAACTCTACATCTTAAGGCATCAATAAAGTATTTTAGACCTTCTAAACACATATCAGGCTTGGAATGGGCCTCAGCAAGTTTACTCGGAGAAGCTCATACTACGATATTTGGGGCACTTGATTTCATTTTCACTCACTTTGTGTTCTAGGAATTTTTGCCACTTTGATTAATCTTTTCATTTAGGGGTTTTCTCCTAATAAATTTCAGTCTTATTCATTTTTTTACGACCTTGTTCAAACATTTTTTCATTGAAATAACGGTTAGTGGACTAACAATGTCAAAGTATAAAAGGATTTTTGCATATCGCTCTAAAATTTTCTAAATATTACAGGGACCTGAAATAGGACCACTAGTTAGAACTAACCAAATTTGATGGTTGGAAAGATCTTGGAACGAATAGTCCATATTGTGATTACCTTTTCGGGTTTCTTGTCAAAGATACCAGACTTGAACAATAAGGCATGGTAACACATTAGTGATAGAAACTTGACGAACAACGAGCAATGCCAACCTAAGCACTAAAAAGGGTACCATTCTCGAAAATGACATTCTGCATTCATACAAATATCATTCATATACATCTAGTTAGGAGAAATTGATTCATTCTGATCATAACATCCTAATCATTTGGTAAAAAATATAGGCCTATGAAATGGATTCTATAGGTCTTGTTCCCCTAGAGAGTGGTGTAACAGATCAGTGAAATCTTAAATCCTATACCCCTAAAATAGCAGTGGGTCAGATTGAAGCTAAAGTGGCGAATCTTATCTCCGTGAAGTTGCAGTAGAGAAAGATGAACCTACAAATCCTATATCCCTGAAGTTGTAGCGGATCGTATTGAAGCTACAATTCTTATAACCCTAAAGTTGTAGTGGGTCGGAATGAAACTACAATGACAAATCCTATATCCTTAAAGTTACAGTGGATCGAATTAAAGCTACAAATCTTATACCCCTGAAGTTGCAGTAGGTCGGATTGAATCTACCATAGCAAGTCTTATCTCCCTAAACTTGCAGTCGAACAAGATGAAGCTACAAATCTTATACCCTTGAATTTGCAGAGGGTCGGATTGAAGTTACCATAACTAACCTTATCTCTCTAAAGTTTCAGCGGAGCAAGGTGAACCTACAAATCTTATATCCCTGAAGTTGTAGTGGATCTGATTGAAGCTACAAATCCTATACCCCTGAAGTTGCAGTGGGTCGGATTGAAGTTACCATAGCGAGTCTTATCTCCCTAAAGTTGTAGTAGGGCAAGATGAAGCTGCAAATCCTATATCTCTGTAGTTATAGTGGATCAGATTGAAGAGACAATTCCTATACCTCTGAAGTTGCAGTAGGTCGAAATGAAATTATAATGGCGAATCTTTTTTCCCTTAATTTGCAGTGGATCGGAATGAAATTACAATGGCGAATCTTATTTCCCTAAAGTTGCAGTAGAGCAAGATGAAGCTACAAATATTATATCCCTGAAATTGCAGTGGAATAGATTGAAACTACAACAACAAATCTTTTCTCCTTGAAGTTGTACTGGAGCAAGATGAAACTGTAACACTAAATCTTGCCTTCTTAAAGTTGTAGCGAAGATGATACAATGAAGTAGAATAATCAATGGACTGAAAGAGTGGGAGAAACACCAAAGAAGTCGAGATTTAGCGGGACCGGACATAATTGGTCCTCTTTTAAGGTCTTTGCTCCTTTCCCATTACACGAAAATGAGCAAAGAGGGGCAGTTGTAGTGGCCCAAATTCGATCGGCCTAGAAAAAATAAAAACCAAAAAATAATATTAATATAAAAGTTCATTTACAAAAAAAAAAGATTGGCCCAAATTAAAAGCCTAAACCTAAACTACCCTAACCCAAACCTGCTAAACCCAATAACCCAGCAGCCTAATAGCCCAAAACCTAAACATTTTCACAAACTTTTGTTTTACCTTGCTTTGCCACTGTCGTAGGTGGACTGCTCTTGCATTAAAAAAGCCTTTGAATCTTTTGGGATTCATCCAAGGCTTCGTCGGAAGGAGAGAAACCGAAAGGTTTCTTGTTCGTTTTGTCAAGTTTGCTCAGATTTTTGGGGATTTAAATCCCAGATCTGGAATCCACGGGTGAAAGGGGGAAAAAAGGGGATTTTTGAGAATTTTCTAGCCACCGAAGGTGGTGGTCGCCGGCGCCGATGATCGTTGGCTGCAGTGGATGTGTCGCGAACCTTGGCTAGATGAAGAGGGAGTTTAGAGAAAAAAAAAAAGAAAAGCGAAAGTTGTTTCTTTTTAAACAGAGAAGAGAAATTATTTTTTAATGTTTTTTAACTTATATAAGGGTCTAATACGACACCATTTTGGGTCTGACTTCTAGACGCCCAAAACGACATCGTTTAAGGACCGACCCAAAATCCGACCCGACCCCTCATAGGATCTACGTGTTTCTTTAAAGGGGGTCAAATTTTTGGCCAGGTCTTTCCACCTTTAGGCGCTTTTCAATGTGGTCCTAATTTTGTTTTTCTTCTTTTTAAAATTATGCAATTTAATTCTGATTTGTTTTCATTATGGTCCCTAGGCTGTTGACCCTCTGGAGAGTGACACGTGTCCTGGCGTTGGGGTTATTTTCCCTTTTGGTCCCTGCATTTTTATTTTATTTTAATTTTACCATTTTATCCCGTTCTTATTTATTTATTTATACTTTAAATTTTATTGTAGTTTCAATTTAGTCTCCTGTTCGTTTAATTGAGTCCCTATACTTGCTTTTTTTATGTTTTGCCCTCGAATTTACTGATTATTTTATTTTGGTCCTTTATTTTTAATTATTGATACTAATACTACTATTAAGTAATTATCATTGCTAATTAATATTATTTTTGTTAAAATTTGCTCAAATATCAATATTTTATGTAATTATATTATTATCATACATTTTTATATCATGTCATTATTATTATTATCATTATTAGCATATAGTATTATTAATTATATATTTTCCTTATTGTTATTATTTTTTATTCTTATTGTATTCACTATAGTATTGTCATTTTATTTCATTATTTATGTTGTTATTTTGTTACTATCATAATTTTGCCGTCATCATATTGTAAATATTGCTACATATATTCATCCATTTTTTTGGCGCAAGAGCATAAAAAACAATAATTAAAACTGAGGCAATGTTCATTATTTTTGGAATTCGAGGGGTCGTGCGCCTAACTTACGGAGTATGACTTTCTCCTTGAACCAAAGTTATAAAATATCCTATTCAAAATTAAAAGGCGTATGAGATTTAAGTAATAATTAAATAATGAACAATATTATTTTCGAGGATTCAAGATGCCATGCCCTAACTTACGGAACATTACCTTTTCGTTTTGATTACCTCGAGATAAGAAGACCTTTTACATGAGTTTTAATTCAGTTAGCGATATTTTAATTAAATAACATCATGTAAAAAGGGATCGCATTTTAAATTCTCTTTGGATTCTCAATATTCGACGTCAAGACATTAAGTAATCACCTAGGTACCAATTTTGGGTGTTATGAGGCTGCTAACCCTTCCTCATACGTAACCGACTCCCAAACCCATTTCCTGGATTTTGTAGACAAAAAAATTTATTATTTTAATAAATCTAACATTCTATTAAAATAACAAAGTTTTGAGGTAATCCAATCACACCTAAATAAAAAGGATTGGTGGCGACTCCATTTTCGTTTTTAAAGTAAAAAGTCAATTTTCAAATAGGTTGCGACAAGGGCCGATTTACCAAATCACCCTTAGAATCACTCACTACACAATTTATTCTACCACAAACAAGCGATCAACTAAGCAAATCCAAGCTTCAATTCCAGTTAGCTCGGTCCTCTTCAAGATTCGGAGGTTTAACAGATAAAGTAGACATTATCACATTTCCAATCTATAATAAACACAATTTTTAATTAACTATACTAATCGAAATCCTCTCACAAATTTGTAACATCAAGTCAAAAACTTGATTCCTCACAAAATCGATCTCTCTAGCCTTCCTAAACAGTTTCAACCGTCAATACTAGACCAAATACACTTATACTAAGCATCAATTTCATCTTTAAATCAATTTCACAAAATTCTAGAAGATCGGTTCATTAAGATGATGAAATTCGGTTTGCTTTAAATTACCTCACAAATCATTTTTAATCTTGATAAATAAGATCAAAAACCTTTTAATAGTTCCATTTTGAGTTGAAACATCCATTGATTTGTGAATTTCCTCTCAAAATTTAAGATCCACCATTAAATAACCATCTGTTCTTGGAAAAAGATAACGTTGATAAAAATCCTTTAACTGACTCTCAAATCATGCAAAAATGTTTCTAATCATCATAAAAACAAGTTCAGGATTGAAGATTACCTTTGATTCGCTCTAAATTCATTGATTGAAAATCTTGATTCAAGAAACTTGAGAAATTTCATAATATTTTTGGCTACTTTTGAGAATAATTTCAAGCGAATTGAGAGAGTATTTTGAGAAGGAAATTGGTTGGATCTCTATTCTCTAATGATAAATCCTTAAAATCATGCAAAGAAAATGAATTTTAAAACTCCCTAATCTGATGTAAAATGTGTTAAAAGTGGGCTAGATACATTAGTTTTAAAACTGAAACCACCCAGCAAAAATTTAAAATTTTGGAAATTTGCCTAATGGCCACTCCCACATTTCCCATACTTTACCATTTAATCCTTTCCCTCCAAAATTCTAAATTTTAAGGTTTATTTTCCATATAAATACTTTAAAATTTCCCTTGTTTTACAATTATATCCTATTTAATTAATATTTAAATTATACTCAAATTACCCCAAATAAAAAGTATTTTAAAATTCTTTTGCAACCCAAATTGATTATTTTCACTAATAATTATTTAAAATATTTAAATTAATTTGTTGAAAATATTTTTTAAATTTTCTAGATTATTTTTTAATCGATTTTAGATGAAATTAACCTCCTAAATTAAATTAAAAATTACTAGAAACCCTATAAATTCCTAGTTTCACACTCAGAACTTGAAAAATATACCCAAAACTACTAGACCTGATTTAGTGATATTACAATATCAGTGGTGGTTGACAGACACTTGTCATGTGTTAATTGATCAAGTTACTTAGACATTCTTCTATTTTGAGTTTCAAAAGAGATATATTGGCAAATTGCATCTTGAATACAAAAAGTAAGCATTTAATTCATGATGCTGAAAAGAGCATATGTTAGTTATTGATTTTGAGTGAGACTTCTTGTAGTTCCGCAAGTATGCCCTCGAGTTAGTGTCAACAGAGGAGAAGAGCTGCAAGCGATTCATTCAGGGATTGCGAGATGAGCTTCGAGTTTAGTTAATTTCTCAAAAGCTTAAAGAATTTATTGATCTAATTGAACAAACAAAGATGGTTGAGCAGGCCATAGATGTAGGCAAGAAAATCGAGCCTTTTAAAGTCCTTGGAAAAATAGTCGGAACTTCTAATTTGCATCCTCTGCCAAAGCGAGCTAGAGAATCTCAAAGATCTTGGAGATCAACTCCAATGAATGTCAGATGTCAGGCAATCATCAGTGTCAGTGGGTAGAACTATAGGTCTTACAAAAGATTTGGACATTTCGAATTGTGAACGTTGTGTAAAAAAGCACATGAGTGAATGTTGGAAATTGAAAAAAGCTTGTTTTTCATGTAGGTCTCTGGAATATTTTTCCTGAGAGTCCCGAAAAATATTAATGACACTCTTGTCACTACTTAGAGGTTTGCTCCTGTAGTTAGGGGTCGAGCTGTAATCAGATAAGGGAAGTTGGTTCTATGGTCCATCAACCAAAAGCTAAAGCTCTTGCACGAGCCTATGTAGTCCAAATTTGGGAAGAGGATGATATTACCAATGTTGTAGCAGGGAAATTGATATCGGAGTTGTTAAGTATAACAATATATGCTCCAAGTCCTTTGAAACAAACTATGCTCGTTGATCAAGTGTGCGATGCCCATGAGAATTCCAAATAAAACATTCTAATTGATTTGTTATCATGTCGTTTGATAACTTTGATGTAATTGTGGGAACGGACTGATTGACCGAGCAATGTGATTATGGACTACCACAAAAAGGTCTATGTCCAAAGTTTGAAAGTGAAATTATTGGAAGTCAAAGGCATAAGATCAAGTGATTCTACTCGTATCATTTCATTAGTTCAAGCTAATAACCTTTTGAATCAAGGTGATGAAGCATATCTAGCTTATTATTAACTTGAACTCGGATGAAAGCCAAGATGGCCAGATGTAACAGTATGTAAGTTCCCAAAAGTGTTTCCCGAAGAGTTGCCCAGATGGCCTTCTGATATTAAGGTTGAAAATGCAATTGAGGTTTACCCAGGTAAAACTTTTGTGTCTATTGTTCCATACCATATAGAGTTGTAACAGCCTATTTTTCAATGGTGCCGGAAACAGTGGTTTCAAGACCACAGCGAGTGAGTCCATAAATACTATTTTTTAATATTTATGAGCCAAGTATTATGATATAGTGAATTTTGATTTGATAATTTCATTTAATTGGATAATTAGTTAAGTACAAGTGGTTCGATCCTAAAGTCAAGTGGTTTTGGAAAATAAGGTATCGATACCTCATTTTCATAAATCGAGCCCATAAATATTTTATTAAATATTTACAGAGTTTTTATAGAGGTGTATTCAATTTTGGTCCAGAAATTTTAACAATTTGATAGCTAATTAAGGAAAAAGGACTAAATCGTAAAAAATTGTAAAACTTTTTCGCTATTGATTTATAATGGTATAATGGATTACTTAATAATTATTTAAAGACTATTGTAGCAATTTAAAATCTTTTAAATGTTTTTAGGGTTAGTGCTCTAATTTTTTTCGTAATTATATTATGTTAAATTAAGTTATAATAAAATAATAAAAAGTTAAAGTTAATAAAAACAAAAAAAAATCATCTTCTTTTATTTTCTTCTCTTCCAACTGAAGAACACCATTGTTAAGATTAGAGGGCTTTGGGCAAGCTTTCAATGATGCATGTATGTACTTTTGAGGTCCTTTTTTCATGATTTTTATGTTTTTGAGATCATTGCAACTAGGTCCAACTAACCCATTTCTCTATGTTCAAAACTATCAAAAATTTAAAATGTTTCAATTGATGTTATTTGAGTTTTTTGAATTTTTTTGGTAAATTTGGAAGCTATCAAATATTTAAAGATTATTTGATAAAGTAAATTTTGTTAATTTTTGCATTTAGGGACTAAATTGTAAATATATCAAAATTGAATTTAAATTTCTGCAAATTTGGATTTTTGAGGGATGTAGAAGGACATAATTGAAATTGGAATGAAAATAAAGATCAATTGTGAAAGTTATACTTGCTCTAGCATTAGGGACTAAATTGAATAAAATGTAAAAGTTTAGGGAAATTATATAAAATGAAATTTAAAGATTATAAGCATGAATTTGATTGTTATTATGATATTTTTATTGATATTTTGAATCTTAACTATCATATAGATCAGGTTGTTAACTTAAGAGAAAAGGGAAAGCTGCTGAATAGCCCCTAGTATCAAAAGTGTTACCGTTTTATCAGTTAAGTTCATATAATATAAATATGTTTAATTTGTTATTGAGTTTTATTTGTATGTTCATTCATGTTTAATTAGTAACTTTAACTGGCTACAAAGTTGTACCTAAATTGAGAATTAAATCAAATTTAAATAGATTGTTGCGAAATGGTATAATGTGAGGTTAAATTTCGATGAAATTAGTGAAAGTCTCGTATACAAGGTTACAAGTTATTGCCCACAAGTTCTGAGCTCCAGCATGTGTTGCGGACTAGAGAATACAGGAATAGGTTCTGAGCTCTAGTAAGTGTTGTGAATTCGAGAATACAATTTTAAGTTCCAAGCTCCTGCATTTGTTGCAGACTCGAGAATATAAGAATATTAAGCCTTGGCCAGGCTACTTATCATGTAGGTTCAATCCTAACGAGTAACCAGGCACTACTATTTTAACTTGTATACGAAGTTCTTTTACGAAGTTTCGTCGAGTAATATTATGAATAAAAAGGTGATTTTATGCCATTGATTGTTGGCTAAGTTATGTATATGAGTTGAGTATAAGGTATAAGTGTGTTTGAAATGAAAATGAGAACATTTGAGGTTATAAATGTGATTGAACTCAAAATCTTATAAGTTGATATTGTTGTTGGAATTTTGATAGGTATATTTGAATTACATAATGGATGTTTATGATAAGAGTATATGATGCAAATTGAGTGGTGCATGTGAGTAAGGTGATAAATTAGAAAATGAATTCATGATATATATATTGGGTTGAGTTTGAAAATTTACCATCTGAAGCTATATATATGTGTGGATTTAGCTTAAAGCCTTATGTATTTGGTGTTGTTTTGAATACCATGATAGGTGAGATTGGTTCACATTGAATCATGTATTTTGTAAGTGGTTAAGGTAAGTTAAATGTTTATATTTTATGAGCTTAGTAAGTATTTTATAATATTTACCGTGTTACTACTTTTATGTAGATTTTGGACGTTAGAAATGTGTCGATCAGATCAACTATAACACACACCTACCATTTTTCAATTCGGTAGACTTTTGATGTTTCGAAGTTGGTTTCTTTTGGCATGTACATAGGTTGAATGAATTTATGCTAGTTAAAGTGTGTTATGGTATAATAGCCTTGTATATATTTATGCTTATGTTTGTGAAATTGTTAAATGGTGTTAGTTTATGGGAAAGTGTAGCTATGAAAGTTATGAAATTGGCAAGTTTGGATGAGATTATTCACATGTAATAGTAGTGATATGCAATGGTTATAATATGATTTACATTTGGTTTGAGATTAATGAATTATTGGTGTCAATAAGGGCATATTGGTTGCTTGTTTGAATGATTAGGTAAATTGATGTTTTGGTCTTGAAATGTGCATATTTTGGAGTAGGTTTGAATGGTGTTAAATGACATTATAAGTCATTTGGTATGAATGGTATGCAAATTGCTTAAAACAAGTCATTTATGTTGCACACGGGCTACCATACAACCATGTTTTGCACATGGTTTGTAACACCCCAAAATAGAGTCTAGAAGTTTTAGAGGTATTTTTGGAATTTTGGTAGAGGTTGTAAACTAGTTGTAGCGACTCTATTTTCGAATGTTTGGAGAGACTCACCTTTCTTATCTAACCACAAGGCCTGTTGAACCAATTTCACTCATTCAACTAGATCAGCAAATTTTTTAAGCTTATGTGAGACTAACTGAACTCAGAGCTCATCTCATAAGGCTTTATGCGAGACTTACAACTCTTCTCTTCTATAGGCACTAACTCGGGAGCATACTTGCAGAGTTGCAAGAACTTCCGTTCGTAGTCAACTACTATCATATTCCCTTGCTTCAACATAATAAATTCTTACCTTCTATCTTCTAAATACAGTTCACTGATATACTTCTTTTCAAACTCAGACAAGAAGAATGTCTAAGTGACTTGATTTGCCAGCACATGACGTGTGATAGTTAGCCACCATAGATAAGCTTCTTCTTTTAAGAAAGATATCGCACAAGTGACACACTCTGGCGGTGAACATTTTAACTGTTGTAAGACCCTTTGAGTTGATTCTAGCCAGATTTTCGCTAAAAAATGATCGACCACTTTAACCCTCTAAACTCAGTTGCTCCATATTTTCACAATTCCTTTATTAGGGATCGTCGAGCTACAGCTATTGTCTGAGCTTGCGGAGCAACTCCCGCTATTCTCTGAAAGATTTTCGCTATCGTACGAGAAAATTCTCATAATCTCAACCTTCTTATCAAGGTCTATTAGCTCTATTTTGTCGAGCATCGACTAGATTAACGCTAGGTGTTTCGATCCCAGTCCTATTCTCACTCTCAATAGAGTGATCGCTGCCATTTATATCATCATTAACAACGCTTATCCGTTCCTTTAACCTCTTCAGTTATAAAAGAGATAAATTTCATAATCAACATCCAAATATCGATTCAAACTCGACTCAACTTGTCATGCACCTTTAGAATCAATTTTGAGTTCAATTTAGCTCAAGAATCGGCTAAATCTACAACTTTGATACCACTAAATGTAACAACCTATACCCGATTTGATCATCAGATTCAAACTATAAGTTGTTACATTCGTTTTCGGAGCAACTACATCAAATCACAATTCGATTCACAACATTAAACATTTAATTATAAGAAAAACAAGTATATAAAGTGATATGTAATCATTTACGAGTCTTATACAAGCTTACAAAAGGTCTTTTGCTAACCCAATGTCAAAATAGGACCAAATTGTAATGAATTCAAATTTTTGGGTCGAAGTCGAGACAGAGGGGGTTCCTCGTCGTGAAACAACTCTTTGTCTTGTCGTAGTCGTGGCCTCGAATGAACGTCGTAGTGAAATGATTCTTTGGTTACACCTCGTCACTATGTTGGGAGTACGTCGTCGTGACGTGACTCATTATTTCCCAAAAGGATCAGTTTGAAACAAGTTTAAAAGACTTGTAATAACATATAGCATCACATTCACAACCAAAACAACAATATTTCAATAGCATATGAGGTAAAACATACCAAATTGATACTTCAAAGTGACATTAAATAACTAAGTTCTAAATTTGACCAATTTCGATACAGACTCACTTAAACCCAATGTGCATGTCATTTACAATCGAAAGGTTACTTTACAAACTTTTTTGAGTCAGAAACGATAGTCAGGATGCTAACTTTGAATCCTTGGGCTTTAAGAAATACTTGAACCTAAAGCTCGCATCACTCGTCGTCGGCTCTCGCCTTTCCTTTCCATCTTAACAGTCCTACATCGTCTTTAGCTATGAATAATAATTCAATAATAATACAATATCAAATTCCATATCAAATCACATTCAATTTCAAAGTCATACATATTTTGCAATTTATTCAATTTAGTCCATAACTTCGATCTAAGGCTTTGAATTGAAATTTGATTTCACATTTACTCATTAGGGACCTCCTCTTTTATATTCCTAATGAAATTTCATAACAGTTGTGCATTTTAATCAATTTGGTCCCTAACGTACGAAACTAAAAATTAAATTTTACAATTCAGTCCTTTTATTAATCTAAGCTTAATTTCTATCAAATTCACACCAAATTCATCCATTTATCAACTATGGAAACTCTCAAAAACTTCAAAATTTTTGCAAATTCATACACGAGCTAGCTTGATTAAGCTCCCATGATAAAAAAAATCCATAAAAATCAAAATAAAATGACTTAGGGACTTACTTACAATTAATGTTCGAAAGCTAACTATCAACGGTGATTCTTCTCTTTTTCTTCTTCAATGGATGATATGTTTTAAGGGAGAATATGACATTTTTTTCATCATCCACTAACTTTTCTATTTGTAATTAGATCAAGTGATGTTTAGTTTAATTAATCACGATTATTCTTTAATTAAAATTTTTAATTCTTTTAATTATAATTAATCTAACTTTAATGGTCAACATCATCATCATCATCATCCACTATCTACTATATAGAATTGATTTATTAACCATTTTATTCCTTTTGATAATTGCTATTTAAGTCCCCAAGCCTTTTTCTAATTAAAAATCTATAGCGATAAAAATTTTACAATTTAGCTTCTAGGCCTTAATCAACCACATTTCAGCTAAATTACTTAGTCAAATTTCCATTCATATATATACTAACTCAGTAAATATCCCTTTAATATTTACAAACTCATTTTACAAAAATGAGGTCTCGAAACCGTAATTTTTGACATTTCTAACTTTTAGGTCGTTACAATACTTTTCTCCAATAAAATATGGAACATTAAAAAGTCCACATATATCAGTATGTACTATCTTAAGAAGCTATGTACTTCTTGTGGCATCTTTGTAAGTATGTTTGGTTTGCTTTCCTTTAATGCAATCCATACATACACCAAGATTAGTAAAATCAAGATTAACTAGAATCTCATTCTTTACTAATCTTTATTTGGATACATAAGCTAAACATTTATGCTACAAGTAAGCAGAACTTCCATTTAGCACACTACACTTAATTCCAACATTCCTATGATCAACAAGAATTCTGTAGAAACATTATCGAATTTCAATTTATATAAACCATCAATAATATTTCTAAAACCTAATATATTATTATTCTAAAATAAAATGAAACAACCATGTCAAAAATTAACTTTGAACCCCCAAAACATCAAGTTTTGGAATAGATATAAGGTTCCTAGAAACTAAAGGTACATAAAGAATCTAAAATAGGTCTAAGTGATAACCAACATCCAAGACCAAATGACAAGTCAATATGCCTTCAATCAGGGCCTTCATACAGTTCGCTATATAGAAAATCTTTAATTGGGCTTGCATTTTAGATCGAAAAGGAATCTCTGCATCATGTTGGACACATGAGTAGCAACATCGAAATCAAACCACCAAGTATTATTAGGAACTTTCACGAAGTTTGATTCGAAACATACAAAAACATAAAATGTACCGTTCTTTTTCAACCAAGCTTGTGTTTTTGACAATCTTTCTAATCGTGTCCTACTTTTTTTTATAGAAGTGACATCTATCATTCATTTCTTTTTCTCGCCATTAGAGATATTGACAAACAAGTTTTTCTTCTTAAACTTGTTGGTTTTTGCTTTAAGTCCTTTGTCAGCTCCTTAATCCATAAGGTTGATGGAATCACTTTCTTGACTCTTTAATATTGCTTCCTCCTAAACGAGCTTACTTGCCAATTTGTTAACATCTCAATTATCTTTAATAGTGCTATAGTTAATTTTAAATGTCCCATGATTCAGATGTAGTGAGTTCAATATGAACTGCACTAAAAAGGAGTCATCCGCCGTCATCCCCAAGGTCTTTAACCTTGTCACAATATTAGTCATCTCGGTGATATATTCTTACATTCCCCTCTACCCATCATACCTCATGGTCATAAGTTGTGCTATCAAGGTACCAACAAGTGATTTATTCGCATAACATAAACATTCTTCCACAAGCATAGAATATTCTTTCACACTTTCAGTTTGTGGAATCGTGGTCTTAATGTTGTTGGCAATAGTCATTCACAAAAATATAAGGTTCAATCAGTTTGATCATTTCCATTGTTTATGGTATAACATCACTTCCTTACTGTTTGAGCCAATAATAGCAACAGATTTATATTCTAATAGTGTCAAGTCAAGATCCAAAACATCTAAATGGAACTTGACTTGTTCACTCCATTTAGAGAAGTTTAACCTATTGAATGATGTAACAGATGAAGTGAAGAGAAATAGCTGCAAAATAATACATAAAAGCAAAACAATACATAAATGCTTAAAATAAATTTACTTTAATAATTCAGATAAACAATCCAAGTAAATAATAAAATAAATCATCATAAATAAATGCCAATAACCTTAACAGACAAATAAATAATTTTCATCCAATATATAAGTTGTCTTTGAACATTTAAATATATATCTAACAAAAATATTAATTTATCACCATAATTTTCACTATTCATAGAATAAATAATTTACCTTTAGTAAATTATGAAGTTCAAATGGATAGTCAGAGTTAACTATATTTTTTCATCATAAGAATTTAATTAATTAATTATATAAACATTGATAATTTACTCCTACATGAGATGTATAAAATTTTCTAATTTGACCACTAACAAATTATACACATCCCATAAATGTCAAACTTCAAAATAAATGTATAATATAAATACTATAATTAATGGTTACCAATGAATTAAATAATGATAAGAATGATAATCATCATCATAAAAAATTAAAATGAAATAATGCCCCCACATTAGTAGCAAGGACTACAGAAGCATTGTTCATGTGTTGATGAAATTGTTTTTTTTTTTTTTGAATTTCATTTTATTTATTAAAAACACAAACCATCAAAACCTCATCAATAACATGCTATAATAATGTCAAAAAATAAACAACCTTTAATCATAACGTACTGATAGAAAACCAATTATCTAATAAGATTATAAGAAAATCATATATTCTTTAACGTATGCCCATGATACTATATATAAAATCTTTTTAAACGTAAACTAAAAATTTAATATTGAATAAATAATAATTTTAAGATTTATAGAATAATATGATTTTTACAAGTTTCAAAAATACTTAATGCGAAATTAGAGTTAGTCATTGGGTTCAATGAAGAAAAACATCACAATAAATTGATTTCTCTCTTAATATTTTTCTTTAATCACACAAACCTTAAACGATATAGGCTATAATTTTTATGTGCATTTTTGTATGTACCCTAATAGGTAAAGAGAGAATCAATTTATAATGATCAATTTTTAATCTGATGCGTTGATCAAGTAACCAAATAAACAAATAAAATTTAACTTCTATTAAAAGTAAAACTCTCATTGTCTTAAAGGCGGATGGATATGGGAATTAGGAAGAAATATTGGAAGCTGCAATGTACTTCAAGCTGAACTTTGGGCCATTTATGACGGTCTTCAATTAGCTTGGGAGGCTAAATGGATGAATATTATTATTGAAACAAACTATGCATTGGCTATCAAAGGTATCCATGGAGATCATAGAGGACATTCCAATAAGGACTTGATTTTGCGGATCCAATGATTATGTAGGCGTGAGTGGCGAGTGCTTATAAAACAAGTACCTAAAGAGGTGAATCTTGCTGTTGATATTTTGGCTAAATTGATGAAAGATTCCCCCTTCGACCAGCGAATCTTTCATGTACTCCTCCTTCGATTGATGACTAGAATCGATTTGATAAATGTGCTTGGTTTTTCAATCGGGATTCTACTTATAGTTTGTAATTAATACTATTTCTCTTGTTACCAAAAAAAAATTAAATCACATAGATTTTAAACTTAATTGGGTGAGAACACCTTTTATCTATGATGTATTTTAACTATGCTCTTGTACTTATTCCGGTATTAAAATATATGTATACTCAATAAAAGTTAATCTCTCGTGCTCTTAGCTTTGGGGAGTCCATCGCCAGCGGCGGCGGCGCCGGGCTTATCCTGTTATATTTGTGGTGGGAAAACTAGTTTGTTCAAACACACACAAAAAGCAACAATAATTAATTTCATATATTTGCTACATCGTTATCAAATTAAAAGTTAATTTAATGCAGTAATATTTAGCTATGTAATTAAGTGATTCAAGACCCAATATCGTCTTCATATTTCATTCATTTTTTATCTTTAAATTAAAATCTTGAAAGTGATCCACACATATTGAGGAAGATTATGTAGGTGGCACTTTTTTATTTTCTATTTTGTTTCTATTTTCAAAAACTGTTACACATATATATTTATTTAATAAACAATTAACATATTATAGAATATTAAAAGGTTTAAATATATTAAAAGTTCTTATTAATTCTCATATTAATTTGAGTTCCTATATGTTTTTGCCATTAGTGTTGGTAATGTGGCATTTATAAAAGAAAAAAAATTAGTCTTTCTTTTTTCAGATTTTGACTTTACAATTTTTATCAATTTCACTATTACTATTTAAAAATACATAAAAAATTTAAACATATTGTCGAAACCATTTTTTATTTTTGGAAAAAAAATTAGTTGTGGATTTCAAAAAAAAAATTTGGGAGTCGCCACCAATCTTTTATTAAGGTGTGATTGGATCACCTAAAAAATACATTTGGTCTACGATTCTCAGAAAAACGGATTCGGGAGTCAATTACGTACGAGGAAGGATTAGCACTCTTGTAATGCCCAAAAATTGATACCAAATTGATTAATTAATGTCTTAAAGTCGAGAGTTTAAAAAAATACTATCCTTAGTTAAATGAAATTATTTATTAAGACTTTCTCTTTTTGAAAAGAAAAATATCACACCCAATGCGTTAGGGCACAACATTTTATTCTCTTCAAGATGAGTTGGTCCAAAAAAACTCGTATAATAAAATTTAAGAAAATATTCAATTGTTTAAAATTTATGAAGAAATCGCAGCCCAATACGTTAGGGCACGATTTCTTAAAATCTCAAACATTCAATATTTCCTTTATATATATTTTTTTAAAAAAATTATCTCGAGAAATCAACGTGTCACATCCAATACGTTAGGACACAACACATTGAATTCCCGATGACAAGTTTTATTTTGTTTGATTAAAGAACAATCCTCGTTTGTTAGATTTTACGAAGAAAACCGGAAACCAATACGTTAGGGCTCAATTTTTTTGAAAATCCTAAATACGAGTATTATCTTTATTTTGAAAATTTTCCATTTTTAAATTCGAGTAAAAGATAATGTAATGTTATAATGTATGTATAAATATTGTGATAACAAATACAATAGTAATAAATACAACAACGGCATAGAAATAATATAAATAAATAGATAAATCAATAAATAAAAATCAATAACATGCAAAGCATCAAATAAATGAGTGAAATAAAAAACATGCTTTTAAAATATAAATGAAAACATAAATTGATAAACAAAAGAAGGAAATAAACAAAAAAAAAAATATAAAGAGAAAAAATGGTACAAAATATATACATGTACATATATAAAAAAAATTATATACATATATATAGATTATAAAAAATATAATTACATATATATATAAACAAATAATAATAACTACATATATTAAAATTAATTAATTTAGAAATATATATATATATATATATAAAAATTTATGAAGAATAATATAAGAAAAACATACGTATATACATATTTATCAAAGTAAAAAATATATAAAAGTATATATATATGCATATAAAAGTTAGGAAATAAAAAATGTATATGCATATGTATGTATTTAAAAGTTATGCAAATAGAATAATAATATATATAATATGTGCATGTGTTTATAAAAGTTTTTTAAACAAATGTATGTATATATATTATGGTAAAAAAAAATATGCGTATGTGTATATATAGTAATAATAATAATAATAATAATAATAATAATAATAATAATAATAACAAGAAAATAAAATTTAATAATAATAAATAATAATAATAATAAAAAGACTAAATCGAGCTTTGACATAAATTCTGGGCCTAAATCCGCAAATAAATGAAGTCAAAAGGACCCTATTGAACACGCCAAAGGAAATAAAAATGCAAGAGAAAGAGAAATTTGAGGGAATACTCTTAAGAATTATTATTACTCCCAACATCCGTTTTTTTTTACAATGAAAGGAGAGGCATCTATTTATAGTTGAGCCTCCCCAAATCCAACGGTACAGATTAATTACATCAACGACTAAGATTAAAAGGTATCTACAAATTAAATCTCTAAGATTACAAAATCATATCTTCTAAGATTGCATAAATCATATCTAAGATTGCATATATCATATCTAAGATTGCATATCATATATAAGATTACATATCCTTGAAGATTATGTTTCCATATGTGAGCTCGGGCTAAAATTGGGTATTACATATATATTTTGCATGTTTTCAATTAAAAGTTCTAAAAATATAGAAAAAAAACCTATACATATATTATATAAAAAATAAAATGGGATAAATCTCAAAAGTATACATGAACTTTGATTTAATGCGTAATTGTATACGTGAACTTTAATTTGGTGCAATTATACACGTGAAACTCTAACTATAGTTCAAATGTATACTTGAAACTTTAATTTTGATTTAATAATATTTAAAGAAATAAATACATCAATTTATTTTTATATTGGATAAATATAATTATTTATGTATGCAATATATAAATATAAAATGATGTTATATAAATAATTGTGTTAATAATTTACAAGAATTTTATCAAATCAAAATTTCATATATAAAATTACACAAAATCAAAGTTCATGTATAATTTTGATATTTATACCAGAATAAAAGTATATATGAAAATTAAGAAAAAAAAAAGAAAACTTAAAATTTTTAAAAATAGATAAACTATTTGGAACAGGCTCCAATTTCGAAAATAATGAAGAACTAAAATATTTGGCAAGCCTAATAGTTATAATTCAATCCCTGTTTGAAGCCCAACATTGAAATTGGGTAGGCCTGGTTTGGTATTAAACGCATACAAGAAATTAATAGAAGTATAGTAAGCGGGTTCAAGTCGAATTTGGGTAAAAGAAGTTTAGGTTAGTCAAGTTAACAAATTATATTTTAAAAAAAATTTAATTTAAGTTGAGTTATATAAAATTTAAATTAAATCGAATTAAATATATTTATTTGAGTTAAATTAAAAAATAATTAATAAAAATATTAGTTTAAATATATATAATTAATCAATAAAAATTTTCTACATAAATAAAACATAATCAAATAATTGATACAAGAAACATAATCAAAATTAAATTAAATTAAATTTTTAGAAGTGTACAGTGGAATATGATATTTTGGGCCATCAAACAGATCATCATTCCATTGATTAAAAAAACATCTACAAGTAATCTGGTGTACACAACAATACTCATCACAATCAGCAAACTCGAGGGAGCTTACCAATGAGATCATCTATTAACAAAAATGAAACTCAAAAATTCCCGAATAAGAAAAACATATCAAGGAGGAATGAAGCAAAGAGAAGATTGTAGACAGGAGAACTGAGAAGAATGAAGTAAAAATTAAAACAGCCTTACCCTTTTTTTTTCAATTTAAGAGAAATGACGTCGGAAGGTGTGGTTGGGCTTAAAATTTTGAAATTATGCCTTTACTCCAAAATCACATGGTTGTGTTTAATTGATTCTACGGATATTTGAGTTGTAATAAATAAATTTGACTGGAATTCAAAAAATTGACTCACTTATTTGAATTGACTTAAAAAATCGAGTAACTCAAATAATTTGGCTTTAATAACTCGAAATTTGAACTTTTTTTAAAAAAATTTTCGAGCCGATTTAAGTTTTGTTCACCCCTAAATAGAAGAAGTCTAAAAGCATACAAAATTCGTCTAATTTGAAGTAAAAAAACAAAAAAAAAACAAATGAAGTAAGATTAATTCATTGAAATTTAATGGTTAAAATAAAATTAACTTGAGCCTACTGATATTTGAATTCGAATCTAAAATAATTTAACTTAATTGATTAAAATAATCAATTTTGAAAATTAACTAAGGGACACTTGGTGCTTTCATATGTTATGATTCCAATATAATGTAATTTTCAGAATGTGATTATTAGAAAAGTTATTTTACAAACTTTTAATATATATTAGAAAGTATTGACTAAAATCTTGAAAAAATTATATTATCATTCAATAAACACTTTCTCAATAATGTAATTATAATTAATGAAATTATTCTTATTAAATAAAAGATAGCTTCACAATAAACTACATTATTAAGAAATATTTGCATTGAATATTAAATAATAATTTTTCAATTAGTAATTTTTTAATTTTTCATTTTGAATTATAATTTTAATTCACACTAAAATCATTTTAAATTTGTCTTGGATGTATTTTCTAAATATAATCATGCATATACAAAGTATGTATTGTGGAAGAAAACATGTGCGTACGCGCACACCCACCCACATATATATTAGTTTTTTTACCCATAACGCATGAACTGATCATGTGGATTAATTAAAATATATTAAGATATTTTTTAGAATTAAAGTGTTTTGCTTAAAATTTTATAAAATCATATGCAATAACATAACTTGTTTCTTTCATTAGTTTGGATATATGATATTAAAGTGATTTTAAAAAATAAAATATAAATTCATATATCCATAAAAAAATCCAAAAGTATTATTGCAAAATGAAATAGATAAAAAAGTTTATAATTTAAATAAATAAACGTGATGTTATATTGATTACATAAATTCATAAATTTGATTGATTTAATTTAATTTAAATAAAAATGAAAACAAATTAAAAGTGAATGTATATTAAAATTGTCAATATCCATGTAATGAATTAATTAAATGCTTTTACTACTCATTAGAGTTTCGGAATTTACCCAAAGGTAAATTATTTATTCTATGAAGGTAAATTATTTATTCTATGAATAGTGAAAATTATGGTGTCAAATTAATGTTTTTATCATATATATTTCAACGTCCAAAGACAATGTGTATATTTGTTGAAAATTATTTATTTGTCCATTAAGGTTATTAACTTTTATTTATGATAGTATATTCTAGTATCTACCTAAAGGAGAATTAGGATATACTTGGATTGTTTATTTGAGCATTTCAGAATTGTTTTGCTTTTATATATTATTTTGCAACTATTTTTCTTCATTCACAAGCTTCAACTGTTACATTATTTAATGTGTTAAACTTCTCTGAATGGAGCGAACAAGTTAAGTCCCATTTAGGTCTTTAGGATCTTGACTTGACACTATTAGAAGATAAACATGCTACTATTATTGACTCAAACAGTGAGGAAGAGATGTTATACCATAAATAATGGGAATGATCAAACAGATTGAACTCGTGTTTTAGTGAATGACTATGACCATCAACATTAAGACCACAATTTAACAAACTAAAAGCATGAAAGAATTTTCTTATGTTTCTAAAAGAACGTTTTTGTTCTACAAATAAGTCACTGCTGGTACTTTAATGGCACAACGCACAATCATAAAGTACGATGGGTCGAGGGAAATACAAGAACATATCATCAAGATTACTAATATTACAACAATGTTAAAGACCTTAGGGATGATGGTGGATGGCTCTTTCCTAGTGCAATTCATATTGAACTTACTACCTCCGAATTATGGACTATTTCAAATTGACTATAACTGTAGCACCCCACACCCAACCTGATTGTCAGGTTTTAATACGAAACATCACATTCGTTGTCGGAGCAACTTGAACTAGCTCTTCTTTTAATAAAAACTCAAGTTTCAGACATTTATCATATTATTTACATCATGCATTTCAAATATAACAAGTTAAAGCAACCAAATATCTTAAAACTACTTGAAAACAAGTTTAAGAATATTAATTAAAAACAACTAATATTAGTTCCTATTCAACATCAATGCAATGTTATATTATTACCATAACTTACAATCATTCTTATTGATTCAAATTAGTTTCAAGTCAATTAAATCACTTTCAAAATATTTTCAAACAAGTTCTAGGTGTTCGGGGATGATCAAAACATTACAAGTACGATCATATTTATCAAGTTCTAGACACCATTTTGAGCATGTTAACACCCTAAATCACCTATTTACAAGTACGATCAAAACCTTACTAACATCAAGCGTCGAATTCACTTTCTTAGCAAACAAGCAATGTCTTAAGCATAGTGTAAACATAGTAGATTATGCATGCATCCCAATCCCTAGTGCAACATATATTTGAACACCAAACATATATGATTATGTTCATATTACAAGACATTAACATATTAAGCACCATAATATCAAAATAAGCTCAAAGACTAATCTATGATGCTAAGTACATGTCAAGTTGTATACAAAACATATCAAAAGCTATACAAACTTTGTTGAGTCGAGAATTGAGTCCTAGCTGCTGTCACACTTCTCACGTCCTCAAGATTTAATATTACCTGCGCACAAAAATAAACAAACTGTACACTAAGCATTAGGGCTCAATGATGCTAACATGATTTGAAACAAACTAAACATCTATAATCAATTTAAGCATATACATTTATATGCATTTCAAATGTAGATCATAAAATGTCTACATATCTTGTTTCATGCCTTATTTATCATGCTTTCATGCTTGATTAGCATACCACATGTTGTTACTTTGGAATTCAACTATTATACCTTTTCAATTACATGTATCTTTAAGCATATCATTTGCACATATTCATTTAATATACTTGTATCATATCATCACAATCATATGTATCATTTGGCATTTCATAATAATATACTCATTTTTCTCATTTCATAATCGAATCCATTGACTTGTTTTATAACCATATCGACCCTTAGGGGCTTAGATTATCCAAATCGTATGATCTTTCACATGCTATCTTTCAATGCTTAAACATACATATGCTTAATGGAGTCGCCAGAACACTTACTAGCGTACGACATGTACCAAAATTGAAGAGGAATTTGATTTCGTTGAGTACTCTTGATTCAAAAGGGCACAAGTACACAACTGAAAGTGGGGTTTTGAAGATTAGCAAGGGTTCTCTCGTTGTGATGAAAAGGCAGAAAAAGACTACCAAGTTATATGTTTTGTAAGGTTCAACTATTACTGGTGATGCAGCCGTTACTTCCTCTTCCTTGTGACATGATGATGTTACTAGACTTTGGCATATGCGTCTAAGGTATATGAGTGAGAACGACATAACGAAATTAAGCAAGCTAGGACTTCTTGATGGTCAAGGCATTAGCAAACTAAAGTTCAGTGAGCACTGTATTTTTGGGAAGCAAAAGAGAGTTCGATTCACCAGAGGAATCCATAATACGAAGGGAATGTTGGATTATATTCATTTTGATCTTTGTGGCCATTTAGAGTGCCTTTGAGGGGTGGCGTTAATTATATGCTGAAGATCATTTATGATTTTTCCAGAAAGATTTAGGCATTCTTCTTGAATAAGAAAAATGATGTGTTTTTCGCGTTTAAGGCTTGGAAAACTATGATCGAGAAACAGATAGGAAAACAGATAAAACACCTCCGCATAGATAACAACTTGGAATTCTGCTCTGATGAGTTTAATGAATTGTACAAATTAGAAGGGATCGTGAGACACTTGACAATTCGTCATACTACACAGCAAAATGGCGTTGCAGAATGAATGAATAGAACAATTATAGAAAAGGTTCGATATATGTTTTTTGATTAACTGGCCTTTGTCCATTGCCATTAAGAAAAAAAACTCCACAAAAGGTATGGTCTGGTAATCTTATTGATTATTCTGATTTGAAGATTTGGGGTGTCTTGCGTATGCTCATGTTGATAATGAGAAATTAGAACCTAGATCCATTAAATGTGTTTTTCTTGGTTATAAGGCTAGTGTTAAAGGATATAAGTTATGGTGTCCTGAAAATGGAAAAGTTGTTAGCAAAGATGTTATTTTTTATGAAATTGTTATGATGCCTAACTTATCTCTTAAAGACTTTTCCAATAAACACTAACAAAGTCCAAGAACACATGTGAAGCAGGTAGAGCTACTGATTGATCCAAAATCTACAACAAAGTCTACTCCTCATGTTAGTACAAAAACTCAGAGTAGAGTTGCTTCTTCACCACGATATTCTATTGCTAAGAGAAATTAAACCTCCAAAGAGGTGCACCGAGACTAATCTAATTGCTTATGCTTTAAACGTGGCTGAAGATATAGATACAAATCAAGAGCCATCTACTTATTCGGAGATAGTTAACTATGAAGATTCAGGAAAGTGGATGTTTTTCATGCAAGAAGAGATGAAATCGCTCCATAAGAACAAAACATGGGATCTAGTGAAGCTTCTTAAGGGTAAAAAGATTGTTCGTTGCAAATAGGTGTTCAAGAAGAAAGAAAGGACCCTAGGAATTGAAAAACTCATATATAAAGCAAGGCTGGTATTGTGGTCATGTATGATTTGGAGCTTGAGTAGTTAGATGTAAAAACAACGTTCTTACATGGAAAATTTGAGAAAGATATTTACATGTAACAACTAGAGAATTTTATAGTCTCGAAAAATAAGAACTATGTTTGCTTGTTGAAAAGGTCCATTTATGGCTTGAAACAATCACCAAGGTTGTGGTACAAGAGGTTTGATTCTTTTATGACTACTCATGATTTCAAAAGAAGCAACTTTGACAGTTGTGTTTATTTTAAGAAAAATAATGACGGTTCTTTTGTTTATCTACTCCTATATGTTGATAACATATTAATAGCAGCCAAAGATGGAGAGATAAGAAAGGCCAAAATCCAGCTTAGTAAAGAATTTGAGATGAAAGATTTGGGAGTCGTAAATAAGATATTAAGTTAGAAATGGTACATTGAGAAAGTTTTTCGTAGGTTCAATATGCAAAATGCCAAGCCTGTTAGCACTCCATTAGTAACCTGCTCTAGACTTTCACCGGCTTTGTCTTCGTAATCAAATGATGCGATTGACTACATGGCACGTGTTCCATATTCTAGTGTTGTGGGATCTCTCATGTATGCTATGGTTTGCTCACGTCCAGATTTATCATATGTAGTTAGTACAGTTAGTAGATACATGGCGAATCCCGATAAAGAACACTGGAAAGCCATTTAGTGGATTTTCAGATACTTACAAGGTACTGCCAATGTTTGCTTATAGTTTGGAAAAAATAGAGATGGAGTCATTGGGTCTGTTGATTCTGATTTTGTTGGAGACCTTGATAAAAGAAGATCTCTCACCGGGTATGTCTTTACTATTGGAGGTTGTGCAATCAGTTGGAAAGTCACTTTGCAAACTACAATTGTTTTGTCTACTACTAAAGTTGAGTACATAAAAATTACCGAGGCTTGTAAAAAAGCTATTTGGTTAAAGGGACTCTTTAGTGAACTTAGTAAAGACCTTCAGATCAGTACAGTGTTTGTGATAGTCAGAGTGTCATCTTCCTTACGAAGGATCAAATATTTCATGAGAGAACAAAGCACATTGACTTTCGGTATCATTTTATGCATGATATTATTGCTCGTGGTGATATTGTTGTGAGAAAATTTAGTACTCATGATAATCCTGCAGATATGATGACTAAGTCACTTCCTAAAACCAAGTTTGAGCACTGCTTGGACTTGGTTGGTGTTCATTGTTAAAGAATACCCTTAATGGGTTTCATGTAAGAGGTGGAGAACTTGTTTGTTGAGAGTTCGTGGTGGAGAACTTGTTCATTGAGAATTCGTGTAAATGTAGAGATTATTAGAGTTGTGTGATCTAAATTCTAAAAGATTGCTTGCAAGTCAAGTTAAACAAAATATATTTTCTTTCTAGAAGATTTAGTATTTATTAATATAATATATTTGACACTGATTAGAATTAGGTTTTTTCAACCTATGAATAGATATAGTTGAAACTCCTCTTGTATAATTCCAATTCGACATTAGTGAATTTTCTTTTCCTTTGCCCGTAGTTTTTTTCCCGAAAGGGTTTTCACGTAAAATTTGTGTGTTCTATTTTTTTCTTTTTCTTTGCGATTTTTCTACATTGTCATTATCGATGTTCAATTTTTAATAGATAGCTTAGTTTCTTGCAAGTTGACAATGTGATCATTGAGTTTGATTGCCTCAATGTCATTTTTGGGCTCAACGGTGCCTCTACGTCTTATACTGAGATTGGACTGATTATTGCAGATTGTGTAGTCTTAAAATCTCATTTTTTAAGTTTTTTCCTTCAATTGGACAGGTAGGATCGTTAATAGCGCAGCTCATTTGTTAGCTCCAATAGCCTTTTGCTATGCGAATCCTTGTATCTAAGATAGTATTCCAAATTGCATCTCTCATGTTACTATTTCGAATACGTCTTTGTCTTCCACAACTCAGGTTTCAAACAATTAGGGCTAGATGTACCAGATAAGTCTATTGATTTGGGTCTTAAATATTTGATTGTCGATTGAGTTTTAACTTGATTGATATTGACATTGTTGTTAATATAGGAGAACATGCGTTGAAATGTATTATCCTCTTATTTAAGGGTTGGAAAATGACTACGAATAGTTCTAAATATTGTATCAAAAAAAACATATATGGTAAAAACTTAAAATAAAATCAATGTTAAAAAAATAATTATACGGCATAACAATATCTTTTAATTCAAATTTTTAGCATACAAAGAACAATTCCTACTTTAATGATCTCATATTGATTGGAATGATTTTAAAATTAATTTAATATTTTTCGACTTTTAATAACTTTTAGAATATATATATTTTTGGTGAATTACAATAACAAGGCAAAGCCCGAATAATAAACGCGACTTGTGCGGTTCAAACTAGAGGTGTTCATGGGCTAGGCGGCCCGGCCCGACGGCCCGCCCGAAATATGAGAGGGTTCGGGTAAAAATATAGGCCTGAAATATGGGTTTGGGCAAAAAACGAGGCCCGTTTAGAAAACGGGTCGGGCCTCGGGCACCACTTTTTTGCCCGGGCCCGGCCTGAATATAATAAATATTTTTTTATTTTTAAAATAATTTTTTGGTGTTTATTAAAAAAATAGGCCGGGCTCGGGATTAGGAATTTTTTTGGGGCCGAGCCTAGATAAAATTTTAGGCCCATATTTCGGGCCGAGCTGGGCCCGGGCCTAGGACGCTGGCCAAAAATTTTTTTGAGCCCGGCCCGACCCATGAACACCTCTAGTTCAAACCCAAATCACATTTGAGGAAGTGAACACCCTTAACCATCAAGTCATAAAATAGGGTTAAATTTTTAGAATATATTTAATGGACACAACTTTTTCTTTTTAAATTAAAAATATTTTAAATTTAATTTTACTATATAAATATAATTTATATAAATTAAAATATTGTAATAACATTTTAAATACTTGTTATTAGTAATAGGGCCCATGTATTTTATTTACAATAAAATAATACCGTGTGATTAAAGAGGTGATTCACTTGTCACAATTTTAACTACTCCATATAAGATATATTTTATATTTGCTTCCAAACCTTACCATACTATAACATATATATATAGATAAGATTAAGACGATTTTTAATTAAATTAAAAAAATCATTTTCAAACAAATAATTGTATTTTTTATAGTTATTGGTTGCTATTTTAAATTTCGAACAAATTAATTAAAAGTATGATTCGTAATTCGGACTTAATTTATAATTAGAAGAGAAAATATTTAATACACTATTATTAGAATTTAAACTTTCACAAATAAGATTGGGTTGATGACAAATGTATATAAAGTAAAATAAAAAGATTTTAAAAAATAAGACATGTGGCAACTTCATAACTCCACATACAACCAATATATAAATAGCCACCTTTAACTAAAAATGCTAAATTCACTAGAGTCTAAATAAAGAAGAATTAAACCATGAGGTTTCGGATAATATGTGCATAGCTCAAAAATAATGAAAATGAACACAAGTATCAGTGTTCCGTTATAGATTTATGTGCATGACCCACTGCATATTGATACAACTTATACCGTGATTTATTCATAAAATCCAATGACAGAATACGAGTCCATCAAGTCAAGCTCAAGCTCAACTTATAAGAAGTTCAAATTTGAGTTAAAATTAGAGACTGAAAGCTCAACCAAGTTTCACTTAAGAAGCTTTGATTAGATTCCATCAATCTGATTTACATACTAATTTAATAAATGTACATATTAAAATAAAAATTCAGCTAGGCACATGAAATTTGAATCAACCTTAAATATCTTTTGGGTGGAAACCTTAATCACCTGAGGTTTCCCTTGTTCCAAATAAAAGAACCGTGGTCTTCAAATTCGGAATATTCCATAAGCTTTTTAATCATTATAAACGAAACCCAGGAAACTAAAAGTTACACATAAAAGATGAGTCACACTGCTCATATTCATACAAACATTCTTGCAAACACATACATACAACACATTGGAAAACAAGGCAAATACATATTCCAAATCACACCCATAATCAAAGGATCTAAGGACGTCGAGCAAGGGCGACACCTGCTAATATAATCACCAGTGTCATAAAAATGACTGCTACAAAGGATCCAATTAAAGAACCCGAAGAACGCTCGCAAAAGGAGTGGAATTGTCTGCAGAATGAGAACCAATTCCAACTGGGGTTCCCTATATGTGCTAAGTACACAATTGCTGCCGCCGCTGAGGCTCCCGCTGTCAAAATAACCAACATTGCCTACATCACACAATCACCTTCTTCCCATTAGAGAACTTAAGATATCTAACGGATGATATTATTTAATCTGAACTCCAATAGTAATGCTCGGTTATTCAGAAAGTAAATTAATATGGATCTCTAAAAGTTCAAAATATTACCATGTCGAAAAACATCAAGATGAGCCTAGTCCTTTGAGCACTGCTCCTTAGGATGTGGAAGAATGAGAAAGCGAGAGAAAGTAGAAGATAGGCGCTTACAATTCCATTGGCAGCCACAAAGAAACTGACATAAGAAACACCATAAATGTTATAAATTTCTGACACAAGCAGAACATGTTATTGTTGCTTGATTGAAAGAGAAAAGCCACACACATGAATGCTGGTATGTCTCTGTATCTGGCTTTGAACTGAGTAAAACTATTAAAGAAGGGCAGCCTTTGGTTAGTTGTGGCCATTGCAAATGCACTCCCCAAGGTTCCTATAAGTGCCAGTATCCTGAAAATCAAGTCCATTACTGATACACCTTTTTGCACTGCATGACTCTTTCGCTCAACACCATTACCCTTCGCCATTTCTTTCTTCTTCTTTTTTTGTTGTTGTTGGGGAGGGGGGGGGGAAGGTAGGTATATCAACTTTGGAATTTGGAAGTGTCTTTTGAGTTTGTAAGTATTGAAGTTGATGAACTTAGGGAGATATAAAGCTAGGGTATTTATAGATGCATGTCTTGAAAATGTGGTACTAGTAGTGTCATTGTCCTTAAATTAAGAGAAGTTACCAATGTATCATGGAGTTCTTTGTATTAAAAGTTAACTTTCATTTTGCCTCTCTATTTAAAAAATGGGTAAATTAATTTTTATATATTAGATTAAAGAGCAAATTGTCATTTTTAATAAAAGTTTCATCCATTTGTACTATTAAAAATTGGCGTGAATAACAAAATAACTAGAGACAATGACATTTGGCATGCCATATGTATTTCATGTTAGCATACGAGATCAATTTTAATAGTAGAAATAAATAAAATTTGTAACAAAATAACCAATTTACTCTTTAATCTAATGTATAGGAGCTAATTTATTTTTTTTAAATAGAAAGAACAAAATACAATTTAACTCTTAATACAAAAACATTTATAATATTTTTATCAACATCTTTTAGATTGAATTGAAAACTAATATTTAAAATCTGAGTGAATTTTAAAGTCACTAACTATATGTATGAGAAAGGTAAATCTTGTTGACTGAGAGAGAATGTCATGGTTTTAAGGAAAACTCACAAATCTCACATTAGCTATATATTAAAAGATGGTTTATTTGACTCACCAAAAAAAAACTTTATTTTAATATGTATATATATCGTATTTAACTGTGAGCTATGATGAATTAAAATTAATATTTTTCAGCTAAACTTTTTAAACTTTGACATCGATCCTTTTAAATATTTTAATTAATTAAATATTATAAAATCTATTTAAAATTTCTTGTAATATATTTTAAAAAAAAATTATCCATAGAAAATTTTAAGGGTAAGTTAGCAATATATGCCATTTTTAGAAAATAATTAGGATTTTAGGTCGATTTTTTCGACCTCAACTGAAAACGCATCCTACAAAATGCGTTTTTAGGCAACAGTAACTTTTCCCCAACGGTAAAAAAATCCAACAGCAATATTATTTCCTACGGCTTGTTTATTTGCTATATAAACCCAAGCCATTTTCTTCCTTTTGCATTCAAATATCATTCTCCTAATTCTCTCAATTCTCTCGATTCATTTATTCTCTCAATTCTCTCAACTTTTTAGTTCTAAATTTTTCATTTAATTTCTCTCAAAGAATTGTTCTTTTAATTTTACATTTCGTAATTTCTTTATTTTTAATTGATTTTTATAATGCAATTTCACTTATTCGTTTGGATGAAAAACACGTTTTCGGCGTCCAATTGCAAATGGTAAGAAAATATTTAATTTTTAAATTTTTCTATGTTTATATAATTAGGCCGAAAATTGAATTTTAGAGATGTACATACACAATTTAACTGCGAGGGCACCGTGTGTTATTAAACAACACTTGCAAGAGGCGGGATTCTTGCACGTGTCTCGTATGCTCCGGGGGACTAAATTGGATCTTGCACTTATTAGCGCTTTGGTGGAAACATGGAAACCCGAGACACACACATTCCATCTTCCATGCGGTGAATGTACAATTCTCGAGGACGTAGCTTTACAACTCGATTTACCGATAGATGGGCCAATCGTTATAGGGGCAGTGGGCATTGGCGATTAGAGCACGATTTGTGAGCAACTATTACAACAGGTGTTGAACAAGTCTTTTGGTAGCCAGATCGAGATGAAATGGTTGAAAGAAAATTTCAATTATATCGACAATTCCGCGAGTGCCGTTGAAAGAGAACAATATGCCTGAGCATTCGTATTGAGGTTAAGTAAGGGTCTTCTGATGCCGATAAATATCAAAATTTGGTACATTGAAGGTGGCTACTACAACTCGTCGACTTGAAAGAAACGTGGCAACTTAGTTGTGGATCAACTATGTTGGCGATATTATATCGAAAGATGTGTCGAGCGATGCAACTACAAAAAATTAAAATCAATGGTTGTATACTCCTTCAGTCATGGGCATGGTACCGACTACTATTTTTATGTCCCCAAGTAAATGCCCATCATTCTTTCCCACTAGTTATCATAATATTTTTTTTTATATTTGTAAAATAACATATTATTTGAATAGGTGGAACAATGAGGCGAGTCATATGGGTATAGCGAACAAGTTCGAAGATATTTGGCTACTGGTAGATCAACGATTGGAAGCTGGTGTTAGTTTTTGAAATTTTAAATTATAAAATATTTACGTGAGGATTTGAAATTTAATATTAGGTACTTAATAAAATTTATAAATTTGTACTATAGTTTGAATTGATGTCATACATTGATCCGAGAATTCAAGAATGCATCTCGGGCGAATTTTTTACCAATCGCAATATCTAACGCGTCAAGGTGCCATTGATAGTTTTCACGACGGTCAATATGCACAAATCCGGTTGAGTGATGTGCCAGTTTGAATTTAGGTAAAATAATTTGCCGTCACCCTAAAACCTCGAAGAACTACATAAGGTCGACTTGCGGGGGAGAACCGATGAAAATTGGAAGAAATTCCACGCCAAATATATCTACATTTGGGAGCATAGGTATGATTTCATTCCTATAAGTGAACCAATTCTCACATCAGATTTGGCGACCTCTCTAGATATTGCCAGAGGAGGAAAGGACTAAACAAAGTTATTGTAGGTGGCCAAGACAAACCCGCATGAATCTTAGGTTGACAGTACATGCCTCGATAAAGTCATCATTAGCTCCAACCCCACATGAGGCACCGAGGGGTGCACCACCTCCCAGTCAATATGGTTGATATTATTCTGGAGCTTTCACTAACCCTATTTTTTACACAAGCACCACAGTATGCACCACCGTACCATGTATCAACACCTTTTGCAAGTGTATTTTTTGCACCACCTCAATCTCTAGACCATATAAAGTGCCAATGTCGATAACAACACTGACGTATCTACTATCTCCAACAATTCCAACGTTTTATTCACATTCGGGTTATGTGATATCATACACTTACCCATCAATAATGTTTTAAACACCCTCAACATCATTATTCTACCGAGATGGCTCATCTTCGCAACCATATATTAGTACAATCGATGATATACGATGGCACCCTCGGACGACATGACACTCAAGGACGGATAAATGAGATGAAGATGAGGAGTCGAAACCCCAACTATGAAGAAATCCTCCTCGTAACCAACACCTACTGGGTTGTGGTACACATTCAGCCCAACGATGCCGATGATTTTTTTTATCATGTAAATCATCATTTACTTTGTTAACTAACCATTTGTATTGTATTACATTTTTTCCATCCATAATGTACTTATTCCAATTATATAAAAAAGTTGATCTATTTTATTTTACATCAATAATATACTTATTTACAATTTAAGAAAAAAATTAAAAAATTGGGCTATTGTATTTTTCATATCAATAGTATATACTTATTTATTTACAATCTATAAAAAAATGAAAAAACTATTTATATTATATTCTATTGTATTTTACATCAATAATATATCCATATTTACAATTTCCCAAAAAAATGAGAAGCAATAAAAAATGAACAAATTGTTTGTTTCTTTCTTTCTTTTTCATATGTCTATCAAAAATATGAATAAATGTGTTAATCAGGTCTTGTCCTCAATGTTTCCCCTAAGTGTGGATATGTTGACTTAGTATGCCTTGGATTCTTACAATAACTGCATAACCTCGATTGGTCTATCCTCTCTCAAATATCCATATTGTCGCATATCCGAGTAGAATCCGATCAACCTTTTGGCTTGCAATGCAACCTGATATTCATTACCAGCTTGAATGGAGCACTCAATACAGATAGCCACATACTTTCAATTGGGATCGGTGGGAATTTAGATTTCTATACTTTATATATGTTTTTTAGTTTGTACACTTTGTCAACATAGCTCATGCAATCTAGACGTGTTGAGTCACATGCAGAAATTGCATGTGTGCATGAAAAATGAAGTGCTTGAAATCTTCCACAGTCACAAGTCCTTCATCCAAGGTATCACGGTACAATCCCCCAATAATACCATCATTGGGTCTATGGAACTCCATAACCTCGAAATGTTTGATTTGGACGTGAGTGACACACTGTAGACATAGAATTCGCTCTTTCTATATTTTCTCTAATTTCTTTCATCACATCCTCACACCAAACATGACTTTCATTTATTTGTCCAATATATTTTTCTGCTCACTTTGGAAATAAAGTTGCTAAGAGGAAATATGTTTCTTTGGCCACCGAGGTTATCAAAAAATGATGCATCCCCTTCAATATAAAATTTATGCATTCCGCTAGGCTCATTGTCATGTGCCCATATCGCAGACCTCCATCATATGATTGAGTCCACGACTCCTTAGGTATCCCATCGAGGTATGTCACCCCGTGATTATTTATAGCTCACAAGTTCTCCAACATTTTTTGGAAACGATATTGGTCGAACTTGTACCCTGTCGAAGAAAATAAAGAGCATATCCATGAATGTAAATATTGTATGTGTTAAAGAATGATATAGAAAATAATGGCAACTACATACCTATGTTAATAACATGTTGTTGCTCAGCATCCTTATGATATCGACCCATGTAGTTAGACCCTCTATGTCGTACATAATACCTGTGGTGTACACAGTCTTAGAGGCTTTCACACCGTTCAATTGCGACATGCATTTCTAGTCCTCTATTGGAAATGACGCATATATCGAGTTATGGCACAACATGCCTTCTCAATTTAGTCAAGAAGAAATCTCAATTATCAATAAATTCTTCTCATGTCATTACAAAAGCTATTAGTAGGATTTTTCGATTACCATTTTATGCAATAGCCAACGACAATCGATACTCATATCTCTCATACATGAATGTGCCGTCAATTTGTAATAATGGCTTACAATATCAAAACGTTACGATGCATAGCTTGAATGCAAAAAAAATGATAGGAAACTCTTTTTTCTTGGACAGATCAATCGTGGAAATGTGTATGCTCCGTTTGTAGATCAGTTACGGTACTTGGGACGTACTGATTCAGTACTTAACACTATTTCCTCAAATCAATATGATTTACCCCGCTTGTTATGCATATTTTCCATAGCCTTCTATTTTGTGACTCATGCCTTGTTGTACGACACGGTGTAATCTTACTAACTACAGATATTGACAATCAAAACCAGCAGGGGAATCCTAGGACTTGCTTTCACCTTAGGTAAGATAATGTTAGATATCATGTCAGAGATACAGTTTGGAATGATCCTATGACATACTTGCAACAACACAAGTATTTCAAAATAAGTAAGATAATGTTAGAGATCAGGTTAGAATCCAATCTCGGATGATCATGTGCGTACCTACGATAGCATAAGTATGTGGAGGGTTATATTTTTTAATTGTACATAATTCTGTCTTCTTTCTTACAGATGTCATGATTTTTCATGGACATTTGTTGTTATGTATTATGTACTTGGCCTTAAATTTTTCTAATTGGGATTTTGTAACATAGAAGTTGATCTCATGCTTTATATTATACTGTTGCACTAAAGCAATAAAAGCATCTTTTGAGGAAAATTGAATTCTAACTTGTAAATCATCGACATTTAACGAAGAACTTGCATAACCTAGTCTTCTATAAGGAAGTTCTAGAAATTCTAACCCACCTTTAGCTTGGAGGTCGACATTATACATGTGGGGTGGAGGTGTATATGGCATGAAATCTAGGTGGATTCCTCAATAATTATCTGAACCTTCACCGTCAAAACCACTCTCTTTTAGTTCAATAGGAATCGGCTCTAGTTTAAAAAATAATACAATTTTTTAACCATCCATCCTGGCCTCCCAGATTGGGTCATTATCGATTTCAGATACCTCTTCGTTCTCAGCTCCATATTCATTATCAACCTTAGTTGCATGCTTAAGGTTGGAAGTCATTTCGTCTGTACAGGTAGTAAGGAGTACATCATTCGTTCTTGTAAACCTTGCGTTAAAACCAAAATCACTTGTGGATTTCCTATTGGTGTAACTTAATGACATACTCGTATAAGTGTTTCTAGCATAGAACATCGACGTTAAAAAGTTGAAATCAAAAGCACTCACAGAATGTCGTGTCGGGGTGTTGAAGTTTGGGTTACCAACTAACCTCAACTACTGGATGGACTATGCACCAAAGTTAAATCGATGGTTGAAATTGATGAATGTCTTACCATTGATGATTCTGGTATTTCATGATAGGAGCTTTGCAACAATGCTGTGAACCCATCGCACAATCATATGGTTGGACTTTTTGCTTCTTACTCTATTCTGGGCATCAGCTGGACTTGTTGTTGAACTTGGAGCACCTTCATCGACGTCGAAAAAATGGGCATATAACTCTAGTATAGCTGATCCACTCAAGCAATGTGAATCAAGCATCATCTTGACCTCTATGTTGCCTCTAAACTCAAATATATCATATCTAATGAGGTTCAGTGACTTTAGATATTTATATTTCAAGCTCGAAATTCTTCTCCAGCTTGAACTTGCCATTTTTCTCTTTTTTTTTATCGAAACTCGTGGAATTTTGTGCTCCATTTGAAAGCCAGTTCTGTAGATTGGGCTAATGTAAAATGACCTCAATTTTAGTGTCACAAATTTGATCGTCGTAATAAATAATGGCTCTAATTCATGTACTCATCTTCAACCAAATAAATTGTTCCACATGTTTAAAATGAAAATACTATGTAGAAAATAAGTATGAATTATCTAAAAACAATAACAACAAAACTTACTTCAACTAATTTACTTTGTTGGCTCGATTTTTGAAATCCAAGTCTTTAACATAAACAATCTTCTTCTTATGCAAATCTCTTTATGAAAACAATCTACTCAAACTTTTAGTATGAAAGCAACAGAATGGTGGCTCATTTTATAGCAAATATTACCCCTGGATATCAAACATAATTTCAAAATGTTGAAAAAGGTTGGACATGACAAGTTTAAAAAAAACTTTTAACGAAAAATGTTTTCTTGAAAAGCCTGATAGTTTTTAAAATCATGTCTTGTTAGAAGCATTTTAAAAAAAAATTGGAATGTGATGTTTGAATTTTATTTGGGATTCTCTGGTTCTAAAATCTCTGGTTTAAGGTTAGGGTTACAATTCTAAATCTCTGTAGGACGCGTCTTCAGGTGAGGTGGCAAAATGGATGTTGCTTTTAGCCTGTATGGTAGCCACCTCAGCTAAAAACTCGTCCTATAGGGCGCGCTTTTAGAGTCCCATCTGTCACCTCAGCTGAAAACGCCTTTGTCTTCCCTCCTATTTTCAACCCTAACCCTAACCCGTGAAAAAAATTAAAACTCGAGAATTTCGAGATAATTTTCAAACATCCCAAGAATCTCGGGATAATTTCAGGCATTCTATCCTAGGAATTCTGTTCATGGACTCTCATATTTTTTTTATTTTTCCCTCGGGTTGCCTATATAAAGGGATGTTTGTTCCCCCTATTCCATCAACTCTCTTAGTCACCGTCCCTTACAAAATAAAAAATTCTCTTTTAAATTAATTTGTTTTGTTGACTGTTGAAATTTTTATATGAAAATTTTATTTGTGTTTGTGTTTGAGGGGGACAGTGTGATAGTTTTAAGGTGTGTTTAAGTTCATGGTGATGCGGTGGCGCTCAGAGACCCCCAAATTTCCTGTTTTGTGTGGGGATCGAACCATCACCTTAGAAGTCCATCGCATTGCAACTTCGGCTTCCAGCTTACGGTGGTTATACGGTCACAGGTTGAAGTATAACTAGGGCTCCTGGTTAATGGTGATTATACAGTCACGGGTTAAAGTATAACTGGGGACCCCAGTTGATGGTGGTTATGTGGTCATGGGTTCAAGTTTAATGCCACCAGAAAAGGATGTTTCATAAACCTCATGCATAAGTTTGATACCATAATCATAGGGAAAAACTAATGGGTTTTCCAGTATAATCAACTTTGGCTTTTTGCCCATCTCCACCAAATCAATATCTTTAACCTCATTGTTCGAAACCTATAACAGAGTTGGAGGCAAAAAGACTTTCAGGGGGAGGAGTGACTATGGCGCTGGAGAAAAGCTGAAAGTCCTTTCAAGGCGACAGTGGCTGTTGTGATTAAAGAACTCATTAATAACTACAATCGATGTCGCCCTCACTTGAGTTTTAGCTTTCTCTCCATCCCTACAGCCACTCCCCTTTGAAAGTTCTTTTCCCCTCAACTTTGTCACAAGTTTCAGACAATTAGGTTAAGGATACTTTTTAGTGTAGATAGAGAGAAAGAATAAATTGATTATACTGGAAATCCCCTTTGTTTTCCCCCATAATTATGGTCTCAATCTTATGTATGGGGTTTATAAAGCATCCTCTTCTGATATCATGAAACTTGAACCCGTGATCGCATAACCACCGTCAACTAGGCTCTCGAGTTATACTCCAACCTGTGATAGCATAACCACTGTCAACTAAGAGCACTAGTTATACTTCAACCTGTGACCATATAACCACTGTGAACTGGGAGCCTGAGTTGCAATGCGATGGACTTCTAAGGTGATAGTTTCATCCCGACACAACAGATGAAATGTGTGGGTCTCCAAGCGCTATCACATCACCGTGAATTTAAATATACCTTAAAACCATTACAATGTCTACCTCAAATACAAATAAATTTTTCTCCTCAAATTTCCAACACCAAACACAAAAAAAAAAATTGGAGATAGAAACAAAAAAACACATCCTAAATATGGAAAAATAATTATCTCAAACCCTAAATATTTTTTAAAATAGGCATTTTTATCAAATTTGCCCAAATTTTAAAGAATAAAAAGGTAAAGTTGAAAATTTCCAACCCAAGTTAGAAAGTGAAAATTTTAAAGGGATGAATAGACTATTATGGACGGCAAAAAATAGCATATAAAATAGTTTAAAACAATTAGTTATAAGTGTAGAGAAATAATCATAAAATAATTTATGTTGGGTTAAATTCTACTATTAGTTTTTATCCTTTACGAAAGGTTGGGATTTAGTCCTTATACTTTAATTTGGTCATTTTCAAGGTTTTCATAATCAAATTGGTGGTTGAGCTGATTAGGCCACCAATTCATTGGTCCAACTAGTTTGGCTGGTTCAATCGGTTCAATTGCTCAATTCAATCGGTCCATACCAGTTCTTAGGTCAACTGATTCAAAGCCCCTCTCCAAATTGGCACCTCGACCAGTTCCCTTCCAAATCGGTCCAACTGACCGGTCCGGTCCAATTCAAACAATCATGGTCGTTTTTAATCCCTATCCTTTTTGAATTTATAAAATTCCAGTCATCACCAAACTAAAGCTATTTAATTCATTAAGTTATGCTATGTCCAAAATTTGATGCGGTAAACATATTTTCATTTGTGGAATGTCATGTCATCTTGTTATTTCCACATATTACTCACTAAAAATCCAATTAATTGACTAATGACTATCATTTGCGTCAAAAGTTAAAAATTTTCAAATTTGAAAGGTATAGCTGCTACTATTTGGGTGACGACTAAAATTTCAAGTTTTGAAAAGTAAATGGACTAAACTTGATCAAATTACAATATAGGAACTAAATTCACAAACTTTGCAAAAATATAGGGACTAATAGCATAATTTAATCATTTATGTTGCATATAATGTTTTGGTAACTGCTTCATTACTAAAGCTTAAAGAAAGCAGCAGCTGTCGTAGTAGCTCTAACGTCTTATGTTTAGTTTAATTGAAATTATCAACCAAACCAAAGAGTATATAATTATACCAAAAATGGTGAATAAAAAACTAAATCATTGAAGAGAATCTCCGCAACCCATTAATGAGGAGCTAAGGAACCCCATAGTACGGACAGAAAACCAACAAACAAAAGGATTCATTTTGGGGCAGTTGAACTTGAATCTAAGAGTTGAGTTGGGCGCTTTTCTGAATCATTGAACCAATCCACTTCTTTCTCTTCCTCGTTTTTAAAAAATCTTATCATCCGCAAAAAGGTGAGCTTTTTCTTTCTTTCTTTCTCAACTGTTGTTGGTTTTGTTTTGAGTTAAAATTACATTCCCTAAGATAATTATTAATTAATGTTATTCATTTTCTAACACTAAATTAACTCTATTTAATAATATTTTAACATTAGTTATCGGTGATTAATTAAATAATAAAAGTAAGGTTTATGGTTTTTTTTTGTTGAATTATGATACGATGAGTTTAGGATTTAAAATTTTAAAGTTTGTGATTTTAAGGGAAGTGTTAGATTAGAGTTTAAGGTTGAGTACGATTTAGAGTTTAAGGTTTTAAAAGTTTATAAAAAAAACGGGTTAAATCCCAACCTTTACTCTTAGAAAAAGATAATCAATTGAAATTTGGTTGTAAATTTTATCATTGAGACTTAGAGACCATGAGAGTAGACGAAAGCTTTAGGTATTTGATTTTATTTGTCTGTTTTTACAAGTTAAAAAAATGGAAAAATTAAGCATATCTTCAAAAGTAATTAAGGAAATAGGTTTTTTTTTTAATTTAAGAAAATAGGTTGATTTTAGTACAAGTAGCAAAAACGCTTCCTGCAGAAAGCGTTTTCTGCTAGCGTGGCAAGAGAGAGGGGGAAAGCGCGTCCTCCAACAAAAATACTAACTATATTCATCTGATTAAACTTCAAAGAAAAATAAAAGAAAAATAATTGTGGATTGAATTTTAAAAAATTGAAAAAAGTTTAATAATTTTTTGAAAACTGATTTCATAATCTAATATGTCAAATTAGGCTCTCACAAACACTTGATGAGTTTGTTTTCAAGTAATTTACGAGTCTTTTCAATGTTTTTTTGTTGATTTTTTAGTTTCTAGTGTTAATTGTAGTTTCTTACCTTTTGATCTATTTGAGACCAAATTGGCAAAATTATGTCATTGGAAATGACTATGGCCAAACCTTGAGAAAAACATCAACTGCTTTAGGTGTCATGACACTAAGCCCCAATGTCTCGACTCCAAGCCTTCAAGGGTGTGACTCCAAGCTGATGGTTGAAGTGCAGGAGCCCAATGCAACTATCGAGGATGTCGTGATACCAGCTAGTCTGTGTCATGACATCGAGAACTCCCCCAAGCCAAGATTGTGTCTAATATCGAGGATGCCACAACAACAAAGCTTGGGTGTTGTGACACAGAAGTCTGACGGGGTGAAAAATAATGCAAGGGCAATTTTGTGTCCAACACCAACTCAAGTCAACTCATGCGCTCCAAGGGAATTTTGGTCAAATTTTAGTGTTGTAAACTTGGTTGTATTAAAGGCATACTTGATGCAAAACATAAAAGAGCCTCATTTATTATTTTTTTAGTTCTCTCTTTTATTCCATTCACCATTTTTAGGTTTTCAATTTTTTTCATTCTTAGCTTAGTTAGTAGCTGTTAGTTTTTCATTTTTATTGTAGATTTAACCTTCTTAAAATTAGACACAAATTTATCTTGTTATTTTGATTTCTCCTTAAAGTGCTTAATAGATTTTCTATTTGTGAACTTTCAAAAGTGTAAAAATCTCAACTTTGGCTTACTTTCCTTACTTTTATTGATGCTATCATCTTCAACAAAGACTCCTCCAAGAGTCCCTAAGAACTCCTCAATTTTTCCTTTTTATGTTTTATTTGATAAGTCATTTAAGAATGAGCTTGGCTGATATTTGTATGTTGGTGATGAATATGCACTAAATCTAATAGTAGTTTGTTGATTAAAATTGTGCATGGTTAGTTTTTGGGTCAGAGACTAAATCGTAAAAATTGGACTAATTCGAATAGACTTCAAAACCAAGAATCGGTGCTTCTAGGTGAACATTTAGATAGGTGAGACCGAGAGGAAAACCTATTATGAACCAATTTAATTGTCCTGATTTAGTTTACTGTGGTCGAGAGATAAACCAGACTAAACCATCTAATTAAGTAAAATGGTGACCGAAAGGTAAACTTGGACCAATTAGGAGTTTGAGCAATTTAGATCCTTAATCCAAGAATTAACTAGAAACACAGATATCAATCAACCACTTTATCTCATTGAATTGATATTTGGGCACTTTTTTCTATTATTCAATTTAGTCCTCCTAGGTGTAGTTTAGTGTAATTAATCTTTGATGATGATTTGTCGTAATATAATGCTTAGTGATTAGCTAACTATACTTCTTCATCACATGTGTTATCCTTGTTAGTAACCTCATCACCTGATCTCTCTTGGGTTCAATCCTCTGAATGCTCCATGTTCTATTGTAACACATAAATATTACAATTGACTTGTCACATTAGCAGTTCAGTCGCTTTAATTTTTAATATTTTGTGCTACTTCTATGCTCGACGTTCGTACATCGTAGCACGATCAAGTTGTTGAAGCCATTTCCAGGGAGATGTGTGTGTGATGAGTTAATTTATGTGATTATTTCATGCTTTACTAGGAAGATAATTAATGAAAACTAGGTTTATAAATACGAGTATCGCGACACCACTGCCGAGTATCAAGAAATACCCATTTTAAAGATGCAACACGGTGCCCTTTTAGCCTATTTAACAGTCGTTTTAGTCCCCATTCCTCTCATTTCTTTAGTTTTCAACCTTCAAAACACCCCAAATCACTTTTCTCTCTCCCTTTTCTCTCAACTTAGGGCTTAAATCTCATATCCATATTCAAAAATCTGCACATTACTTTTCTTTTCTCCCAGAATTTTAAATTTTCTCTTCGTTTGGGAAAGACTATGCAACAATGTGGTAACCGAGACTTGGCTTCACCATCAACAAATGATTAAGGTTAAGGGTTTCAAACTCTTCATTTTCAAATTTCTTCATATATTTTTTCCAAAATATATGGTTGCATCTTTATTTTGGGATACTTTTGCACTTTGTTTATAATTTGCTTAAATGCTCATTGCTCATTGGTATTGATATTCCATTTGCATGTATATTTAGATATTTGAAAATTTTTCATTGAATTGGTATTGATGTTCCGAAGGCTAGTTGGTTAGAATTTTCTTTTTTTAGAAATCTTATTTGCTTGAATTTGTAAAGAAATTAGCAATATGCCCCCAAGATGAACCAAACGAACTAAATCCCAACCAAAACACCCTCCATCTCTGGAATATGTTCCAGGAAAATTTAAAATTAAGGAGGGCGAGAAATTTTTCTTGGAACTTCAAGGGTGAACGGCCATCCTTAAACGTGGATTAGACCCAGCCTCCTCATTATGTGATGATATTTGGGATTTAGTCTAGTACCATGGATGGTACAACTTTTGTCTTATTTTGATAGCACATGTTGTAATTTTTGTCATATTAGAGTTTTACTCTAATTTGAAATACACAGAGAAAGATAGGTTGTATGTTCGGCATAAGAAGGTCGACATCTCCCCTCACGTAATTTGTAGCTATTATGGTGTTTCCTATTTTAAGGATGGTGATATTTAGACCATGGATTTAAAGCATTATACTAATGTTGATATGGACACCATAATAAGCTCTTTAATGGAAAATAAGGGAGAGTAGAAACAGGCACCATATTTTGATTTTTCCTTTGTCTTCTAATCAAGACATCATGTCCTTCATCGCCAAAATCTGGATGCAAGTAATTTGTACTCAAATATTCCCTGCTTTGAACACTAACACTATCAATGTTTTTCGAGTTGTTTTACTTTATTCCATTTTGCAGAAAAAGTAATTTTGCTTAAGGAATTTGATTGCCAAATATATGCGTAAGTGCGTTGAGGGAGGTAAGATTGGTATATATTTTCTGCACCTAGCCACAGATTTATGTCGTAAAGTCGAGTGAGAATGGAGCCAACTGAACAGTTTGACAAATCCACGAGAAGCATTATTGGTGATACCATCCTCGAACAGTATCAAGAGTTGCAAAGGAAGAAAATCTAAGAGGGGAACCAGCGCTAAAAGTAGAAAATGGAAATACCATCTTTTCTACTAAAGAATAAATTTGAAGGCAAGAAGTGTTGGAAAAAATTCGATTTAAAAACAGTTATTTCTTATCAGAAATTTAAAATTTTGAAAACCAAGCCGATTTTTTATATTTATAGTAATAATTTTTTGCCGAAAAGTATATGTGCTTTGTACAAGACAAATCTTTGACGTTCTTCGCTTTCAACCGAATGACCTCTACTATTTTCATACCACGAATCGCTTCAAGCATGGGCCCGAACAATCACGAATCAAACAAAGAATTAGAAATGATTTTCTTACTTTCAGTAGGAAAATAAATCTCTCTTTATAGAAACTGGTAGAATTTTTATTCACAAAAAATAGAATTTATACTTAGGAAATAAATTCTCACTATTTTTGGGTAGAACAAAAATATCTCAAAGTTGTGTATAACTTCTTGTATTTTTAGCTCTACCAATACCATCTTATTTATAAGAAAAGATAAAAGAATCCTGGTTGAATTAGTAGAATATAAATAATACTTATCTGATAGAAAAAATAGTCCCTTAATTCAACTAGAAGAGAGGGATGGCAAACCCTAATTAAATATACTAGGGTTATTGCCTCATACATATTGTAAGGGGTTTGGGGCCTCTCATGTATTGGGTCCAATAATATGTGTTTCTTGAACTTTTAACCTAGCACTTTATAATTTCATCCAACCAAGTATAAGTTTTTCTATTTTCCAAAATAAATATTATTTATTAAATTAATTAATTAATTTCCCAAGTAAATAATTTTCTCAACCCAATTCTAATTCCGTTGAAGTAATGGCAACTTTACCGTAAAAGAGACTATGAGAAAATATATTTAATTTTCATATTCAACGGATTCACAATGCCTAATTAATTTAATTCTATTCTTGAACTTTAATTATTTAATTAAACAATAATTCAAAAAACTTAAATTAATTTTTAGGTCACTTCCATACTTATGAGAAACCACATTCATTTCTAGATGTAACTCATTTCTCTAACTTATCATTTTCATTCCATTTTTGTTCATTTGATTCTACATGACATATATAATTAAGGCTCAAATGATCATAATTAAGTTCTAACTTTTTATCTATTAATTATAAACTCATTCAGTCACGATGTCATTCCACTATAGTATCGTGACTGAGCTCTTCTCAATTACATGACATTACGAAAGCTACTCGACCAGTGCTCGTCCAATGACCTCATCATAAGTGTGTTACCCTTATAAGATATTCTTAATCTCTTAGAGATAAATTCGTTCTCCCAATATGATCCTATTTTATCTCATTCGTTCTCCCAATATGATCCTATTTTATCTCATGGCAACAATTACATTTTCTTTCATGAAAAGTCATTCAATATCAAAATCGTAATTAAGTCATTTATCACAAAGACAAACGACTCGTAACCACGTTTACTTTTCATCTATCATGTAATGACAATGAGAGGACATCATTTACCCATTTCTTGGGCCATGAATTTCACTATTGTGAATGATGCTACATACTGTAGAAGGTATATATCTAATACACCAGTTTTCAATTCCTTATATATTTGAACTCAGGCTTTTACTTACATCAAAGTATATGAGTCACGCATACATAGTCCACCATCCACCAAAGATTAAGGTATGTCACATTATGAATGTCACGAGTGAATAAATCCATAAACAGATTCAAGATCTATTCTACTTGGGTTTTGTCTGATGTATTGTCAATCCAATCAGTCACATCTATGTCTCTATCTATTAGGAGTCATCCGCTCCGATGCTCAAGACAAAGCATCTCCCCAACTAGAATTGATAGATGGAATATTAGTCTTTCAATTGGTTTGCCCATTTCCAATTAGACTAGGGACATATTTAGGTTCATCTACTAATATAAGTTGTCTTTCTGTATTACGATCCAACCAAGTAATACCAATTAGCATTAGTTAAACATTAGATAATTAGTGAGCCAACATTTGCTTCCATTTTCCTTTGCATGAAAAAAAATTAAAGATAATATATAGATGCTATTAATGTAATTTCTATTACACCAATATGTTTGAAAATATACACGTGTACATAGACAGAAATACTACACTTAGGTCATTAAATCTAACGAGAATGTCCCAGAAAGTGGACCCCATGGTGAGACCGTCGAGCTGATATTCCTCAACCAATGGGTTGCCACTCTACAACCCTACATTGGCAAATTCATGAAGCAATAAGGGTGGGATGTCCCGTAGTAGCCGATGAATATCTACCCCGCATTTCAGTAAGGGGGTGAGAAAGGACAAAAAGATGCCCTGACTCCCCCATTTTGACTACTTCGAAGAGGAGTTTGAAAAGACGTTCATTCCTTCTTGTGAATATACATCATATCTGCATAGCTTATTTTGATAGAATAATATGAAGTATAATGTTTTTCTATAATTTCCTCTATGTTTATTTATTTTGTAACTTTGTGAACTAGGTTGATTTGTTTTCAAATTTTTTAATTCACGATTCATCATTCTTAAGTTGTATAGTAGAAGAATTTGTTTTGCTAATTGATTATCATGTCTCACAATTGTTCAAGAGTCGTCTAATTGTATTTGCTAGTATTTTAGGTGTTTGCTTAAGGACAAGCAAAGACTTAAGTGTGGGGGAGTTTGATTTGTCGTAATTTGATATATCAAATTAGGCTCTCTCGAACACTTGATGAGTTTGTTCTCAAGAAATTTACGAGTCTTTTTAATACTTTTTGTTAATTGTTTTTAGTTTCTAGTGTTAATGGTAGTTTTTCTTACCTTTTGATCCTTTTGAGACCTAAATTGTCAAAACCATGCCATTAGGAGTCTAATGGCTTACTTGAGCGTATGTAGGGAAATAACTATATCCAAACCTTGAGGAAAACATCAACTCCTTTGAGTGTCATAACACTGATGCATGTATGTCGCGACACTAACCCTCCATCACCTCAAGAGAGCAAAACATTAATGAAAAACCAACCTGGAGCATTCTGCCAAGGATGTCATGACACTAGGTGTGTTATGTCACGACATTAAGCCCCAATGTCTCAACTCCAAGCCTTCAGGCTCACAACTCCAAGTTGATTATTGAAGTGAAGGAGCCTAAGCTAAGCTAGCCCATGTTGCGACATTGAGAACCTCCAAGCCAATATTATGTCTACTATCGAGGATGTCATGATACCAAAGCTTGAATGTTGCGACACAAAAGTATGACGAGATGAAAAATACTGCAAGGGCAATTTTGTGTCAAACACCAACTCAAGTCAACTCATGCATTCCAAGGGCATTTTGGTCAAATTTTAGGGTTGTAAAATAGGTTTTATTAAAGGCATACTTGATGTCAAACAAAAAAGGGCCTCATTTATGATATTTTTAGTTCTCTCTTTTATTCCTTTCACCATTTTTAGGTTTTCAATTTTTCCGTTCTTAGCTTAGTTAGTTAGTAGTTGTTAGTTGTTCATTTTTACTATAGCTTTAACCTTCTTAAAATTAGTCACAAAAATTTATCTTGTTATTTTGATTTCTCCTTAAAGTGTTCAATAGATTTTCTATTTGTGAACTTTCAAAAGTGTAAAAATCTCAACTTTGGTTTGTTTTCCTTACTTTTATTGATGTTATCATCTTCAACAAAGACTCCTCCAAGTCCCTAAGAACTCCTCAACTTTGCATTTTTATGTTTTCTTTGATAAGTCATTTAAGCATGAACTTGGCGGATATTTGTATGTTGATGATGAATATGCACTAAATCTTATAGTCGTTTGTTGACTGAAATGTTGCATGGTTAGTTTTTGGGTTAGGGTCTAAATCGTAAAAATTAGACTAAATTGAATAAACTTAAAAACCAAGAATCGATACTTCTAAATGAACATTTAAAGAAGCGAGAGCGAGAGGAAAGCCTATTGCAAACCAATTTGATTGTCTCGATTTAGTTTAGTGAAGTCAAAAGATAAATTGAACTAAACTATCTAATTAGGTAAAATGGTGGTGGAATGGAAAAATTGGACCAATTAGGAGTTTGAGCAATATAAATCCCTAATCCAAGAATTAACTAGAAACATGGATATCAGCCAACCACTTCATCTCATTGAATTGATATTTGGACACTTTTGTCTGTTATTTTATTTAGTCATCCTAGGTGTAGTTTAGTGTAATTAATCGTTAACGATGATTTTTCGTAATGTAATGCTTAGTGATTAGCTAGCTAGACTTCTTAGTTGCATACGTTATCACTGTTAGTAACCTCATCACCCGATCTCTCTTTGGTTCAATCCTCAGAATACTTTATGTTCCATTATAACATATAAATATTACAACTGACTTGTCACACGTTTAGTCAAGCCACTTTAATTTCTGATATTTTGTGTAACAACCTGGTTTTGACCCTAATCGGAATAGTGGTTTCGGGACCACAAATCCGAACTAGAAAAATATTTTTAATATTATTTTGTGTGTTTATTTTGTGTGCATTTGATTGTGTGAACTTTTTGTGTTTTAATTTCGTCGTTAAAGTGTCCGATTTAAAAAAAAAGGGCTTAATCGCGTAAAATGAAAATTTAGGGGTAAATTTAAAAGCACCAATTTGTTGATGTCTTTTTAATTGGGAGGCTTAAAGGTGAAATTAAACCACTATATTGGATAGTGGGTAGTTGAGGACAAATTTAACCTTAATGAAAATATATTATATAATTAGTAAATAAGGTTAAATAAGTAAATAGTTATATATTATAATATATGATAAGTAAAAGTATGAAAATTAAGATTATTTCATCTTCCTTAGCCGAATATTTGAAACAAAAATAAGCCATTAAAGCTTGGAAAGGTTCGGCCATATTCATACCAAATTAAGGTATGTTTTTGCTTCGGTTTTTGATGATTTTTACGTTTTTGAGATCGTTGCTTTGAATACTACCCGACCCATGCTTGAATTTCTGATTTTGATGAATATCTTGAGTTATGCCATTGATGAATGTTTGTGTTTTGTAATGTTTGATGATGAATAATGAAAGATGTCTTAGATATTAACATGTTTTGTCTTGGGATTTTTGATGAATTTGAGTATTTAGGGCTAAATTGTGAAAATAAATTTTTGAGGGACTAAAATGTGAAATAAATAAAATGTATGGACTTGTATGAATACAAGGAAGATTCGGCCTAACTATAGTGTTGTGAGATTTTGTGTATTTTGTGTTTTATGCAATAGGGACTAAATTGCAAAAAGTGTAAAATGTTTGGGGCAAAATGGTAATTTGCCCATTTAAGTGTTTTTGGATAAAATTGAATGATTTGATGAATAAAAGGGTTAAATTTGAATATGTTTAGATCGCGAACCGAAGAAAACAGAATTAGATCGGGGAAAGTCGAAAGTAAACGAATAGTCGAATCGCGTCTGCTGATATCCGAGGTAAGTCTATTAGCAACTAAAAGTTATTAAGTTAATATTTATACATGTATACTAATTGTATCTTAAGTTGAGCTATAAATTAAAGTATAGTAGTTGAATAAATTTTGAATTGTAGATTATTGCATATATCATGTTCGAATATACAAATATGAACTTGTATAAATTATTAGATTAATTAAAGATATGTATAAGATATATGTATATATATAAGGTTCGAATGATTAAATAAGTATGCACATATATGTATAAACTCTTGAATTTGATTTGTGATATGTATGTTATAATTATATATATATAGATTCGAATAAGCATACAAATATACATGTATGGGTTGTGTATTGAATTGAGATAAGTCATTATATAAGTATATGAGGATCGATTATGTATTTGAATTTTATTTAAGGTATGTACGTTATATTGAATATGTGAGTTCAATTATATATATATGTATATATATATAAGTATAGATTTTCGAATTAAAAAAAAACTAAAAAGGTGAAATACATATACGAAAATGTATGAGGTTGAAATAGTTGTACGTGTATGTATAAATTCTTGAAATGAATTTAAGGTATGAACTATGTATTATTGAATGAGTGTGGTTTGAATGGGTATAAACGTATGTACAATTATTTGTATTGAACTAAAAGTATGGATTGTAAGTACAGATTGTAACCGGGTTATGTTTTGCCAATTTCTTGAAAGTGTGGTTATAGCTACATGAATTATGTATATATGTTTAAAACATGTGTAATGCCAGTAAGAGTTATATGAGAAATTATTCTCGTATTTATGCTATTCAGGTTATGTACCTAGCAGGCTTAATGCCGGTGAAGTAATTCAGACTTTACGTCTAGCAGGCTTAATGCCGGTGATACATTTCAGACTATATGTCTAGCAGGCTAAGTGCCGTTGTACTGAATCAGGCTTTAAGCCTAGCAGGCTAAATGCCAGTGAATCTGTTTAAATTGTGTGAGAATATGCAATTGATATATCTATGATTTTTGATTATATGAAATCGATGAATACATAAACATTAGGTTGTTATATGTTTGGTGAGTTTACACTTACATTCGGGTTTTGCATTGGTTAAACATAATTGTATGGATTCGGTATATACAATTTAATAAAGGCATATGTACATTAGGTATATGCGATTGCTGAATTTATAAATGCATATGGTGATATGTGGTTGTTAAACATATATGTTGAGCCTATGTGTTTGATAATAAATTATGTATGCATTTGAGATATATATATACATGTACTCATTTATATGTATATATATATTCGAATGTATGTGTTAGCTATGTATTCAGGTATAAATTCATAATGAATATATATATATACAAACGAATATAAAATGTGATTAGTATATATATATGTGTTAGATTTGAATTGATTTAAAGCTTACCATGAGTGTACATATATATTCGGTTATGATATATGTATAATATGTATATCTGCTCGATTGTATACATTCAATTGAAATGTTGTTTGTATAATGTATATTCAATTGATTTCATTCGACAGGTATACATATCTGATTATAAATGAAATGGTCTGAGTACAATAATGTATGAATGTTAGTTGGTCGTGTTAGTTGAAATTTTAGTAAAATAGATTAAAAGGTTATAATATTTATATATTTATATATATTTAATATTGCTGTAGACTTACTAAGCTATAAAAGCTTACTTCGTTTGTTTTCATTCATTTGTTTTATAGATTTTGGAGACGCGTTACGAGCTCGGGGATCGTCAGCAAAGTTCATCACTCTATCTACTATTTCGGTACTTAAATATTTGAACTCAACTTATGGCATGTATAGGCTGGACGAGGTTTTGAATGTTACATTATAAATTTTGTATATGAAATTAATAGCCATGCGAAAATGGCTTATTTCCTATGATTGAATTTGGTTTCGTTGCATATGTTTTTAAAAAAATGGTTGTGTTTGTTCGGTAATGCCTCGTAACTCTAATTTGGCGACGGAGACGGGTTAGGGGTGTTACATTTTGTGCTGCTTCTCTGCTCTGCGCTCGTAAGTTGTGTTGTGGTCAAAAATATAAGAAGCCTCGGATAAAATTTACAGTTCGCCTCATTTTTTCGTGGCAAATTTTACCATAAGAATATGAATCTTGGAAAATTTGTGATTCATGTCCGATCTTTTCCAACATTTTGAAAACTGTTTTATATTCGGTGGTAGAGTTTTCTATAGAATGAAGATTGATATGGAAAGGTTTTCATAGTTAAATTTCAAGCAGAATATTTGCATGTTGAAGAGAAGATCGTTGATGTTAAAAATCTAAAGTTGAAAAATCGACCCAACAAAATAAATTAGTTCAAGTAAGTAAATATGGTGTCGTTGTTTGAATTTGGTTAATGAGTATTTTTTTTGTATAATATTTTCGTTTTAAATGAATATTAAGCATGTGAAACAAGTTTGGTTGGTGAAGATGAGTAGACAAATTAAAGTCGTTATTTATTACGATGGTCAAATTTACGACATCGAAATTTGAGTCATTTTTGTATTAGCCCAATCTACAGAATTGACTTTCAATTGAAGCATCAAATTGAACAAGCTTATGTTAAGAATTGAAAGGAAATTCTTGACTTCAAGTTAGAGGAGAATTTTGAGTTTGAAATACAAATATCTAACATCAATGAACCCTGTTAGATATGATACATTTGAGCTCAAAGGCATCACGGCTAAGAGTTAATGCTTGATATACATTACTCAACTGGATGTTATACTAGAGTTATATGCCTCGTTTGTTGATGCAGAAGAAGGTGGTCTGAGTTTGACAATAGTTCTAGTTAATTTGTTTAAAGAATAGGAAGCAAAAAGTACAACCACACGGTTGTGCTATGGTTTCACTGCGTTGTTGAGAATCTCGTATTAGGGAATGTTGGAATCATTAATGGGAATGCATTCCTCGATTCCAGTCTTCGATTTCAACTTTGGTGTACAATTGGGGTTAGTTTGTAACCTGAATGCAGAAACCTCGGCATGATATTTTGTGAGTGCATTTGATTTCAACTTCAAAACGTTGATGTCCTATGCAGGAAACATGAGTATTGTAATACCCCAAACCCGGTCTAGACATTATGAAGGTTACATCGTTACATAAAAACATTATCGATTAATTTTTGAAAACATAAGTATTTAGAAAATTATGTGTGTCCTTTGACAAAAACTGCTTTTTATTTATTTTATTAAAATAGACCCAATTGCTTAACCACTTGCTTCGTAAAACATTGTATCCAATTTCCAAAACCTTGTAGCAAAAAAAATTTTAGTATTCCTAATTTATAAAATCTTAGTATTTCGTTAGTTATGTCGTCTTGTTTAAAGATACCAATTATAAGTAATAAATTTGCAAAAAAGAACAAAATAATTACAAAAACCAAAATTAATGTCCCAAAATAAAGTTAACAATCTGAAAGTCCATAATTAAATCCCAAAACATACTTGAACCGAAAAGTCTAAACCGAGCTCCGAAATTGCCGCCCAATCCTTAGTCTGAGGATCACCTAATATGAATCAAAACAAACGAGTTAGCAAGAAGCCTAGTGTGTGACTTGGCCTACATGCAGAATATTAATATGTTTACATACGCGAACATTAGAACAGAATTTTCATATTTTCAGAAACACCTATATCATATCAGAGCATATCCTACCCTTATCTGCTACACACCATCTCTGTCCATCCAATCACACCAATTAGGACTACAAGAGTCCATCCATCCAATCACACCGGTATGTGCAGTATGTCACTCATAAAAGTGCAACTGAGTTGCCAGTCAAAAATTACAGTTTAACCACTAGAATTGCAGTAATACTGCCAAAATACATTTCCTTCATCAAATCAAAACCCACCCCAATGCAGATGCAAAATCTTATTAACATACATATAAATCACATGAATTACATGGCATGCATACCTAAACATACTTTCACAGATAATACCATATCACATAAATTATTCAAAATTAAGCCTACTCAACATACTTTCTAAGCATACTCATGTGTAACATACCGAATTTTACGATTTTGTAGGCCAACAGAATGCCCACAGATCTAATTTTAGAGTCCCTTAATCGGACCCTATCGAGCCTTCAAATTGACTAAAAAGGGCCCACACAGCCTACCTATTCAGGCTATGTAATCACACACGCCCATGTGCTCCACATTGTCTGGTACACAACCAACCACATAGCAATGTGGTGCACACAGTCTATTACATAACCTACTACATGACCATGTGATATTGGAAAGTTTTAAAAATAGCCTCTATTTTCGGGTTTTTCTGAGTTTCAGTCAAGGTTTCATGTTAGTTTCACACACCTAATGATAGTTCTGATAAATCAAGCAATAGTACACTCCAAATCCTACATACAGTACCAAAAACATATCGATTACAAACATAAATTAACCTAAAATTTCACTTAAATACCCTCCTTCCCCTAAAAGAAAACAATCCCAAAATGACATTCGAGTACTTACTTCACAGAAACAGCATCCAAATCAGCAATTACTTTGTTGGAGGATTTCGATTCTCACACTCTTCACCTAATCAGAAACCACACGAACACTTATCACAATGCAGAATGAGAATAACACTAACACAACCCCACCTTGCTCAAAGAATGGATTAAAAAAATCAAAAAAATAATTCGACAAAACTTACACTACATTCAAACCATAATCCAAAAGCAAATACCACGTACAAACACTAAAAGAAAGTGGACGGCAACAAGAAAAAATTAACAGCAAAAGGAAAAAGAAAGAAAACTCAAAGAAGAGAAAAAAAATAAGATAGTAGAGAAAAAACAATAGAAGGAAAAGAAACGTGAAAGAAGTGGTGGTGAGTTGGACAGTTGGAGTTGGGAGAAAAATTAGGGATTTTTTTTAATAATTCCAAAAATATAATAAGAATAACTTATGCACATCCTAACCCACCAGATATTATAAAATTCAAATTGAATTCCAACTCCAACAAATAGAAAATAACAAAAATATTTCACATTTGTACACAATAAGATTCGAACACAAGACCTAAAGGTAATTGGAAGCCTTACCACTAAACCAGTAGGCTTATTCTTATCAAAAAAACTCGCAAAATCAAAAGGTAAGCCCTAAAAATCAAGTTGGGCATAATCCAAAACAAGGGAATCGAACTCAAAACCTAAAGCAAACACCCAAAGCACTTAACCACCAAACTAAATCAAATTACTTAACATATTTTAACAATCCAATTTTAAGAAAAATTAGGGCATTACAGGTATGCCATCAAGTTACACGAGTGGGAAATCCATAAGTAATATTGGTTTTAATGTAGGGTTGACAAGAACAGATTATGTTCTCCCTACAACCTGCACTCACGAAGGGACATCCAATCTGGTACATGAAATCGAAACTAGGATTGAAAACAAAGATAAAGTTGAAACCAATTATGATCTAATATGGGAGTCAGGCCCAATAGTCGAAATTGCATTATTTTCTAAACCAATGGTCATTTCTACTGAACAAAATGGAAGTGGTTCTGATAGTAAAGGTCTGAAAAATAGTGGAGGAACCCAACCAGATTTTATGGCATATGAACCCTCACCCTACATGCTTCATGTCGACATTGATGCTCAAGATGGGTCAGAATTTTTAGAACTTCCTCATAGAAGATTTGGCCGTGCAAGTTCTTCTGCAAATTTCAGCGATTCATAAGTTGAAATGGAGTTTTCCTCCAAAGATGTTATTGTAGTGAAATGGTATAGCATAAAGCATGAGGTTTATTTCCATGTTACAAAATCACAAGTGGAAAAGTATAAGGCAAAATGTGCAATGCGTGGTAGTAGATGTCCCTAGAAAATCATGACATTGGCAAGAAAGAAGACAGGATTCTGAACAGTAAAGAAATGTGATGCTCCATATACTTGTGTTGTTGCAAGTATGTCATAGGATCATCCAAAATTTTGGATTTTGACATTGTCTTACCTATAGTGAAAGCAAATCCTAGGATTCTCGTAATGATTTTGATTGTTAACATTTGTAGTTAGTACAATTACAATGTGTCATACTACAATGCATTGATTGTAAAATAGAAGGCAATGGAAAAAATGCATAAAGTAGAATAAAACATATAATGATATGTGGCAATGGTTGAAGGTATTGGATTAATACGTCCTAGGTACCATCATCGATTTGTAAACTGAACCTGCATATCATGGAAATCGAATGGTCTAAGGAAAAAGAATTTTCCATCGTCATTTCTGGATATTTAAGCCATGTATTGAAGCATTTCGGTACTGTAAACCATTAGTCTAAATTGATGGTATATTCAAGTATAAGAGATATAAGCATCAATTTTTGTTAGTCGTTGCACAGGACAATAATAAAAAAATCATGCTTATAGCTTTTTCAATTGTTTAACAAGAAATTATGGATGTCTTGGACTTCTTCTTGACTAACTTGAGAAGGCATGTCATGCCACAACCCTGTTAGATCTGGTGCCCTATGTGTAGTATTTTCATCTAAGTACACTTGTAATTTTTTTGAACAGATTGGTTAATAAAATTGTTCATGAATTACATTAATACTTTGTATATTTTCCCCACATGGTTTTTGCACGTAAAGCAAAATGGAAGCAAATGTTGCTTATTGGTTGTCTAATGTTTAACTAATACTAAATGGTATTACGTGGTCGGATCGTAGTACAAAAAAATAGCTTGTATTAGTATACGAACCTAAACATGTCCTTAGTCTAATTAGAAATGAGCAAAACGATTAAAAGACTAATATGTCATCTATCAAGTCCAATTGGGGAGATGTTTTGTCTTGGGCATCAGAGCGAATGACTCTCAGAAGATAAAAAACATAAATGTAACTAGCTAGACTTACAGTATATCGAACAGTACCCAAGCAGAATAGATTTTGAATTCATTTGTAGATTTATTCACTTGTGATGTTCATAGTGTAGCATATCTAAATCCTCAGTGGTTGGCGGACTATGTATGTGTGACTCATACACTTTGATGTAACTAAAAGCCTAAGTTCAAATAGATAGGAACTAAAAGTTGGTGTGTTGGGTATACGACTATCGTAGTATGTAACGACATTCACGACAGTAGACTTCATAGCTCAAAACATGGGTAAATGATATCCTCTATTTGGCATTACATGGTTGATCAAAAGTAAACGTGGTCACGTGTTGTCCGTCTTTGTGACGGATTCGAGAACTTAATTATGGATAATTTGATCACTATTTGATATGTCCAATTAGTCCCTCCGCTATTTGATTTATAATTAAGTTCCTGATTTATTATTATTAGGCAAAAATTAGGAACTTAATTATAAATCATTTGAGCATTAACTACATATGTCCAATTGGTCCTTTCGCTAGCTCGTTGAAACCAGAAATGAATTGCATGTTTAAATATAAATGAACGGAATGAATAGAAAAAGAGAAATAGGAAACATTCAGAAATAATTATGGTTTTCTCCAAAATGGAGAAATAAAATCATTTGGAAATAAATGTAGGTTTCCAAAAATGAAAATGAAAATGGAAACGGAAACTTGTAATCCTATAGGATTACTTAAAAAATGATGGAAGAATTAGTTTATGTTTTTGGACTGTTTTGAAACCCGAAAATGAAAATAAATCATTCGGTCATAGTGAACATGTTGAGTTGTGACATACTGAACAAAATTTCTCGAAATTTTACTGGGGGTAAAATCATCAAAATTTTACCGAGGTGAAATTGTCAAAAATTTTACTGGAAAAATTTTACTGGAGTAAAATTGGGATGAGAAAATTATTTAATATGTAAATATTAAAGTTTATTTTGGGAAATAGAAAACTAAATTAGGTTGGATCGTATTACATAGTATTGGGTTAAAAAGGCCTAAGAAGTACTTGTAATTAGACCCGATGTGAGAAATGCCCAAAACCCCTCATATAAAATGAAAGGGGCGGCAACCCTAGTAAAAATACAAGGGTGGGTTGTTCACTCTTCTCCCACTCTAAATAAGATGTTATTTTTCTATTTAAAATAAACATCTACAACTCTATAAGGGTTCTACATTCTCTTCCTATAAATAGATGGCACTGGTAGAGCTATTTACACAACTTTTGAGATATTGTTATTCTGTCGAAAAATAATGAGAATTTATTCTCAATTTTTAAATATATTTTTCAAGAATAACAATTTTGTCGGTTTCTTTTATAGAAGAGAGAGTTTCCATTTTCACCCTAAAAAGAAAAATTTTTCTAGTTCTATATTTTGGTTAAATTGGTTTGAGCCCACATTCGAAGTTGTTCGTGGTACGAGAATAGCGAAAAAGATCGTTTGGTTGAAAGTCGAAAAATATCAAGGATTCGCATATCAAAAAATACAGATGCGTATTCAATTAAGGTTTATTGTTATAAATATCACAAATTGGATCTATTTTCAAAATTTTAATTTTCTGCTATGCAAGAAAACCATTTTCAAATCGGGTTTTTTCCAACAAACTGATATATGCATCATTTCTGATAGGACACCCGAAATACAGGTTGCAATTGGTCAACATGAAAGCCTATGAAATCGTACACACCATAGGGATTGTATACATCGTATCATGGCAAATTACATGGGTCAATTCCACAAAGATGAGGAATGATGATATGTTATTTACATGGGTATGTAGTAAATATTCATTTTTTAGCATATACATTGTTTGAATTCATGGATATTCTTTATTTTCTTCGACAAGATACGAGCTATTCCAACATCGATTCCATGAAATGTTGAAAAATTTGCAAGCAATAAACACAAAAGGTATTGATTACCTCGACGAGATACCTAAGGAACAATGGACTCAATCATATGATGGAGGTCTATGATACGGGCATATAATAAAGAACCTAGTGGGATGCATAAATTCCTTTTTGAATGGGGGGACGTGTCATTTGTCGATAACATCGGTGGTGAAAGAAACACATTTCCACTTTTCAAACTTGTTTCTGAAGCAAGCAGAAAAATATGTTAGATAAGAGGTTGACACATTTGGTGCGAGGAAAGATATGGTAGAAAATGCAACAAGGGTGGACACTATGATGGTAGTGTGTCACTCACACACAAATGAAATATTTCATGTTACAGCACTTCATTTTCTATGCACACATTCAATTGCTACATGTCTCGGTATATAATCTAGTATGATCCCTCGAGGAGATTTTGTCCCCACACTAAAAGCCATGTACAATTCATGAATGGGACGGCGTCTCAACCGTACTTGGATGTATAGCCACCGGCCACCCACCAAAAGGCAATGTGAACATCTCAACGTTGGTGGGATTCAAACCCCCCATAACCTATGCCAAATAGATCAATAGTGGAGTATATGGTACCACTTTAGTCAACTCCACTTATTGTCATATTGTCAATATGATGTGATATGTTATTATTCAATTACTTTTGATGCCTAAAAATAAATTGCACTTTGTGTATAATTTTTCCAAATAAAACTCTGTCGTCTTAGTAATCAGAATAAGGTTTGTTTTTGGTTAAGTGGGTGAAGTTTTTTGTAGGGTTAGAATCGAATTGCACTAAACGGTACAATCAAGAATTGGGAGACTAATCCATTCAATACATTATACGAAACCGTTTATTAAATGAATGGGTAGATTTTAGGGATAAAATTAAAAAGAAAAACCTACTTAGTTTATACTCTTAATATTTTTAACAGGACGAAATTTGAATCTTTGGCCTTATAGTCTCATGTTAAAGACAATCAAATCAAATTATATACTTACTATTATCATCTTACCCATTATCATAGTTTTTACTCAAAAACAAGTAATAGTGAATGGAATACTCATTAGTTTAGTGTGCACAGCGAAGTATAAATGATTTTTACTCCAAACAAAACGTACATAATTTTTCAATCAATTAATAATAAAATAATTTAAATTAAATTAAATTAAGATACTTTTTTATTTATATTTTTATAGATAAACGTTAAAATTAATAATTAATAAACATATATCGACTCATTGCCGTTCACATCCAAGTACTTACTACTGATAACAATTAAAACGTTCACAACATTCTTCAGTTGACCATCGAAACCAACACTAACTAGATTGAATAAGAACAGGGTACAAGTTCAGATTATTGAACAGCTCCACCAAACTGTTATATAAATGTTAGATTTAAACACAATACACACTACTAACCATAAATGCATGTATTTCTCGCAGGTTCAAATCTCTCTCCCCACAACTAAAAATAAAATGTTTTATATCTCAAGTTCATCAACTCTCCAGCTTAGCAGGCATGTGCCCAGAACCTGCCACCAGGCCCGTTCTCATAAGAATATAAACACTCTAAGCAGCGGAAAAAATGTAATAAACAATAATATTGGGAGATAAAAGCCATATCACTTAACCAAAAAAACTACATTAACTTATGTTACCCGGACTCTTCATTTTCACTAAAATATCCATCTCCTACATTTATTTGGACATGGTAGAGTATGACCCTTCAATTTATAGAAAGCTTTTTAAAAAAATTGGGTCTACCCAAGTCGGAAACAAACAAATATCCAACACTCACCCAAGTCCAGGTAACATAGACACAAGCTCCGTTTTCTCGAGTTACAAACAAGAAGCAAAAACTTTAAGCTCTTACCTTCCTCTTGAGATCATTGCGCATGCCAAAATCCAAAAATCTACGGATTGCAGAAGACAAACAAGACATAGCACTTTCTCATGCTTATGATCATTCTGCATCCAGATCTGCAACTCCCTGAACTAGCAATTTTCCTAGAAACATTGCTATATACATATACCACTGAAAACCAATATCGAGTCAACACAATAACGGTAGACGACTCGATGCATCAATTCCCAGCATCATTAAGATAGTGCATGCCAAAACTAGCCATACATTATTATACAATAAAGTTGTTACATGATTAAAAGGAAATGCACCATTGGCAGTCCATTTCTCTGAGGATTAAGCTGAGGGAAAGTTCGGTATTTCATTTTGAAGTTCTTTTTAGAGATGTTTTCCAAGGTATTCCCTTGAGAATTTGAAGTAGGAATGCAAATGACAACTTGATTAATAAACATTAATCAGCTCAAGGACTACTGAGATGCTTTAGATGTTAATAATATACAATAAAAATGCCTGCAAACCAGATTGTCTTCTGCAATACTTTTCAGGGTAAACTGGTTAAGTTCAGGATAAGATCCAACCATAAATTCAGACAACTGAACAATTAAGAGAGAAAGCAGAAGACAAATTATAAACCAGGCACTTGGTACAACAGTCAGTGGATGGAAGAAGCAACAAGGTTTTGAACGACTAAACAAATGCAAAACTACTGAGCAGAAAAGACATCAAACAAAAAAGGAACTGTAAGGCAGCAACAGGCATTTCCGGCTAGCAAGGTTCTTGGGAGCACATATTATAGAGCTTGGTATTTTGGTAGCATGGACATGGCAAATTTCAAAGAAAATAGTAATATCTCCACATATATTTGGTCCTTCTAGGTAGTAGCATCAAGGTGGGCCCTGGTTCATCTGGTCTTCCGGTTTAGGCAGGCTTCATCAAAGTAGGCACTAGGCGGGCTTCAGGCTTCGTAAATCTCAGCTGTTTTAATGGGAATGGATAGGCAACAAAGGGAAAACAAGTGCATCAGAACCCTAAATATGGAGATAGGAGAGGCTATGTTATCCAACTGTCATACACTAGTATGTACCGGTCCAATCAGAGAATTGCCAGTTATAATAATCGACATAACAGAACCAAAGTAAAACTATAGTCTGTCAGCACGTACCAATCAAAAAGAATTTAGTAACCATAGTTTTTGCGCCGGGAAACAGAGTTATGGCTGGATAACCTGGTAAGAAAAGTTGGTGAGGATTGTTGCAGAATCCTAAGAGAGTAATCATATCTAATCAAAACTAAGCATGTTGTAGACATGGTTGGGGAAGGATAAAGTGGCATTGTTACCCTTGAAGAAAACTTTTAAGTCATGTAGTTCACATATTTAAATATGATGCTTATAATAGTGCAATGCTCACTCATCTCAAAGCATTTCTCCTGTAGTAGATGATAGTCATGAATAGTAATATAGGCAACAACAAAGACGTTCCTTTTGAGGAAAGAAAATTTCTCACCCAGAGGAACCACTGCGTCCTGATGAATAACCTCCATAAGCTCCATAAGCACTGTTACTAACACCAATCTAGAAATATATAAAAAATAATGATTACTCATGAGCAGTGCAGTAAGAGGAGCAATAGGGCAGTCACAAGAGAACTAATAAAAGGATAACGTGAACAAGGCTCATGAAACAGTTAAGTCCTCAAAAGAAATACCTGGGGAGCACCATAAGTTCCATAGCTTTCACTAGGAGCTAAATCACTGCTGCCATAACCACCAGAATAGGTATGCCCCCGTCCATGCCTCTTGCTCTCTCTACTTTCATAACTCAAACTATCTGTTCCCTCAGTTGGCATAGGGAGATATGGTAAAACTGGCACTAATGGAGAAACAACACCTTCCCTATCAAAAAAATTTGCTCTTAGCCGTGTTGTTATTTGTACAAGGGCATCCTTCGCAACATCAAGGTCTCCAGCAATCTGATAATAAAAAAACAGAGATGTTCACTTTATGCAAGTATTAACTAAAACAACTATGAACCAACAAATACAAAGTAATGATTAAGATAATACTGTCAAAACTATAGAAGTACTTCACCTGGACCATCTCATCATCTTCAGATGCAATCTTAGGAAGGTTTTCCTTAGACAAGATACGAATGTTAGCTTTTGTCATCCGCCTCATCTCAGTTACAATAGATCCTCCTTTACCAATAAGGCAGCCAATACGTGAGGTTGGCACAAGTAAACGGGTTGTGAATGATATAATTCCGGAGTCTCTTTCAACCTTCTCACTGCATCTTGGTTGCAACCTTGCAGCAGCTTCAATAGTAGGTGAAAATGTATCCTCAAAAAACTAATACATCACAAATTTTGGAACACTGTCACAAGCCTAGCACAAGGCATAACGTAGAGGATTTCTAAAGAAATATAATCAAAGTTAAAAGCTGACCTCCTTGGCTGATATTGTTATTAAGCAATCATCTCCATCGCTGCTTGAGCTATCAACTTTAATGACTGCACCAGATTCCTGCCTGATCTGGTTGATTATTGCACCACCTTTGCCAATTACACCTCCAATATTAGCATTCGGACAAACTATACGAAGGGAAAATTCTTTTGATGATCTCTCATCTCTTGGAGCAGAGTACAATGAGCGCGGCCATTCTCCAGCATCACCTTTGTATCCTCCGTAAGGACCCACCAATGAAGCTAATGGTACAATCGGAGCACCAGCAGCAGGACCAAGCAGTGCACCACCAGCAGTATATGCATTGGACATGGCAGAAGCAAGCAAGTGCTGAGATCGTGAAGGATTCTCATGAAGGCGAGATGCAATTTGATGCAGAGCCTTCTTCACAACTGCAGCTTCCCCAGATATCTAAAGCCAAAAATACATATATAAATATCCAACTGTAAGAGAACATCATAAACAGTATAACCAAACAAACAAAAAAATTAAAAAGAAACAAAAACTTAGAACATATTAGAATTATCTAGACATCCCAAAGAATAGAGACAAAAGACTTCAGTACTAAAGGCTGAAGTTTAAAAAGTGTTGAATTTGTCAACTCCGTTACCGGAAATGTTTACAGGCCCCTGCAGCCCTGCCACAGTAAAAAGTCCTTGTAAATGCCCTCAATATCAATGTAAGACTATGGCCCGAGCTTTGTTTTAGAGGGAAGGGGGGATTGCATAACAAATCAGAATCTATCTAAAAATGCAACCTCAACTATCAAAAAGTAAAATTACCTGTACAAGTTCATCCGTGGGCAAGGCACAAGAAGGCAAATCATCCTTAAGAATGCGGATCTGAGCACCAGTTTCACTGCGTATGTTCTGAACAATCTGCCCACCCTTTCCTATGATACATCCAATCTGATCAGAAGATACAAGCAGCCGAGCAGTGATTGGGTGGCCTTCTGATTCTTCATCACCATGCAAATCTTCTGCAACAACTTTGTCATGCACCCGGAATAAAGCATCTTGAGCAGGAGAAACAAAAATGTCACCATCTTCAACAGCATTTGTCTCATCCCGTGAGCTGTAGATAGTAACCACTCGCTCCTCAGAACCAGGAACTGTCTCACCAATTCTAATCTTTGATTTAGTGTCTACTCTTAATTGCTTCACAATCTCCCCTCCCCTTCCAATAATGCTTCCTATCTTTCTTACAGGGCATAAATACCTATAAACAGTATCTTCCAAATCAACAATAAATTGCTCCCTGTCATCACCAGCATTTCTCCTTTTATTTGCTCCATTATCGGGATAGTCAGACTGAGAACGAGCCCGCTTCCCATAACTATTTCTCTGACCAGCCATATTATCAGCAGAACAATTACCTGTTTCAAAGTCTATCAAAAGCTTATTTTCACAAAAAAAATTATGTTTGAATAAATACTAGAATTCAACCATTTGATCATTTTTAGTCAAATAGGATTTTTTTCAGAAAATTCAAGTGAAAGCAAATAGTAAAACTATATTGAAAACAGTGCAATTAAATAAATCCTTAACACCCCCAACAACTTAGCATTTCAACTACACAAATTCAAATGTGACCTACTAATTCCAACTTCGACCTACAAATTTATATTCTATAACAAACTAAACTCCTGCTTCTAATAACCCATCCTTAATATGACATATAATGAGGAAAAAAGCAATATCTCATAGATTCTATAACATAAAAAAGAATATCAAATCAAACCCAAAAATTTCAACACCATGCATATAAATGGTCTTCCAAAATTGACCAGGAAAAAAAGAAAACATTTTATCTATTCAAACCCAATAACTTGAACCCAAAATCACCCCCTCCCCCCCCTTCCCAAAAAACAAAAAGATTGCATGCAAAGATATTATAAATAACAGCAGAAAAAACACAGATCTGATAAAAAAAAGACTCGAAGTAAAAATAAAAATAAAAAGAACAGAAAAATCAACAGGCAATAATGTAAATAAAGGGGAAATAATAATAGGCTAAAGATGGGGGTTTTACCTGACAAATGAAATCGATCCTCAGAGAAGACTATGAGTGTTTAGACACGAAAAAAAGAAAATATTTGTTACGCCTAGCGTCTCCTCTATTTTTGATTGATTCTAGGGTTTTGGTTGACCCATTCTTGCTTTTATTCTGTTTTCTATATGCGTTTAAATAATTAAAGAGAAGCTAGTTTCCACATCGTGTGATGCACGGTTAATCCTGCCGTGTGCTATTGAAAATATGTTTTTTTTTTTGGGGTAAACAACTGAATTAGTAGCTATATCTTTACCGTGCTTTTATTTTAGTCATTCAACTATGTAAATTTTTAATTTAATCACTAAATTATTTAAGTTCAATTTTTTAGTCATGTCTAAAATAGCTGGATGATGTGACTTGTTATTTCTTAGATAAATTACATGAATGGTCATTCAATTATGAGAGTGTTTTTATTTTGATCACTCAATTATAAAAAAATTTTAATTTAATCACTAAAGCTTTTAAAATTAGAATTTTTAGTCACTATATCGTTAAGTTGATAACATTAGTTTGACCTAGTCCTTTTATTTATTAAATATTAAGTTTAGCTCTTTAACATTTATATCTTTTATCAATTTAGTCTTAACTCTAAAACGCCAACAAATTTAACTCTCAACATCTACAAAATTTGTCAATTTTATCTTAATTACTGGTTTTTTCTTTCTTTCTACCTATTCCTCTAGTCTCTTAGTCGATGTTATTCAACGTAGAAAAACTTAAAAGTTTTCAATTTCTTATGCCAGAAAAATCATAATTTATGGGTACAAATTTTTAACATTTTAAATTAAATAGTGATTCTCCAAGTTGAAATTTTCAAAAAAAATTAATTTCCGACATCAAAAACACCATAAGTCATCGAATATATCAATAAATGCAACCTAATCTCATCAGTAACATTAATTGTCAACTTATATGTGATAAGGTAAAAAAACATAATTTTATATAACTAATATTAAAATTTTAATTTGCAAAAACTAATTTTAATTTAACCATACCTTAAAAGAAAACATTTAAGAACTTTACTTTAGCCATGCATTCAATATTTTTTTTTTATTTTTTAAAATGAATAAGTTAAATTGCGGTAAAAGTATTATGTAGGCCTTATATTAGGGTTAGATTGTATTTTACCTTTTCTACTAAAAAATGGGTAAATTAGTCCTTAGACATTAGATCAAAGAGTAAATTGGTCATTCTGTTAAAAATTCATCTATTTTTATTGTTAAAAAATTAGTCTTTATATGTTAATATAAGGTACACGTGACACATCACGTGTAACTGTCTAATTATTCTATCAACTGCATCATTTTTAATAGTAGAAATAGATGAAATTTGTAACAGAAAGGACTAGCTTACTCTTTAATCTAACATACTGAGACTAATTTACCTATTTTTTTAGTAATGAGGACAACATGCAATTTAACTTCTATTATAAGGTACCATAGTACTTTTATTGTTAAATTACAAATGTTTTGATGTAAAATTAAAGAAATTATTAAAATGAATGTGTTGGAATTAAAAGGTATATTCGATCCAAACAGCCAGCTATACCATCTTTCAATTTTTAACATTCTTTTTCCATAAATAGAATAAGGGTGTTAGAGTAAAAATAGCAGTGGCAGTAAGATTAGATACTGTAGCGACACTATAGCATGAGACAAAAAGTAAGCTAAACACACCACATCGCACCCGATCACCCATCCAGACCCATAAGTAGTACTATTCATATGTTGTGTGTTGTTGCTAGCCATATATACTTCTTTCACATTTGATTTATCTTTAAAGAACAAGTATTAGCATAAAGATTGTTCGGTTATTATATTAACTTGGTATTCATCAAAATGTTTTAAGAAAAATTATTTAAATAGATCTTTATATAAATTATAGGTATAGGGAGAAAAATAAGACTCTGATGATATATTTGCAATATTCAACGCAGTTTCTATCATTGTTCTGTTTTCTTATGGATTCTTCAACATTTGATTTATCTTAGGGCTTTGTCTTAGTGTCATGATTTTAGTTTTCTCAACAAATACTACAATCCCATTTTATATACATTTCATTATTCATCATTCATGTTGAGTCATTGCCTATTTCACAGGACTAGAACTTTAGTCTAGCAAATTACGCGGCCTTAGTCGATTTCTTGGATTCAAATCTATCTAAATCAGCATTACTCTTGAAAACTATGAATTCTCGCAGAAATTCTCTAAGGCATCAAAACAAAGTGGAAGCAAAATAGAAAGAAACCACGAATGAACAGAAAAGCCACAGAAAAATAACGCACACCAAGTGTTTGAGTAAATGTTCTCAATAATATTTTTAACTCAAGAATAAAGTGATTACAAATGAATGGGGAGGGCTCTATTTATAGTTGAGCTCCCCTAAATCCAATGGTAAAAATCGAATTACATTAATGGCTGAGATTAATTCTCATCTAAAATAAGAGAGTCTTAAGGGATTTAAATTTTATACATGTTTATCCTTTAAGATTTATAATGATTATCCTGGTATAATATAATTTACTCAAGTGTTTACATTTTAACCAGAATCCAATAAGATGGGCCTTGAGTCTCTTCAAAGTAATGGGTTAGTCCTGTAGGGCTGAATGACCCCAAGTGAACATGAAGGGTCTGAAATATACGCATCAATTGCGGGCTCTTTTGTGCAGCCCATGACATTATCTTCCACCTATTCTCACGACACCCTCATCACATCCTCAGAATGAAACTAGTCTATCTTCTCTTGGAATTGCCATAAAGCCTCATGTTAGATCTGGTGCCCTAAATGTAGTATTTTCATCTAAGTACAATTGTAATTTTTTCGAACAGGTTAGTTAATAAAATTATTCACGAATTATATTAATACTTTGTATATTATCCTCACATGATTTTTGCATATAAAGTAAAATAGAAGCAAATATTAGCTCATTGGTTGTCTAATATTTAACTAATACTAAGTGGTATTACGTGGTCGAATCGTAATACGAAAAGACAACTTATCTTAGCAGATGAACCTAAACATGTCTTTAGTCTAATCAAAAATGAGCAAATCAATTGAAAGATTAATATGTCGTCTATAAATTCCAATTGGGGAGATGTCTTATCTTGGACATTAGAGCGGATGACTCCCAAAAGTAGAGACATAGATGTGACTGACTAGACTGACAATACATCAAACTGAACCCAAAAAGAATAGATCTTGAATATGTTTATAGATTTATTTATTTGTGACGTTCATAGTGAGGCATACCTAAATCCTGAGTGAATGTCAGACTATGTATGTGTGACTCGTATACTTTGATGTAAGTAAAAGCCTAAGTTCAAATAAATAAAGAATTGAAAGCTGGTGCTTTTGGTATACAGCTTCTGCAGTATGTAGCGTCATTCACAATAGTGGAATTAATAGCTCGAGACATGGGTAAATGATATCCTCTCATTGGCATTACAAGGTTTGTGAAAAGTAAACGTAGCCGCGGGTCATTCGTCTTTGCAATGAATGACTTGATTACTAGTAATTGATTTTTCATAAAGGAAGATTTAATGATTACCATGAGATAAAATAAGACCATATTGGGAGAATGAATATTATCCTAAAGAGATTAAGGATATCCTATGAGGGTAACACACTTATGACAAGGTCATTGGATGAGCAATAATTGAGTTGCTTTCATAATGATATGCCATTAGGGAGAGCTCAGTCACGATACTATAGTGGAATGACTTCATGGATACATAAGTTTATAATTAATATGTGAAAATCCAGAACTTAATTATAAATCATTTGAATCCTAATCACATATGTCTAATCAGTTCCTTTGTTAGCTCATTAAAACTAGAAATGAATTTAATATTGAATCAGATTAATTGAAATGGTAAAAATGGAGAAATGAGAAACATTTGGAAATAATTATGGTTTTCTCTAAAATGAAAATGAAAAATGAAATTGACCTGGAAATGATTTTATGTTTTTCAAGTATTAAATATATTTTAATGCTTCTACAATTCAATAAGGGTTCTACTTTTTCTCCCTATAAATAGATGGCACTATAGGTTTATTTACACAACTTTAAGATATTGTTACTCTACCCAAAAATAGTAAGAATTTGTTCTCAAGTATTAAATATATTTTCTGGAATAACAATTATGTTGCTCTCTATTAAGAAGAGATTTCATTTTCACGCTAAAAGAAAAGAAAACTATTTCTGATTCTGTGTTTGATTCAAATCGTTTGAGCCCACACTTAAAGTAGTTCATGGTACGAGAATAGTAGAAAAGGTCGTTTAGTTGAAAGCCAAGAACGACAAGGATCCGCCTAGCCAAAAACACATGTGAGATTTCAGTAAAGGGTTTATTGCTATAAATATCACAAATCGGTTTGGTTTTCAAAATTTTTATTTTCTATTATGTAAGAAAATCATTTTCGAACTAGATTTTTTCCAACACTTTAGCAAGTTCCCAATTAAACTCATTGTTGGGAAGTCTCTTCTGACGAACAAGGTACTCATGCCTTGGCCTATAGTACTTCTGTCGGATTACTCGATCTACCACGATGCACTCAACATCATGATCATATGAAATATTTACCCCAATTGGTGCTCGTTCAAAATTGCCTCAATTTGGATTCTCCGATCATGGAAAGACTTAAACATGCTGACAAAGAAAACCAAATGAACCTTGAGTTTTGTTGGTAAATCTAGTTTGTAGACCATCTTGCCTACCCTTGTGCAAACTGGTGTGGTGCAAAATCAAGTGCAATTTAGTAAGGACTGAGTCACCAACCTGAAACTGCATATCTCTGCAATTCTGATCAACCCATTTCTTGTTGCGCTTACTTACCTTGTGCAGGCAAGCTTTAGCTAAGTTATTATGCTCTTGTCAATCTTTAGCAAATCGATGAGTTGTTGGATTTAGTCTTGTATAACGGGTAGCAACAATATTGGGTGTAAGTGGTTGTTGCCCCATCAATATCTCCAATGGACTCTGATTCGTGGCCCCACTCCGCTGCAAGTTATAAGAAAATTGGGTCACATCCAACAACTTTGGTCAGTCCCTCTGTGTGGCATTTACATAGTGCCAAAGATAAGTCTCCAATAAATCATTTACTCTCTCATTTTGCTCATCAATTTATGGATGCATGCTAGTAGGAAAGTTCAAGTCTGACCCATCAACTTGAACAACTCTATCCAGAACCGGCTCGTAAACCATCCATCTTGATTACTAACAATAGATTGTGGCACTCCCTAATATTTCACCACATGTCAAAGGAACAAACGAGTTGCCTCATCAACAGGGCACTCATTGGTTTTTGGAATGAAGGTTCCATACTTGGAAAATCTATCAACCACAACAACAAACCTCGCAAACCCATCAGATTTAGGCAAACCAATAATAAAATCCATAGACACACTCTCCAATGGACGTTCCATAATGGGCAAAAGTTGCAATAAACCAGTCGACGTTTTCAGCTCTACCTTGTCTTGTTGGTACACAAGACAAGTCTTCACATAGGTCTCAACATCATCACCCATATGAGGCTAACAGTATCTGTAACACCCCCATACCATGTTCGACTCAAGGAACCTGATATAGGAATATTACATTTGGTGCCAAATTAATTCTTGGCTAATTACTAATATATTTGAACATAAAAACGGACGCTTGGAACATACTTAATATTTTTCCTAAGTACATGCCATTCTATTCAAAATTTGAAAACATACACTGTTGTTGCTTGAAGATGTGATGAGATGAAAGTTTGCAATCTCAAATTCAACGCTTCAAAAATCACTGTACTTAATCTGCGCACGGAAACAAACCGTATGCTGAGTATATTTACTCAGTGGTATTACTATAATTCAAATACTTAAAGTAAAATATTAAACTTATATTTTCAATCATAAGCCATTCTCTCTCAGTGGATTACTTATTTGTTCATCTTTTAATTTCATACTACCAACTAGCTTAATTAGCTTTAATCATTTCAATTTGCACTTCAAACTACTGTATCATTATTCATTTTACAAAGAATCTTTTTGTTCATATATTCATTCCAATAATTCATTCCATTTCATGTATAAATCATTCAATTCAACAATTCATACAATATCAATTCTGATTATCAAATTGTTCATTACCTCTATTAACAACTCATAATCTTTATACTTATAATTTTTAATAACCATTTCTTGCCCAAAACAATTTGTTTCATTAATAGTATTAACTATCTCAAATTCATTTCAATTTCCACGTTCTTTTATAATCAATTTACAGTTATTGTCTTTTAATACTCGATTCATACATTAAATCCATAAATAAATTTCAAGAACTTGTATTCAATTAAATTCAAGTATTATTTCACTATTTCAAATCATTTTATTCTCACTTCTCATTTCAATTCAATTTAGTTCAATTCAAATCACTTTTAATTTCCAATTTGTTCACATTCAATTTCAATAGCCATAAACATTTTTGAATCAATTTCATTCAAATCAATATTATCATTTCAATTGCTTACCTAATTTTACTACCATGTATTTTAATTAAAATATAACAATTAATAATAAATAGATTTGAATTATAGTAGTACAAACTGTGATTCTCATGTCTACTCCTTGTCCACTTTTTCTTTTTCTTTCTTCGTAGATGCCTCGGGTGTGATATTAGCTACGAAAAATTAGGATAATTTTCATAATCATTAATACAATATTAAATTATATCTAATATTTAAATTTTCCTATTCAATTTCTACCGTAAATTTAATTTGGTCTTAATTAAATTCACTTACTTTCCTATCTTAATTCATACTTTATTTCTACTCAAATTTCAACCAAACTTAGACATAACTATCTAAATTTCATCATAAATATCAAAATTTAAAATTCTTGAAATTTATTCCCTACTATGCAAAACTTATAGCTTACTTTACAATTTAATCCTTTAATCAATTCTAACTAAAATTTCTATCAATTAAACCCCTAATTCATCAATTTGTTCAACATGAACTATATTCAAAAACCTAAGAATTTCCAAAAATTCAACTTGATTTCAACAAAACTTTGTTCCAAAGCTTCTAAAACATCAAAATTAAGTAAAAAGGACTTAATTGACTTACCAATTAAAGTTTTAAGCTTCAAAACCTTAGTTTTCCCTATTCTTTTTCTTTTCTTCTTTCCTTTCCCCTGTTTCGAATTGCTCTCTGTTTCTTTTCTTCTTTGTTTTGTTTCTTTTCTTTTCTTATTTTAATTTATTTTATATATATATTAGTTAACAACAACAACAATAATAATAATAATAAATATCTATTTACTTAAAAAGTAATTAAATAAATATATTATAAATGTATGAATACTATTATTACATTTGTATATTTTTATCACCGTACGCTTGACTTTAATCTAATTCAATTCATAATATGATATTTATAATAAATTAATTTAATAATAAATATCTTTAGTTTAAAATATAAGTAAATAAATAATTATATTGCAAATTTTTACATATATTTATTACACATGTGTTTTATCATCACCATACACTTATCCTTATTTTATTAATTATAATATAATTATTATAATTTAACATAATTAAATTTATAACTAATTTATTTATTTATATTAATTAAAAAAATCTTAGATTTTTGTTTTGTTTGCCGCCTCAACTTATGCTAAATGAGTTATTTTTCATTTTGGTCCTTTTTATTTTCTTTTAATTTACAATTCAACTTTTACTCTTTATTCGCTTTAGTCCTTTTTCCTTATTACTCTTAATTAAGCTAAATGCACCTAATTAGAACCTAATTAAGTACACCGCTAGTCTCATAAATTTTTCTAATAATTATTTATGAACTCATTTCACTAAGACAGAGGCCCAATATTGCACTTTTTCGATGCCCGTGAATTTTGGGTCATTACAGTATCGGTCCTCCAAGAGAGCCAATGTGTGGTGCATACTTAAATTGTGCATATACATCCCGATAATCTGATCTTCGGTCTGATTATATAAACATAAAAAATTAATAAAATTAATAATGTTAACAACTTAATAGTTATTAATTAAAATTAAAAAATTTAATAATATTTTTTTACCATTTGCAATTGGATACCAGAAATGTGTTTGTCATCCAAAAGAATAAGAGGCATTGATATTTTTAAAATTATAAAATCAAATAAAATTAAAGAAATTACAAAATATAAAATTAAGACAACAAGAATTTGAGAGGCATTGAATGAAAATTTGAGAATAAAATAGCTGAGAGAATAAGATTGAGAGAATAGGGTTTTAATGCAAAAGAAAGAAAATAAGTTTGATATATAAAGCAAATAAACTAACCGTTTGAAAAAAAACTATTAGAAATTAGCCGTTGGATATTTTGACTACTAGAAAAAGTTATAATTGGACGAAAATAGTCTTGTTGGATGCGTTTTTTATTTTTCTCTCTAAAATAATCTTTTTTTTTTAATTTGAGAAAAAAAATCTAATTTCCTAATTAATTTTTAAAACTTTTAAATGCTAAAAGAATGCCATTATCTTCTTTTATTAATGGCCTTACGCTATTATTAAACAAAATGGCTAAATGCATTTTGTTGGAATGGCAAAATGTGATTGTTTTTTTTTAAAGATAAATTTATTAATTCATTCAATGAATGGAACCATACAATTTAAGAGAAAAACAAAACACTCATCATAAATAGGGAATGACAAGCTCTATTAACACAGCAAAGGCTTTAACCTCAGCATCAATAGAAATATAGAATATAATGATGTTGACAATTGGCTTTGTCACAACTCAGGCACGACATATCTAAAGTGACTACAAACACTTAACACGATATGAAAATCAACCCTGAATGGTCCAAAGAATTGAACAAAAATCGACAAAAAAATCGAGCATTCATCAAACTATAGAGGACGACAACAAAACTATCCCTAAAATCATTTGTAAAACTAAGATTATGTGAATAAGCAATACTAAAAACCGTACTACAAGAACAGACAAAAACTTCTAAAATTGAAGACTTATTAAACATTGGAAAAACAAACAGCAACAAAAAAACATATAAAACTTAAGACAACACAAGTCCAAATTGACTCGTGAAATCATTTATTATTTTGAAATATTCTCAAAACACATATTAAAAAACTGACGAAGAGCCATCCACTTTCCAAGAAAAACTACTGGTGACCGGTGAAATTTTAGCGAATGACAGGAATCGTCTTCTATTTATCACAACTTGTAAAGACAACAAAAATACCTACAAAATAGATTCTCAAACTAAAAAAGAGAAAAGACATGTGAAGTAAATGAGAAGAAGAAAGAAAGAAAGAGTTAATGGGAGAGGAAAAAAGTGAGAGTGATAGCCAACCCGAAAACAGACACCATCATCACTGAGCAAAACAAAGATAAAACACAAACCGCTTCCAAAAATGTCATTTTTATTTAAATGCCATTTTCTTTTGTAAATTCGCATGGCTTTTTTTTTTTCTTTCATTTAAAATTCTATATTTATAAATGAAAGGAAGTTACCTTCCCTGTCTATATAGTAACTACCAGGGACAGTTTTTTCTATATATAACTTCCATTTTTGAATGTCTTTTTTATAACTACCAAATACCAATCGGTAATTTTATTATAATTTCAAATGGATCCGACCTAACTTTGATTATATCCCAATGAATCCAACATTGAAGTTGGTTATTTTTTAGCAAATCAGATATGTCCTTGAAAGATACAGATTGTAAGAGGGCCAATTATAGTAATGAGAAATTAGTTATTTTAAAATATTTATTGGGATCAAAATAAATTCATGTTTATGTGTTTATGTTATTTCTATCTTTCAAATATTTATAAATTTATGTAAGTTTTAAGCGTTAATAAATTATGGGTAAAGTACCTATTTAGTCATCTAAGTTTATCCGTGTTCTTATTTTGGTCACCCATTTCAAAAATTTGTTATTTTAGTCATTTCCGTTAGATAGGTTGTCAATTTTAGTCACTCCTATTAGATAAGTTATCAATTTAGTAACTTCACCGTTAAATGCCTTTGGTCACCAAACAAAATGCTGACGTGTTTGTCTTTTGATTGGTATAATAATAAATTTAGCCCTTAACACTTTGCATATTTTATCAATTTGGTCCTAATTATAAATTTTTTAAATAAATTTAACCCTCAATATTTGTACACCTTGCATATTTTATAGAATTGTTGTATTATTTTTTCTGATTTGGCACGTGTATGGAATAGGTCCGATAAATCATTAGAACGTAAGTAATATAATTAAGATAATAACAGTATTTTTATAATATGTCAATTAATTAGTTTAGCTTAGTTGGTTAAGATGCTTGCTCTTTTACCTTAGTACCTTGGTTCAAATCTTGTTGGTAATAATTTTAAATCTTTTTTGTACTTGTTGCATTTATTTTTTTAATCAATTAACTGGGCCCATTTCGGTAAATTTTAAAAAAATAGGGCTTTTTAGGTATTTTACCCAGTTAATTGATTAAAAAAATAAATGCAACAAATACAAAAAAGATTCAAATAAATGCAATAATTCTGTAAAAAAAATCCGGTGTTTACTTCAAATAAATAAGGAAAATAATGATTTGAATGTTTCAAAATTCAATTTTAAACCGAAAAAATTAAAATTTAGAGGTAAAAAAGGATCTTTTTCGATAAAAACTGCGGCAAACCACCTTCTGCTGTTTGTCAGCGAGTAGATCTTGAAAAGTTATTCGAAATAAAAAAAATCGTCTCAATCGGACAACCAAGCGAAAAGTTATGGCTTTTCAAAGTTTTCCAAGCTAAAAAACATAAACTGTTCATCCCACGTTAGCAAATCGCGTTCTAGAGGGAGCGATTTGCTTCCACGTCAGCAACTCGCGCTGACGTGGGCGCAATTTCCTAGCACGTACCCTGACATCGCCCTGACATGGACGCGATTTCGCGGAAAATGGACAATTCCGGTAAATAATTAAATAATGGGCCCATTTCAGTAATTTTTGAAAAAAAGGGCTTTTATTGGTAAATTGCCCAAAGTTTTATAATCTAATTATATATTTTTTTAATATTTATATTTTGTCTTTTTATAATAAATAATATATGTATTCAAGTTCTTCAAATTACAACTTTTTAGAATTTGGATTAAATTGACAAAATGTGTAAACATTGAGGGTTAAATTTGCTAATTTTTTTTAGAATTAGGACCAATTTGATAGAATATGCAAAGTGTTAAGGGATAAATTTGTTAGTATGCCAATCAAAAGACTTCCGTGTCAGCATTTCGTCTAATGACCAAAAGCATTTAACGATAGAGTGACTAAAATTGACAACTTATTTAACTGAAGAGACTAAAATAACTTATTTTTTAAATGGATACCAAAATAAAAATACTGGTAAACTTGAGTGACTAAATAGATAGTTTACCCATAATTTATTCATGCTGATGTTTCCATTTTTGTGTATCTATGATACTAAAATTTTTTTTTGCTTATGTTCGTGTTTTTTTTTTGTATTCATGGTATTATAGATGTAAACCTTTCCATTTTGATGAATAGGTTAGTGTCCTCAAAAATGACAATTCGAAAATTTATTTTGGAGGAGCTGATTCCCCTTAACAATAAATGGGTTAGGGTATATGATACCACTTGAGCTGCGTATCTCAAGTGGTACCATATACCCCAACATGTGACCTATATACCAAATATTAGAGGTTTGAATCTCATTAAGGTTGAGACACTTACGTTGTATCTTGGCGGGTGGCCATATGTTCATTTACTATCGAGGTGCCCTCTCTGTGAATCGCAAACGGCTTGTCGCCCGGGGGTTCAAAATCCACCCAGGGAACAATATATTCCATTGTTGAGGGATTAGATTGGCGTCCCCGATGATGTCACTTCAAAAACTTTTCTCGAAGGAGCCAATCCTCCCTTACAATAAAAACCTATACGAGGACATATGGTCGAGGCGCCCCCTCCATGAATTGTACACGGCTCTCCATAAAGGGAGACAAAACCTTCCCTTAATGAATAATACCTTTCATTGTTGAGGGATCATGTTGACATCGCCGAAAACGACACATCAAATATTTCTTCCGGAAGAGCAAATCCCCTTCATCGATTATGAAATTTTTTAAACCTTTATGTTTCACTTAGTAATACATTTTTTGTGGAATTCGATACATTCTTGTATTTATGCTATATTTATTAGCAGTTAAGCAATTGATTAAATTAGCTCAAATTGTAATTAGCTTTGTTAGTTAAAAGTTTGTTATCCAGCCTGTATATAGCTAGCTTATAGATCCTTTTTATTCGGATCTTACATTGGTCAAATACTTGTATATAAGCTATTGTAAATGATTCAAATAATAACAGAAAATCATTTTACCAATATTTCCACATGGTATCAGATGTTCTCTCTTCCGCTTTTCTATTTTTTTTTTGATATTTGAGTTTTAATCTCAGATCTCTCTTTTTATTTTTTGCCATTTTCATGGCTACTGTTGATCCAACTCAGGCTTCAAGCCCTTACTATCTCCATCCCAATGAAAATCCATCATTGGTTCTGGTATCTCCACCTCTTTCTAGCTCGAATTACCATCACTGGTCACGGGCAATGCGGATGGCTCTTCTCTCCAAGAACAAACTTCAGTTTGTTGATGGCACTATTTCAGCTCCTCCTACTACAGATCCTCTGTTTCCAGCTTAGGAGCTTTGCAACAGTATGGTAATATCTTGGCTTAATCGTTCTATAACACCTTCAATCTTTACTAGTGTTTTATGGATTGATAAAGCCTCTGACATTTGGATTGATCTTCGTGAGCGTTTTTCACAAGGCGATCTTTGTCGAATATCTGATTTACAAGAATAGATCTATGCTTTTAAACAAGATGAAAAATCTGTCACTGACTATTTTACTGAATTGAAAATCTTATGGGATGAGTTGTTGCAATTCCGGCCTCTGCCTTCTTGTTCCTGTACTACACCTTGCTCTTGTGGTGTTGTTACCGCTGCTAGCTCTTATCATACGCAAGATTATGTGATTCGGTTTCTCAAAGGATTAAATGATTCTTATTCTGCTGTGCGATCTCAAATTCGTTTGATGGATCCTTTACCAACCATCAACAAGACTTTTTCCAAGGTGCTTCAACAGGAACGCCAATTATCTGTTGTTTCCTCTAAGGTGTTTGCTGGTAACACTATTAAATCTGGTACTTCTTATAAGAAATCACTATCTCCTTCTTCTACTTCTTCCTCAGTTTCTGGTGATAAACGCTAGTGTACTTTTTGTCAAATGCCAAGGCATACTATTGACACTTGCTACAAGAAGAATGGTTACCCTGATAGCTCTCGTCCTCGCAGATCAGTCTCTCGTGCTCACAATGTTATCTCAAATGATTATGATGATTCTTTGGAGGAAACTAAATCTGTCACTGCCGTGCCAAGTGCTACTTCTAATGGTTCTAGTATTAATCTTACTTAGGAGTAGTATGATCAGCTGCTTGCCTTGCTTCATTCAACTACTTCCCTTTCCAAACCACATGGCACACCATCTTCATCCCACCCACCTCATATTACCAATCATATCATGACCGATCCCTCCCAATCCTATACACTTGCTGCTACTGATGGTAATACTCTTTCCACTTCCTCTAAGGTTAAATTTTCTTTTTGGATAGTTGATACTGGAGCTACTGACCACATTACACATTCATTATCCTCATTCACATTTTATAAACAAATTAAACCTATCTTTGTTAGTTTACCTAATGGTTCAAAAGTACCTGCACATTTTTCAGGGACTGTCATTTTCAATGATACTTTATGCTTAACTGATGTCTTATATATACCACAATTCTCTTTCAATCTTTTATCTGTCACCAAACTTACATCTAACCTCCCTTGTTGTTTCACCTTTTATACATCTCATTGTACTATACAGGCTATACCATCTTGGATGATGATTGGTACAGCTAAAGCACAGCATGGACTTTATACAATGGATAATCCTGTTCGCCAGTTCACTTTTCCACGACATAATGCTCTCATCACTCCCACCTCCACCACTGATCTTTGGCACCATCGAATGGGATATATCTCTGATTCTAGGATCAAATTACTTGCTGGTTATATTCCCTTCCTTACCTTTCATGATAATACTGCTTGTAAAACTTGCCATTTTGCTAAACACAAGAAGCTTTCTTTTCCTGTAAGCCAATCTCATTCAAATAACATTTTTGATCTTATTCATATTGACATTTGGGGTCCCAATTCAATTATTTCTCTTCATGGTCATCGTTATTTTCTCACAATTGTGGATGATTATTCTCGATTTACATGGATTATTTTGCTCAAAACTAAATCTGAAGTCCGTGGTCATTTACAAATTTTTTTTGCCTTGGTCAAAACACAATACTCTTGCTCCATCAAAATTGTAAGATCTGATAATGGCAGAGAATTTGACATGCTTTTTTTTTATGCCTCTCATGGCACAATTTATCAAACTTCTTGTACTGAAACTCCTTAACAAAATGACTTAGTTGAACGTAAACATCAACACATTCTTAATGTGGCTCGTGCTTTACTTTTTCAATCTCATTTACCACAAATTTTCTGGGGGTATGTTGTGCTACATTCTGTCTTCCTTATTAATCGAACCCCAACTCCCTTACTTTCTAATCAAACACCATTTGAAAAGTTTTATAATACCAAATCTGATTATTCCATGTTCAAGGTTTTTGGATGTTTAAGCTATGCTTCCACTCTATCTTCCCACCGCCACAAATTTGATTCTCTGGCAAGGCAATGCATATTTCTTGGTTATAAACCTCATGTTAAAGGTTATATCCTCCTTGATACAAATTCCCGAGTCATATTTGTATCACGAAATGTTACTTTTCATGAAACCAACTTTCTTTTCTCCCACCAAAACACCTATGATTCCATCTCCCCCCCTCAATTACTTGAACTTGACACTACATATGATGATCCTTCTCCACCACACTCACCACAAAGAACCCAACCCCACCACCACCACCACCTTCTCCTCCTCCATATTCTCGTCCACAAAGAACCAGGCAGCAACCCACCTGTTTACAAGATTACCATTGTTATAATGTTACAATTGCTGCCAATCATCTAGGTACACCACATTCTCTTACTTCCTTTATCTCTTATAAACACTTATCACCATTACACTTGCATTATACTCTTGCCATTTCTGTTTTTATTGAACCTAAAACCTATAAGCAAACCATCCAACAGCCACAATGGATCAAGGCAATGCAAGCTGAGATTAGTGCTCTTGAAGAGAATAATACCTGGATCTTCACTACCTTACCAGAGGGTAAAACACCAATTGGGTGCAAATGGGTGTTTAGAATAAAACATCGAGCTGATGGATCAATTGAATGTTATAAGGCTCGATTGGTTGCCAAGGGTTACACACAAACTAAAAGGGTTGATTATTTCGAAACATTTTCACCTGTTGCAAAGATCACAACTGTCAGACTTCTTCTAGCTTTGGTTGCTTGCAACAACTAGTACCTTCACCAACTAGATGTAAACAATGCTTTTCTACATGGTGGTCTCCATGAAGAAGTTTACATGCTCCCTCCTCTTGGTTTTGCACCTTCTACTTCTAATCAAGTTTGCAAATTACAAAAATCACTCTACGGATTGAAGCAAGCAAGCAGACAATGGTTCTCCAAGCTCACAACTGCCTTACTTACCCTTAGATACATTCAATTTTCTGCTGACTATTCTTTGTTTGTGAAACGACAGCAAGATACCTTCACAGTTCTTCTAGTATATGTTGATGATATCATCTTGACTGGTAATTCACTCTCTGAAATTACCAAAGTGAAGGCCTATCTAGATCAACAGTTTCGGATTAAAGATCTTGGAGAACTAAAGTACTTTCTTGGCCTGGAAGTTGCTCGAACTACTGCTGGAATTCACCTCTCACAGAGGAAATATGCTTTGGAAATCTTAGAGGATTCCAGATTTATGGATTGTACACCTGCCAAGACTCCATTAGCATCTAAATCAAAGTTTACTTCCGATTCTGGTGCCCTCCTTCATGATGTTACTTCATATCGACAACTTGTAGGAAGGCTAATCTATTTGACATCAACACGGCCTAATCTTGCCTTTGCCGTGCAACAATTGAGCCAATTCATGGACAAACCTATTAATCAACATTTGCAAGCTGCTCACCGTATTCTTCGATACTTGAAAGCTTGTCCTAGCAATGGTTTGTTTTATCCATCTTCCTCTCCTCTTGATCTTCGAGCATTCAGTGATTCAGATTGGGCTGGATGTCTCGAATCTCGGCGTTCCATCACCGGATTCTGCATCTTCTTGGGAAACTTACTAATCAGTTGGAAATCTAAGAAGCAACCAACTGTCTCGCGTTCATCTTCTGAGGCTGAGTATAGAGCTTTAGCTTCCACTGTTTATGAAGTTCAATGGCTCCATTATCTTCTTCACGATCTTGGCACCACTCTTGTCCGTGCAACACCCTTGTTCTGTGACAACAATTCTACTATTCAGATTGCCAATAACCCCACTTTCCACGAACACACCAAACACATAGAAATTGATTGTCACATCGTCCGGGAAAAGGTAACCACTTGCATTGTGCACCTGATGCCTTGCAAATCAAGTGATCAACTCGCTGACCTCTTCACCAAGTCACACGCTGCTCAACCATTTCATGACATTGTTAGCAAACTGGGAATGCTTAATATCCATTCTCCAATTTGAAGGGGACTATTAGTAGTTAAGCAATTGATTAAATTAGCTCAAATTATAATTAGTTTTGTTAGTTAAAAGTTTGTTATCCAGCCTGTATATAGCTAGCTTCTAGATCTTTTTATTCGGATCTTACATTGGTCAAATACTTGTATATAAGCTATTGTAAATAATTCAAATAATAACAGAAAATCATTTTACCAATATTTCCACAATATTGTCATTTCATATTTCAATTATTTTTCCTATTACTTTTGTACAATGTCTTAGCTTATCGCGTGTTTTATATAATTTATTATGGTAATTTAATTTTAATTCTAACTTCATTTACTTGAGAATCGGATGATTTCATTATATATATTATGTTGAAAACAATTTCTATTAATTTTCTTATGCATAGCTTAAGGTAAATAATTAAATTTAAAACCAAACATAAAAATCCAATTTATTTTATCAATTTCTTAAGTGAGCTCATGTGATTTTATTTTGGCTTAATATACGGGTTTGTTATTTTTATTATTATGATATTTATATTTATTTTTGTCCAATGTGATAGAAATTATTTTATTACTTATAGAAAGCAATGTTAATTTTTTAAAGTTGAATTCGAGTTTTAGAGTTAATTTAACTAAAATTCATAATTAGTTAATAATGTCAGTAATTAACTTTTAAGAAATTAACCAAACTAAAAAAAATACTAGATAACACTTTATTTAATAAATTAAATAAATTCACAATTAATACTTAATTTAGTCTATTAATAAATTTATGAAAAGTCAAACCTAATAATATTAGTAATTAATATCCATCAAATCAAATTTAAAATTCGAATTAAATTGTAAAAGTTAACACCATAACTTTGTATACCAAAGATGTATAACTTTTGCAAAATAAAAGTAACATATTGGAAAAAAACTCACATGTAAAATTGGGTAAACTAGTATTCACCCAACTATTAGTAAATTTTTTTTAGTTACTCAACTATTAAAAGTACAAAATGATTACCCAATTATTCAACTTTTTTCTTTTTGGTCACTAGTTATTAAATTACTAACAAAAATAAACTTGTCAGCTTTTAAAATTGGCATAATAACAACTTTGGCACTCAACATTATACATTATGTCAATTTAGTATTGATTCCAAAAAATTAACCTTCAACATTTTCACATTATGTAATTTGGTATCTTTTCTTTTTGTAGTTTCACTTATATTTGTGACATTGAGGGGTTAATTTTAAAAGAATGAAAAAAGATGAAAATTATTGCCTTAGATTTTTGGATGTTTCTATTTTTGTATATTTCCAATCAAATTTAATTGATAATTTTTTTTAACTTTTTAAGTGAAAGCACCACAATAAAAAACAAAATTGGAAGAAAAAAAAAGACCAAATTACACAATGTGTAAGCGTTGATGGTTAATTTTTTTAGAATTAAGATCAAATTGACACAATGTACAAATGTTGCGGGTTAATGTTACTATTATGTCAATTTTAAAAGCTCACACCATCTTTCCATCATCCATGGTGATAAAAAAAATCAAATAATTATGATACTATTTTGTAACTTTTCATAATTGGATGACAAAAAAAAATCTTACTATTAGTTGGATGATTTAAGTATAGTTTACCCTAAAAATTTTGTTAAATTCAAGTAACAAATGATGAATTAAACATTTTATTTTATCTTTGTAGAGTGTGCCTCGTATTTTAGATGAAACAGAGTTGACGTCGTGAAGAAGAAGAGCCGTTGTCCCAACGACGCAACTACGACGTCCTGAGGAGAAGTAACGCCATGCCTCGACGACACGATAATGAACATCTCAACGAGCCAATAGCAACTTCATGACATGGCGATTTGTTCTCCACTTAACCAGGTTTTTTTCTCTTAGTTAAACTCTATTATATTTTTCCAATCTAACTTTAATTATTATAGAGATGCTTTAGTAATATTTGTACATAAAATTGAGCCTATAAATAGGCCCCTTTAAGAGAGGGTTTGTGTGAATTTTGATAAATCTTTATATTTAAGGTTCGGTGTTTATTTGTTTCTCTATTTTGTACTTTCCTTTTTTTAATTTTTTGTATTTTTAGTAAAATTTCTTGGCCCATAATTTTTATTCTTTTCAGATCAGTTTTTTCACATAAATATTTGTATCTAATTTTATCAAATTTAATTTGTGTTGGTTGCATAATTCGAATTCGACCTAGCAATTTTGAATGTGAGGTTTTTTAAATGAAGGACAAATTAGTAAATATAACATGTTACTTTGAAAGTTTTTCTTAAGACATGGACAAATCAGTAAATGCAAGGCTACAGTATTTGTCAAGTCTCACCAAAATTCCATCAGCGTTACGTCAACAATATAAAAAGAACCCCACCAGAACTGATTGCAGGAATAAATCTCCTCCTCCTCAAAGATATAAAATTCCCGTATTTTTCTATCTAAACAAATACTCCCTCCTTGCGAGAGCCCTAGATGTCAACATCAAGCCAACCTCAGTTCCGTTATACCCAGACGCCATCGAAGGTCCTCCATCTCCGTAATCTCCCATGGGAGTGTGCGGAAGAGGAACTCGTCGAACTTTGTAAACCCTTTGGGAAGATCGTTAATACTAAATGCAATGTTGGCGCCAATCGAAACCAAGCTTTTGTTGAATTCGTAAGCTTCTAAATCCATCAATAGTTTTTTTTCTTTTTTCTTTTTTGTAATTTATATACTGCCTTGTGTTAGGTTGAGGTCAATTATTTACTGATACTTTCTTGTGTAAATTTGAATTGTAAATTGGAAAATTTAGTCTTTTTTGGGTGACAGTTTGTTTTGTTTAGCATGGCAATAATAATTTAATTTTCGGCTGATTTTGTTCTTTGCAATGTAGATTTCATGGGTCGATGGCAGAATTGAATTTTTATTTTTATTCATTTTGTTGTGTTTTAGGGATGATGGTTTTGTTCCACTGTGTTAGGTTAAGGTTAATTACTAATGCGCAAGATGAAGTTTTATTTTTGTTTTCTTTTCTATCAAATCACAAATATAAATTTGGTGGGTTAGTTGGCAATTGGAATTTTTGATCGATGATGGTTTTATTTTTTAGTGTAAATATTTTATGGGTTAATTTCAATTAGTGAAGTCTAGATAATCTTTTTAAAGGGTGATCAGTGATGGTTTGATGTTAAGAAAAGGTGTTACTTTTATTTGCAGGCAGACTTAAATCAGGCTATTTCAATGGTTTCATACTATGCTTCATCATCAGAACCAGCACAGATTCGTGGAAAAACTGTGTATATTCAATATTCAAACAGACATGAAATTGTCAACAACAAAAGTCCTGGAGATACCCCTGGAAATGTGTTGCTGGTTACCATTGAGGGTGTGGAACCTAATGACGTGACCATTGAGACCATTCACTTGGTAAGTGATTATTTCTGGCACATGCATTTCTTCAAATAAATGCGACCAATTGTTACAGATTTTCTGTTATTCTTCTGGCACATGCATTTCTTCAAATAAATGTGACCAGTTGTTACAGATTTTCTGTTATTCTGCTAAAAGATTAGGTAGTTTAAGGTGTTAAAGCCTTTTTATGCTTAGGGGCTTCTGGTATTTGCATAAGGAATTGGAGTTTTGGATGAACCTTGCTCCAAGGAGCCTATCGGTATGAGTAAATGAAGATATCTTGTATTTATAGTTATAAATTGACCTGTTTTTAGTCCGTCTAAATCTTGTGAAGCTTTGTTTTGAATGAGAATACTTGTTGCGATTGTGAACTATTAAAATAGAAAGTTCATGAAGTGTCCTTCAGTCAACAGATTGATTGATGATCTTTTTAGGTAATATACCTCTGAAGTTAAAGGTACCATACAGTGAAAGTATCAGTTTTAACTATCATAATATACAATGAATTAAACTGTCTTTTTTTTCTTGTTCTTTTACATAATAGCATCATTTTAATTGAAATCAGTTGTATCATAGATGGTTATGCCCCTTATTTAAATTCCTTTGTTGGAGATAGTTTGGAGATATTGTCATGTACGTCATACTCCTTTCTAGGGTATATCCTGAGGCATGTATGCTCAGGTGTCATTCTGAACTTATTTCTCATCCATTTGCATATGCTAACAGTGATTTCTCCCATTATGCTATTGCTTGTGATGTTTGCTAGTGTTCTTTTTAATTTATATTTTTGAATTTATGATCTGTGATTGTATCTAATTGAATTTGGTTTCAGGTATTTTCTGCATTTGGTTTTGTGCACAAGATTGCTACTTTTGAAAAGGCTGCTGGATTCCAGGTGAGATGTCAAAAATATGCATTTGGATCTTTGGAGATTGCATATCTTCCAATATCATACTCATTTAATGGTAAATTTGGCAGGCATTAATCCAATTCACTGATGCTGAAACTGCATCTTCGGCGAGGAATGCATTGGATGGGAGAAGTATTCCCAGGTAAGTACTATAGCCTTGCATCCTCCTTCTTTAACACATATTCTCATTTTTCTCATCTAGCATCACTTAATTCTCTTCTTTATATTTATTGTACGATATGTGGTTCAGGAATTTCATAAAATGTGGTTGTGTTGTAATGTTTTATCATGATATTTTGAATTTAGGTACTTGCTTCCAGATCATGTTACTTCTTGTTACCTGAGAATCTCATATTCAGCACACACTGATCTGAATATCAAGTTTCAGTCTCATCGGAGCAGGTAAAAGTGCATCCAAAATATCATGATATTTTCTATTTAAAGTTCATCAATGTTTGGTCGTGTTCATTTCTGAAATCTGAAGTAATGATCCTGCGAAATATTTATTTTGGCATCTGATATGTTTCTAATCAATGTGTATGCTTTTTGTCATCTAGGGTGTTAGTGAAGCCTGGTAGTCAGCACACAGATGTGTTGTCATGGCCGCTTAGTAATTTTCTTAATCTTTTGACCACAGTTCCCTGCATTTTCAAATTACATTATAGTTGCAGTTGTTTATATGTTGATTGTGGAATTACGACTTTGGGGGCATCATGAGTAGGGGGAGCTTTTGCTCCTTCTTTCATACAAATAAATTTTGTAATTGACTGATCATTGGAGCATATCATGTAACATGCTAGTAAAATTAATCTGATATGATGTTTGAATATTGCTTTTAAACTTGTTTAGTGTTTCCCATTGCGAACCATTCAACTGTTGTATGCTTGCAATTATTTATTCTATTAGCTGAACAATTCGTCGTCATGGAACCTGAGTTTTTTCAAGTATTTTAAAGTCATAACAATAGTCTCTGCTATGATGTTCATTTTTCTTATATAATAAAAGTGGGTCAGCATGCAAATTGGCAGAAGCTTTACTTACTTGTGGGGGATAGAGACTTCTGTATGTTATTGTAATTTTTATTAATAACATTCATTTGTTGTATTCCATAAAAATATTATCTATTTTGCTTCTCTTTGAACATTAGGAAGTGTTTCTGGAAGCATTGGTCGAATTCAAGGCTGTAGCATTCAGAGAATGAGTTGTAATTTTGCTAAGAGTCTTCAATTGGCATGTATTTGAAAGCTTTGAGTTGCTATTTGCTATATGGTTGGAACCAACTGGATGCAGTTAGAGTGATTGATCTACTATTCCTGTCAAACAAGATGGTTCTTGACTTGAACCCATAGTTTTTCATGTCATCTGATCATCTCGATTACATTTGCAGTATCATCTCTTTGTTACCATAAATCATTTATCCTTACTAGATGCAAATTTCTATTTGACATCAGGTGATGCATTTGTACTTAATGTGATCTGATTTTGTTTGCTCATTTTATGCAGGGACTATACCAATCCTTACCTTCCTGTGAATCCTACTGCAATGGAAGGACTTATGCAGGTAGATTTTTCAGTTACAAACATTTGACCTGTTTTATAAGTTGGGTATTCATTAATTTGTGGTAATCTCCAGCCTGTAGTTGGTCCGGATGGAAAAAAGCAAGAACCTCAGAGTAATGTGCTACTTGCTTCAATTGAAAATATGCAGTATGCTGTGACAGTTGATGTTCTTCACACGGTAGGATGTTGTGTTGCTGCCCCATTGGCATGCCAGTACTGGATTCTTGCTTGAAAATTTTCTCATATTTTTATTCTACTGGTTACATATTGTAGGTGTTCTCAGCATCTGGCACGGTCCAAAAGATTGCCATATTTGAGAAGAATGGTGGAACACAGGCACTTATTCAATATCCCGGTATGCTTTCATTACATGAATTCTGAATTTGTTTATTTCCGTCTTCAGTAATCCATACATACCTAATGATTTGATACCCAATTATCCTTCCATGCAAAGAGGACTTGGACAATTGAGTTTTTTCTCTTTTTTGGTCATTCTTTCCCTACTTCACGAACCTTTCCTACATATGGTATTTTAAAAAAATTTTATTTCATTATTAAGGTGGGCACCTAGGCACTAATGAAAGACCGGACAGTATATGTGCCTCACCACTCTTTGTGAAGGGAATTTGTTAAGATGCATCTTCGGCACCTTTGCAAAAGCAAAAGCAAATCAGATCTAATGTCTTCTCTTTTAAAGTTTCATGCAAAGTGCATTGATGTGTATATTATATAATAACTATAATACCATTCTCTTGGCTTCGCTTTGTTCGGTTTCATTTGAAATTTGTTCTCTTTCTGATGATTGTGGGATACTTTTTTCCACACCTTATCTCAAAGATTTGAACTTTGAGAGCGTCCAGGTCTATGGGATGTGCCTTGGGGACCATTAGACATGTAATGACCTGCAAATTACTTGGTTTTGTAATTCATGTTTTTACGTTAGAGAGTATTTTGATCGATTTTACTGATGTTGAATGTATTATATCCAGATGTTACAACCGCAGCAGTTGCCAAAGAATCCTTAGAGGGACACTGCATATATGATGGTGGCTATTGTAAGCTTCATCTATCATACTCTCGTCATACTGATCTCAATGTAAAGGTATAAATATGTGCTTTTTGAGTTAATGTAGGAAAAATAACTTAGGACTTCATTAGAAGATAAAGGGAATCTGTTCTTGATTGGGAAAAAAAGGGGATCTTGTCCTTAAATTGTATGCTTCTTGACTATGTTATTCGAATTTGGATATAAGCGTCAGATAAGTGTATGTGTCTGGCACAGGTATGCTCAAATTTTTAATAAGTTTTTCCCTATATTTAAAGGTTCCCTGGAGGATCCCTACATTCATATCCAAAAATGTGTACTTAAAGAAAAATAAAGTCATAGCAATGTTGTCACATGATTCTGATGAGTTCATCTTTTGCCGCAGGCATACAGTGATAAAAGTAGAGATTACACAATCTCAGACCCGAGTTTGCTTGCAACACAAGTTCCGGGATTGCCTGCTGCTCCAAATGCTTGGCAGAATCCTCAGGGTGTTCCGGTGCACCTTGGTACTGACTATTCGGCTTCAGCTGCAATACAGGGTCAACCTCTTGCTGGACAAGTTCCTGCTTGGGATCCAAATTTTCAGGCTAGGCTGCCATATGGATCAGTTCCTGGTCAAACATATCAATCGTTGACAGCCCCTACATACGTTAATGTGGCAAGACCTGCAGGTTCATCACCCCTTTCACAACCTGGTGCATCTTCCATGCCCATGCAGCAGCAGCAGCAGCCGCCATGGGCTAATGTTAGACAAGGAGGTGCAGCGGAGCTGGGTCAGCCTCCTTATTACAGTCGATGACCTGTGTCTATTCTATAATGAAATTAAATGATCCTTTGTCTATCTTATATTCCTCATAAGGATTCGCCAATTGGATCTCTTAAGTTATGACTGAAATTAAATTTTTTTTTTATTGGATTGGAAGTGTTGTTTTTTTTGTTTGTTTTGGAAACCATCTCCACCATTGATGCCAAAAAGAGGTAGCGCTGAAAATGAAATGGTAAATTAATGTACAAGAGATGCTTTCATGCTAAAATTGAAGTTGTGATTTAGAAATGATGAAGGTGCCTGCAATTTCAATCATCCTGACACCCTTTTTCATCAAGTATTTGTGTCCAGAGATAAACTCTCATGAACTCTTCACATGGGGAATTTTGGGAAAGAAAAGGGAAATATATTGTGGGACTGTACACTTTGATATACCGTGAGTAGGTAAAGTAAGTGGTTGTAAATGCGTTTAGAGTATTTATAAAATAGTCGAACACCATTCCCTATTTAAAGTATAACATATTATAGCACATTTATGCACAGCATTGAGTTTGCCATTTCAAGACAGGTTCAGATTCTTTCAGTTTCAGCTCATTTATGCACAGCAGTGCTTGAACAACACTATGTTTTGCCTAACATGTTTTATTCCCATGATAATGTCCGATCATTAGAACAAGTTTCCTTGAAGTGTTATCTTTTCAATCCAAACCCACCATATGATCTACCTTTTGCTTCACTCAAAACCCTTTGCTTCTTTGATCGTGCGATTGACGATGAAACTTTAAAGGCGTTGGTTTCTAAGTTCCCTGTTCTTGAAGGCTTCACAATTGACCGGCGCCATAGATTACGTAACTTTAAAGTTTGTGTCGAAGTATGAGGCTTAAGCACCTAGTACTTAGATGCATAGGGGACCATTATTTGAATCTAGAAATTGATGTGTCAAGCTTGTCAACTTTTAAATTCTGTGGAGATTTAATGAAGATTTCTTTCACTTCTTTGCCTTCCATTGTTGAAGCCACCGTTTTTCAATGGAGTTATAGAACATATGGGCAAGAATTTTCCATTAGAACATGGTTAAGAAATCTTGTCCATGTAAAGCAACTCAGTGTGAATTCTTGGTTTTCTCAGGTATATTTATTTCTCAGTAACTATTTGTTGCTTTGTTTTAAATGGATTTTGATTGTTTAATTGAAGTCTCATCTCCATTTTTTGTTCTTGGTATGGAAAGTTTCTTGCTAGAGAACAATAGGTAAACAAAAATGAATGGAAGATTTTCAAAAATCTTAAGGTCTTTTCTTGGTCTGGTCCATCGGCAAAAGAGTGTGAGCTCATAGCGCTAATTGCCTTCTTGGGTTATTGCCCCTCTTTGGAGATGATTGAAATAGATGTGAATAATTACTCGGTTTCCTTAATTCTCATCATTCTATTTGCACTATGATTCTTGATGGATTTGCAGTTTAGATCTTCGTATTGGGAAGAAGCTGGTGGGAGTAGACCAGCTTTTGCTTTGGAGCCTCCTTTTGTTGAGCTGAAAAAAGGAGATGGACAACTAACAACAGAGTTTCTGCATAATGTGAAGGAAATTAGGGTACATCATTTCTTTGGCTATAAAAGTGAGATTGAATTTATTAAGCATTTGTTGCAACAGGCAGTTATTCTTGAGACGTTATCTTTAACCTATCATAGGTTTGAATTTGATCTTGAATTTAGTGATAGATGTAATAATAGCCCTAAAGAGTTAGTTGAAGAGGAAATTTTTAGCTTGCCTAGAGTTTCCTCTCTTGTTCATATATTGTTTCATTAGACAAATTATTAGAAGTTCAAAACCTGAGAAGGTTGAATGCTATGATGTTTGGAAGAGGAACAGATGCTCTAAAATTATTAAATATTTGGGTCCAATCATCTATTACGACATCATTTGCCTTTGTTCATTACACAACAGTTTCATTCACCTCCAAAGAGTGAATGTTTCAGCAAAGTTGCCATCATGACTACATAGAACAATAAAGAAACATCCAGACAAAATTGTGAAGAACTTGGTACTATTGTGTCTCAAAATTTCACATCAGTTGTCCATGTACCTTGCACACTAGGGTGTTTAGTTACATGCCTTGTCTTCAATTTCACCACCTTTCTTCCCAATGCGTTTCTTAGCCTGGTTGCATAAAGAAGGATATCTTCAGGAGTCATATTCTTCACACATACCACCCGCTCGTTTTTGTTCTCTGAGAAATTGGCAAGATACATGTTTTGAGACATGGTTAAAAACAACGCATACGTGAATGCATCATGTCTGAAACTCATCCAAGAAAGAGTAACTTACTGTAAAAGCCTTTCAAATGTGGATGCTGCCCACGAATGAGTTCAGGAACCACCTCCAGCTGAGGGTTTTTCTCTTTAAAAGTTGGTAACTCTGACTCCATAAATGCCCTGGCATAACCATGTCAAAATTACCATGAGTTTGAAGAATTCAGAATCCATTTAAAGGAGAGAATTCATATTTGTACATGCTTCTTGTTATTATTAATTATAACATAGTTGAACTTGAGACTACCATGGTATATGAGTCAAAAACCAAATGTTAACAAAGTATGGCCTTTTCATTTACCTTACTTGAAAGGCATCCCAATATTGTATCATTAAGTCATTAGAAAACTTATTCGTGTGATAATGCCTAGCAAAAGCAGTCCGTTAGATTTTACCATCCCCACAGCAAATTTCTTTTCAAAAATTTCTCAAGTCAATTCCCTCTCCAGAATAGCCTCAGTCACATGACAAAAGAAAATGGAGGGAAATGTGCTTCTCTGTTTCTATTTTGGTCCCCAAATACTTGGGTGGATGAGTAATGACAATGTTCAATTTTTCACTACTCTTTCACCAGGTCGCAGTAATTATCAGTGCATACACATGCAGAGATGACTTGAGTACCCTAATGTAACCCAAAGTGCTAAGCATTCAAATAACTAGTACAAATATTAAAGAAAGCAGCCTATCTCAAGATGAACTCCAACATCATCCAAGATATCCTGCTTAATCTATGATATCCCACTACTTTGGTGATCATATATTTAATAACCTACAGCTAGATTCAGATCATCCATAATTTCAACTATCAAACCATCACATTATGCGCAGATGAAAGTGACACAGCTTAATACTAGCTTGAGAACCTGATTCATTCATTATTTGCAAATTACTCAGAAGTGGTTCAATAGTTTAGTTTATATATAGATACAAGTCTCCACAGCATAAACAAGAATAATACCTAAAGTTGAAATGCAAATCTTAGCACAAACTCTTGGCTAACAGATCAAGAAAACATTTAACAAATAGGTACCTGCTTTATTAGGCAAACAAAGACGAGAAAAACACATTGCAATGTTGGAATTGAAAAGAGAAATGCAACAAACATTGAGATTTCGAGAAAGTACTTTACTCCAGAGGTGTCAAGCAAATATACCAAAAATAATATAAGCCAGAAAGTTTAAAAGATAATACTCAAGAGGCTTATATAAAAGTTAACAAGTGGAAAAAAAAGAAGGATTAAAATCATACCTGATGCCCCGGCTACTACCTCCCCAATCACAATAGCTTACAATCAGCTTTTTAAGTTGCCAAACTCCTCGCAGTGCCATCTTCATTTTCAAAACATAAAAAAATTATTAACTAAGTATATGTTTAACCCCCCCCCTACCCCCTCTTTTTATTTTCTAAATAGCAATACATATAAAACAAATGAATTGCACCTTTTGTTTTTGCCAATTATTTCCATAAATTTCAGAATATAATGCTAACTTAAATACTATAATTCAACCATAAGACATTAATTTTTTCAGAAAATTCAAGAAAGTGAAAGCAAATAGTAAAACTATTTTGAACAATACGATTAAATAAATACTCAACACCTCCTACAACTTAGCATTTCAACTACACAAATTCACAATGTAACCTACTAGTTACAACTTCGACCTACAAATTTATATTCTATAACAAACTAAAATCCCGCTTCTAATCAACTATCCTTAATGTAACATATAATGAGGAAAAAGAAAACAATATCTCAAAGATTCTATCACAGGAAAAAAAAAACAAATGAAACCCGAAAATTTGAACAGCATACATATAAATGGTCTTCTAAAATTGACCGGGAAAAGAGAAAACAACAACATTTTCAAACCCAATAACTTGAACCCAAAATCACCCCCCAAACAATAGATTGCATGCAAAGAGATTATAAATAACAGCAGAAAAAAGATAGATCTAGTAAAAAGAGACTCGAATTAGAAAAAAATTATAAAGAAAGAAAAAAAAGAACAGAGAAATCAACAGGAAAGAATGCAAATAAAGGGGAAATAATAATAGGCAAAATATGGGGATTTTACCTGACAAACGAAATCGATTCTCAGAGAAGACGATGAGTGTCTAGACACGAAAAAAAAGAAAAAGAATAGAAATATTTTGCCACGCTTTTCGTCACCTTTATTTTTTGATTGATACTAGGGTTTCGTACTCCTGTTAGACCCTTTCTCGCTTTTAGAGTTTTAGTCACTGTATCGTTTTAAGTTCAAGTCGAAAGTTTGACGTGGCTTTTTTATTTGTTTAATAACAATTTTAGTTTTTATTTATTTATAGATTTTATTAATTTAGACTTAATTTTAAAAAATTAATAAGTTTAATTCTTCAATTTAATTCTAATTATTAATTTTTTTCTCTCTACCTATTTTTTTTATGCTCTCAGCCATAGTTATTCAATACAATTTTCTGCATCAAATCATAAATTATCGATAAAGTTTTTTTATTGTTTATTATCAAATAAGAAAGATTTTTTTTTATTTTTTAGTATAATATGTGTTGTAGCACTATCTGCAAGATACATATTTTCATCGATCTTGAGTCCAACAAAGTTACAGTGAATATCATTGTTCTTAAATTAAAAGAGAAATGAAATTATAAAAAGAACAAAAGAGAATAATTGAAAAACGAAAGGATAATTCAACTTTTACTTGCAATACAAAAAATTTATACATGCTCTTTATTTATAGAGTTTCAATTACTATATGTTACAAAAATATAACAAAAATAATTAAGGTACACTGTAAATTATTTAAAGATTACAAGAGTTACAAGAAAATAAATGATTGGGGATTATGAATTTTTTTAATAAATATAACTCAAAAAAATAATTAATTACTTAAATGACTTATTTTTTTGATAAAATACGAAAATAACCTAAAATCTATAGTAAAAATTAGTGGAGCCAAAGTGTTTGGCACCACCAATATGCCATGTCAACAATCTGCATTAAAAATTAATTTTTTGGTGAAGCCATGTAGAATGATGTCACTTGTATAAATATTAGAGAAGTATTGTGATTTTTGAAAGGATGGGGTTTAAACAATTTTATCTTTTTTTGGTCTACCGGCCTATTTGACTATTGAAACAACTTAAATTTTTTTATTTTTTTCATCCGTTACTTTTTCTGATTCTTTGTCCTTTTTCATTTTTTTGGTTTTTCTTTTTAACTTTTTTTATTTATACTTTTTAAGTTTTATTTATTTGTTTTATTTATTTGCTTATTATTAATTTTATAAAATTTGAAATGAATATTTTAAATGTTTTATAATATTTGTACAAACCCAATAATGCCCGGGACCAACTAAACCTAGAATGGCCCAACACATGTAGGCCCAATTGAACTAGCCCAATACTGCAGAAAACCCTAGCAGCAAGTAGCCGCAACAAGCAGCAACCTCCCCAGCCTCCAGCCGCCGCAGGACTCGGAGATCAGCCTCCCCACGCGCGCCGTTCGCTCCACGACACCTGCAAAAACAGATTCAAAGAATCCGAAAGAGAAAAAACAGCAAAGACAGATATTGATTTTATTCTTTTTCTTTTTCTTTTTCGGGCTATAAAAAGCCTTTAGAAATCTGTAAAAGGGGGGAATTTTTCGGTAAAAAAAGATACGAAAATAGAAGCAAAAAACACAGAGAAATTTTTAAAATACAAAGGTGAATCGAGTTTTTCTTTTTTGTATATTTTCTATTATTATTATTGTTTTTTTGTAAACAAAAGTCAAAAAAAGGAGAAGGAAAACTCACCTAATCGCCAGAGCCAACGTGCCGTCGCGGTGACCCCTCTCCGTCGCAATCGGAGGCTGGGGTGTCGTCGGAGGCCAAGGGGGCGGCCTAGTGACGGCGGCGCAAAAGGGCAGGGTATAAACCCTAGCAGAGCTTCTCTGTTATTTTTTTTTGAATCAAAGAGGAAAATGAAATTTTTTAAGGAAAATTTGGCATTTATAAGGATTATGAAACGACGTCGTTTAGGACCTGCTTCAATGGCCTCAAAACGACGTTGTATAGGCCGAAACCCGACGACCCGACCCGTTTTCTCAGGATCCGCGTGTTTTTCTTTTAGTGGTCTATTTGCGCATTTGGTCCCCCGATTTTTAAAAACGTGTCTAAATCATTTTTTTGTTTCATTTAAATTTGGACCGCATGCTTTATTTTTGTTATATTTCAGTCCTTTTAAAAAGCAGTGCTTGCGGAGTTTGGGTAAATTTCCCTTTGGATTCCCCTCCTGTTGTGTGCGTTTCGATTTGGCCCTTTCTAGTGTTTTCCATTTTTTTAAATTTGGCCCTCAAACTCTGTTTCTTTTTTAGTTTGATCCTTAATCAATTTTTTTAGTTCTTTTATATTATTTGGCATTGTGTATTAATATTATATTATTCACTATCGTTATTATTATATATTTTCTATACATTTACATCTGCATATTTTATATCTGCATATTTAATATATATATATTTTTTAAAGTTTTTTTTTACATGCATACATATATTTCATTCGCACATTTCTAAATTTCTTTGTATATAATTTTTACTTTTTTTTATCTTAACTTTCACATGCTTTATATTTTATACATACTTACGCATTGTTATTTTGAAATATATATATACACATAATTTTGTATTTTTATTTTATTGAATTTCACATGTACATATTTTACATTTTCTTTTCATACCTTTTTATATACATGTGTATATATATATTATGCATTGGCATTTTATAGCATACATACATCTTTCATATTACACGCACATAGGCCTGCATTTTCTGTAATATATGTATATGTTCTTAGAATTATTATAAGGTTTTGTTGTTGTTCTATCTGGTGTATTTCATGTTTACATATATGTATACTTGTATATGCCTGTTTTAATATATGCATATATATGTTTTCAAATTTTATTTATGTTTCATACTTATATTTTGACAATACATATATATATGCATATTTTAAATTAAAGTGTTTATTTTATATTGTACATTTTTTTTAAAATATACTTTTTGGGAAATATATTTTGGTTTATCAAAATCATCATATTTTACAAATTTCCAAAATATTTGGCATTCATGATTCTTGAGAAAGATCATGTCCTAACTTACTGGATCGCGATTATTTTTCGATGAATTAGAAAGCCAAGCATTTGTTTTGCAATAAATTCACAAATTTCAAATGAAGCTTATTCTCGGGGATTCAAAATGTTGGGTCCTAACTTACTGGTCCTGATATTTTTTGACTTCTCGAAATAAGAATTTTCAAGAATAAAAGACAATATTCGGGTATTTTGAAGATTTAAAAACATTGTGCCCTAACTCACTGGGTGTGGTGTTTTATTTCTTTGAAATAAGAATTGTCTTATTATTTTAATCCATTCATGAAATAGAAAGTTTCCTTTTAAAATCTTTTCAAATTTTCGACACCAAGGCATTAAAAAAATCAATTTGGTACCAATTTTGGGCGTTACGAGGGTGCTAATCCTTCCTCGTGCGTAACTGACTTCCGAGCCTGTTTTCTCAAATTTCGCAGACCAAAATTATTTTTAAGGTGGGCCGATCACACCTTAATAAAGGATCGGTGGCGACTCCAGTTTTATTTTTTAAGTCGACAACTAAAATTTTTGTTTACAAAAAAAACGGTTTCGACAATATTATTTTTAAAAATTTTAAATATATTTTTAAAAATTATTATTATTTTAAATTTAAATATTATTTTTTAAAATTTAAATATTATAAAATATTATTTTTAAAGATATGACCTTTCAAATTTATTATTTATTTTATAATATTTTAAATGTATATTCTAAAAATTTTAAATATATATTTTTTAATTTTAAATATATTTTTTAATTATTTTTTTTAATTATGATTTTTTAAATTATTTTTAAAGATATTCAAACATTTTTTTTAAATTCTATTTAAATTTTAAAAAATAATATGTTTTTTTAGAATGACTCCACCACTTTATTACAAGTGTGATTTTTTAAATTTATATATTTTTAATATAAAAAATTAATATTCAATATTTTATTTTGGTGGTTCTCTAGCATATATAGAATGGTGAAATTGTTATGTTTAGTAGGAGAGTTCAAAAATTCTGTTGAAGATGAATAATGAGGTGTTTTTTTGTGTACGTTCTTTTTTATGGTGAAATTGTAGAAGGTGATGTTGGTTGTGTATTTCAAGGTCGGCAAAGAGTAGGGTTGCGATTTAAAAAAAAATGTGAAGCTGGTAGAAATGAAAAGGAAGATCAGTGCGAAAATAGCTATCCGTTGTAAAAGGGCGATATCCATATTATTTTACAAGTTTCCAATCTCTACAGATCCGTTCAAATTTTGTGAGATGCAACTGTTAGATGATGGTGACTTGGGCACTATGATGGAAATATGGTGGTCAACTGGGAGTGAGAACCCCCAACTAGTTGAGTTATTTGCTGAGTTAGCAGACTTAGAGCATGTTGAAAATGTTAGTCCAATAAGTCAACATCGCGAATTTGACTTTGATCTTAATATCGGATAGACTGACCAGTTAGACTGCAAAGGGACATTGCAGATACCTGAAAATCTAAATTATGGTGGGAGTTCGTATAACAACCCTACCCCTGGTCCCTGTTTACAAATACATCCGGAGGTGATAATAAGCACAGAGGCAGATGTCGGAGAAATGACGAATAATGGTAAAGATTCTGATCAGGACGTTTAAGATTTTAGTGACCCTGATGTTGGTGAGGTTCCAAATGATATCGATGATGAAGGCTCGGAGGAGGTTGAAGATGTTTACGACCCTTCATTTAGTAACTCGAGTCGTGGCATTGTTTTACGAAATGAACCTGGGGGTGACATGTTGAACGTAGATCCAGATGTAGCGTATGCATCTGAGTTCCCTAAGTACGTCGATATAGTACCTGCTCATAGATTGACGTCAAATTCGCAGTTGGAGGAGTTGTTCTTTGGACAACGATTTGAGAACAAGGCGGATTGTGTGTTTGCCATCAAACAGTACATCATGAAGTTGTCGATTGATTATAAGGTTTCCAAGTCTACACCGACATTATATGTTGGGAAATGTTGGAGACCCAACGATGGGTGTGGTTGGCGGGTTCGGACTGCATTTATACAGAGAACTCAACAGTGGCAAATGCAAAAAATAGAAGGGCGCCATACATGCACTGTCGCACGTATGTCTCAAGAGCACCAAAAATTGGATGCCAAAAGTATTTGTAACTGCATCATGCCACTAGTGAAAGATAGCCCAATCATTCCTGCGCCGAACATTGATTGAGCACATGCAAGCCCGATTCCAGGTGGGCGAAACAAATGGCTATGCAACAATTGTACGGCGACTGGGATGAGTCAAACAATGAACTTCAAGGTTGGATTTCAGCAATAATGGAGTACATCCTAGGAACTATTATGGACTTGTAAACGTTGCCTTATAAAGTCCCGAATGGACAATTGGAACTGGGGAGAAGAGTTTTCCGTCGACTGTTCTGGACTTTCGATCCATGTGTTAGGGCCTTCTCCCACTGCAAACTGCTAGTGCAAGTTGATGGAACGTGACTTTATGGAAAATACACACAAATACTTCTAATTGCGGTTGTACAAGACGGTAACAGAAATATACTACCGATCGTTTTCGCCATCGTGGAGTCGGAGAACTCTGAATTGTGGGCATATTTCATTCGGAACTTGCGGAGGCATGTTGTCAAGCAAGACAATATTTGCATTATCTTTGACAGATTGAAGGGCCTTGTTGCTACGATTTGGCAATCCAAGGTTTCGTAGAGGTCCGTCTACTGTATTCGTCACATCGCAGTCAATTCCCACAATGAGTACAAGAACAAAGACTGGTGCAAACGAATCATGAACATGGGTAGAAATATCATATTTAAATTCGTATTTGTAAATATTTCAAGTCCATTTCCTAATTGGGATGGTAATATGTTTTATCGAAATACAAACGTAGGATACGAGCTGGAAGCACATCAATTCAGACATAAGTTGGCGAGATTAGAGACTGATATGGTGGGTCTAAACCTTCTCTCAGATAGTGGTTGGGTAGCATGGAGCCATGACAATGGGCTCAAAGTTTTGACGAGGGGTACTAATATGGTCATATGACAACCAACCTTGTTGAGGCTGTTAACTCCGTTTTGAGACGTATGCGTCACTTGCCAATTTCAGTAGTTTTTACAGCCATATTTTACAGGCTAGCAACCTTAATGCCAAAAATGGGGTTGAGACAAGCAAAATAGTTAGAGGCAGGACACGTGCACGTCGAAAAAATTAGGGTTGTTATAAAAGAGAACGTTTAAAGGGTTAAGTCGATGAATGCAGAACTATATTCCCGAAACTTGGAAACTTTTCGAGTGACAGAATACATTAGTCGTCGGTCGAGGATCCTGCCACGGTTCTACAGAATTGATCTCCGAAATAGGCGGTGTGAGTGTAGGATGTTCCAAACACTACAGTACCTATGTGCGCATGTGGTTGTAGTGTGTGCTACCTATCGTTTGAATGTCGAACAATATATCGACGATGTGTACACACTTGAACATACTCTGCGTATTTGGGGTAATGAGTTCCTCATTTTAAGAGATGCATCGACATGGGAAATGCAACCGCCTGCATTCAAGATGTTGCTAGATCGGTCACTACGTAGGAGAGTCAAAGGTCGACCAATAGCAATAAGGATTCAAAACGACATGGATATAAGAGAACATGTCAATCCAAAGCGTTACACCATATGTAGAACAGTTGGCCACAATCAGAGCAAGTGTCTTCATGGAAACGTCTATACTAGTCAATCTTCACGGTCTGAAAGAAATTAAATATTGTACCAAATGTTTGCATTTTATGGTCTTTTGGAAATAAAGTTTGTATTGTTTAGTGTTAAGCTTTTATTTGAAATTAACAGTTGCAACTTTTAATACTTTAAAATATATTATAAATTATATGAAAAAATACTAATACATAAGTTGTGGAATTATAAACCAATACAAAAAATATTACATAACACTTGAAATTTACATAACTCAAAATTAGAAAGAATCGGGAGTGGTATCGTCGTTCTGGGTATAGCGGTTTAAAGGCCTTCGTTGACGGGGTGGCCATTGGGGTGTACTGTACACATCAGGAGGATCGACAGTTGGATCGAATGTGGCCTAAGGCAGGGTGGAGTACATGTTCTTACCAAACATATCAAATGATATCGGTTGTTGCTCTGGTTGATATGATCTAGGTGATATGAACTGCTCTGCAACTCATCACAAAAAGCGTCCACCCATTAGTCTGATATGTTCAAAGGTTGGTCCTCTGAGTCTAATCACTTTGAATTCAAATCATTTCATTTTAAGTTTGAATTGTTTATTTTTTTGATCAAATTGAATTGTAATGAGTTTTGATTCAAATTGCTCAAACAAAATTTTCTTAGCTAGAGTAGCAGGTGCTGTTGCAAAACTGATTGCAAAGGAGAGGAAGTTAGCCACATTAAAATTAACTTCTAGGGAGGTCTGTTTGATATCCAAAAACTGCCTAGCAACAGTCGGGTAGATAGAGAATGTTGGGGTTTGAACCAGAAAAGTTTGGGTAGAGCTAGATCTAAATGTTGGCTAGGTAAGCGTCATGTAGTAAGAGTAGTAGTTATGAACCTTATAGACTATCCCTATGGGGGTGGTGAAGGGAGGGCTCCAATTGGTAGGAAAAAACCTACAACCCCTTGAAGTTATCGAGTTTTAATTAGAATTAAAATATTAAATAAATCATGTTTTTAAATTTCTTAATATTTTAAAATAGTAAAAGATCAATATTTTTAACTTAGGCTTTAAGTGAACTGAATGAGCTTGAACAAATAAAAATGTTTTCCAATCTTGGTTTAGCCATGTGTAGATCAACTTAACCTATTATCCAACTTAACATATATATAGTTGGTACGTATTTTTAAGAATTATTCCAACTCAACAATTTAAGTGTTAAATTTGATTGATTCAAAGTTAAATTCAAGAAATTTAATTTTATTTAAAAAAGTTATTCCATAATTAGTTTGACTTTAACAATCAATTATTAAAAAAAATTAAAAACTTATTATAAAATTGTCAACACCAATCGCTTTTGTATGTATAATAAATGATATCAATTAGCAATACAAGCTGACATCTTACATCCCAACAAACTTTTAAAGTCAACTTTTTTTCGTTCTTTCTTTCGTGGGTGAATCAACATGTCTGAAGGACAAGATTGGATCAGGGTATTACCAGATGAAATTCTCCATCACATTCTGTCTTTCTTGACAACCAAACAATCTTGTCCAAAAGATGGATCGACCTCTGGAAATTCACCCGTCATCGACATTCAAATGGCAACTCCTTACCATGAGACCACTCCCTCTGAACGTACCTTCATACGCAACACTTTGACCCAACACCAAGCCTTCAAACTCCATAAGTTCAGCCTTGACTTCTCCTACGGAGCCTTAAGAGTACGCTGTCGCTAATGTTCAACTTCAACTCTACATTGAGTTTGCCATTTCAAGACAGGTTCAGATTCTCTCAGTTTCAACTGAGTTACTCTTTGAACACTTTGAAGATTATTATGTTTTGCCTAACGTGTTTTATTCCCATGATAATGTCCCATCATTAGAACAAGTTTCTTTAAAGGGTTTTCTTTTCAATCCAAATCCACCATGTGATTTACCCTTTGCTTCTCTGAAATCCCTTTGCCTCTTTGATTGTGCGATTGACGATGGAACTCTAAAGGGCTTGTTATCTAACATTCCTGTTCTTGAAAGCTTGACAATCGATTTGTGCCATAGATTACTCAACTTCAAAGCTTCTTGGTGTCAAAGTATGAGGCTTAAACACCTTGTAGTTAGATGCATGGATAACCCTGGTTTCAATCTAGAAATTGATTCGTCAAGTTTGTCAAGTTTTAAAGTCGATGGAAATTCAGTGAAGATCTCAGTCAGTTCAATGTCTTCCATTGATGAAGCCACAGTTTTTCGATCCAGATATTATCCGTATGTGCAAAACTTTGACACTAGAACATGGATAAGAAATCTTGCCCATGTAAAGAAATTTGGTGTGAATTCTTGGTTTTCTCAGGTAGATTTATTTCTTAGTAAATATTCCTTCATTATTGTTCTGTTTTTTTATTGAAATATTGATTTTTTGATGAAAGACTCATGCCCTTCTTTTGTTCTTGGTATGTCAAAGTTTCTTGCAAGAGAATATGAGGTGAACAACAATGGATGGAAAATATTCGAAAATCTAAAGGTATTTGCTTGGTTTGGTCCATTGGGGAAAGAGTGTGATCTCATTGCACTAATTGACTTCTTGGTTCATTGCCCTTCCCTAGAGAAGATTGAAATAGATGTGAGTTCTGTGTTTCCCAAATTTAAACGGTATTAAAAGAGAATACTGTTGATGTATGTGTAGGATGACATGGGGGAGATGTCCTAAAACCCAGTCATTACAATGTTGTTTTACAATTTCACCTGTCTCCCTCCATCAGCTCAATAACATTCTTACATCACAATTGAAATCCTTGATCTACAACACTAATTCTCATACATGTTGATGGATTTGCAGTTCAGATTTTCCTTCTGGGAAGAGGCTGGTGAGCATAGACCACCGTTTGCTTTGGAGCGTCCGTTTGTTGAGAACAGTGGAGATGGGCAACCAACAGTTGGATTTCTGGATAATGTGAAGAAAATTATCATACATCACTTCTTTGGCTATAAAAGTGAGATTGAATTTATCAAGCATCTAATGCAGAAGGCAGTTGTTCTTGAGACTTTATCATTAACTTACCATAGGCTTGAATTCAACCCAGAATCCTTTAGTCGTGGATTTACCAGTTGCCCTCCTAAAGAGTTGGTTCAAGAAGTGATTTTTAGCTTGTCTACAGCTTCCTCTAATGTTCATATATCGTTTCATCATACTTATCACAAGTTAGGATTCTAGAAGCATCAATTGAATAAATAATTTCCATTGATTTGATTGTAAATTGTTGATGTCTGCAACTGCAATCTATTTTTTTTATTAGAAAGTATCAGCTACTTCTTCCCAGTTTTCAGGTTTATTAGTTTCTCGGTTTCTAATCACATTTACACCCGAAAAAAAGAAAGCAAAATGAATTATATATAAAACAATATATAATATTTAATGATTAAAAAAAAGAACAAAGAAACTGATTCAGCAAAAACTGTTCTCCATGAATTTTACAAATTCCTGAAAATCTATTCTGCCATCACCATCTTCGTCAAAGGTATTGATCATGCTGTTGCAGTTTTCCAGCTTTAAACCTTGTTTCAACCCCAAAACACACAGAACTCTCTGCAATTCCTCTGCATCAATAAACCCATCTTTATTCACATCAAAAACATCAAAAGCTTGCTTCACTTCTTCCAAGCTTGGCTCTTGTTCAAACAACCTTGAAATCTCCTCACAACCGTATGATTCATTCAACTGTTCTTCACTTTCTTGGCTGCAAAAAATCCCCAGGTTCCCCATCAAAATCTCCACTTCTTTTCTACATAATCTCTCTCCACCAGATAAAACTTCCTTGCTTGAAAACCCAGATTTCTGGTCCTTCAGGTCCCAATCTGAAGTCTGGGATTGTGGAGAAAACGACCAATATCTTGAGACATAGCTTTTAACGGTGTTATAGCATGAAAAACCATGGAACAACAGCATCATATTGGAGTTTGAGCTTGCAGATGATGTTTCCATTGAAGCAAGTAGATTGGCTGTGTGATTGGGTAAAGAATATGGGTTTATATTTCTATGTTGAAAGAATGATATTGAAGAGAAAAGAAATGAAATGAAATTGATTGAAATGTGAGGTCTTGGGTGGGGTATTTTAAAGGCATGGAAAACCCTGCTAAGTTTTCAGAGGCGGTTTGATATGAAAAGGCAAGTTGCCTGTATGGTTTTCAACCACTGACGATTGACCGCCACCATGAAATAAATTAAGAAAAGAAAAGGCCTTTTTCTTTGCAGATAAGCATGAAAGTGTAAATCAATGGAGGTGGTAAAAGAGAGGACATTTCGAATATCCTGCATTATGGGAGTAGCTAGAAATATTTGGTCAACTTGTACCTTGTCTTGGTTCGCTTAGGTTTTTTTTTTCATAATTCATCCAAATAAATGGATTATTTACAAAAATATCCAAGTGTAAAATTTTGTATGAAAATGTTCCCATCTTACCTCCCGGTACTACGTACCCTTCATCATCTCGTAATCATCGCCCCATGATTGCCCGGTCCATAAAAATGACCCTTTTTTTGTGTCGATATTATGTTCGTGGGTATTGGTATGTAGTTTTTTCAAATACATTTAAAAGATATGGATATTTCAAGATTTAAAGAAAAAATATTTTAATAGATATCAACGTTAACGTTGCCGGCACTAATTTAAAATTTTAAAGAAAATTTGCATTTTTCTTGTTTTAGTGTCAACATTCTTTTTACCGACACTGGCGTGATTTTTGAAAAAAAAAATTGCAACGTACTGTAGTTGCCGAAACAGATGAAAAGAAGAGAAAAAGCTGAGGAAAAATAAAAACAAAAGAAGACGAGAAAAGACAAAACAAGTGAATGCAATTAAATTGCATGAAAACCAGTAATTCCATTAATTAATTAAGTCGTCGAAAAGGCAATTAGAAAGTTTTAAAAGTTTGCATTAATTAAATTGCATGGAAATTATTAATGGAAATATTTGCTTTAAGGGCGTAAAAAACTTCAATTTATTAAAAAAATTAAGCTTTTGTTTTTTTATGCATTTATTTGAGTATTTGAACTTTTAAAATGTATAAAAAAATACCTTTAAACTTTTTAAAAAAAAGCAGTGAAGCCCCTACTTTTTTTATACTTAATTGGGTACTTGAACTTTCAAAATATATAAAAAAAGCTCTCAAACTTTTTCAAAAAAAAAAACAATTTTTGCACTCAACTATGTACTTGAATCGCCTCTAATTTTTTCAATTAAAGCCACCATGTGTCACAACCAAAATGTGACATGTGACAAAAAAAATCAATAAAAATCAATAAAAGTAATCAAAATTATTAAATTTTAATTAAAAAATATAAAAATTATAAAAAATTGTAAAATTTTATAAAAATTGTAAAAAAATATAAAGTATATAGAAATATAGAAAAAAAATTTATAGAATTTTATAAAGTTGTAAGAAATTTATAAAAAATGTAAAAAAATATAAAATTCGTAAAAAATTATAAAAATTATTGTACTAAAAGAAGCATTTTATAAATTTTTTATAACATTTATTGATTTTTATTTTTATCATTTTTTGTCACATGTCACGCTGTGTTGTGGCACAATGGCTTTAATTAAAAAATGGGGGTCGTTAATTTTAACTGTCAATGGTTAAAGTTAATGGTTAAAGAATTTTTTTTTATTATTTTTATAAAAGTTTACAATTTTTTATGATTTTTATATTTTTATTAAAAGTTAACAGTTTTTATAAATTTTATTGATATTTATTTTTTATAATTTTTTAGTCACATGTTATACTGTGGTTGTGATGTGACTTTAATTGAAAAAAATTAGAGGTAGTTAAATTTAACTGTCAACTATTAAAGTTAATGGCCAAAGGGCCTTTTTGATGCATTTGACAGTTCAAGTACCTAATTGAGTGCAAAAAAAATTCAGGGGCTTAATTGCTTTTTTTTTTAAAAGTTCAAGGGTTTTTTTGATACATTTTAAAAGTTTAAGTACTCAGTTGGGTGCAAAAAGAAAAAAAACAGAGACTTAATTACTGTTCTTGATGAAGTTTGATGATTTTTTTCACTCTTAATTAGAGGTAGTTTAAATGGTTTATTGTATGGAAACCATATGCAGCTTTTAATTGCATGGAAACTTTTTAATTAATAAAAAAATCTTTTAAATGTTCAAAAAAAGTTTTTAAACCATTTAATTAATGCAATTAAACTATTTAAACGTTAAAAAAACATGGATAATTTAAAAAGTTAGTTACCATACAATTAAAAAAATTGTATATGGTAAAAAAGTTGTACATGTTTTTTAATATAAAAAAACAATTTAAATGGTAAAAAACTGTATACGGACCACAATTACTGCAAGAAAACATGTAAACGAGACAGTAAGAAACTAAGGGGAAAGTATTAATAAACATCTGACTAAGGGTGGGTTTGGATGGGCGGTTGGGTGCGGTGCGGTGCATTTAGCTTACTTTTTGTCTCACACTACAATATCTAATCTCACTGCCATCGCTGTTTTTACACTAACCGCAGGTAAACGCACCGCCCATCCAAACCCACCCTAAAACGAGGAATACCAACGACCCTTGCTTAGTTTTTATTGTATGCTATGAGAATGAGAAGACTATTCTTTTAATGCACCATAATTTTGCATTAATTAAAAGGTTTTTCATTAATTAAACTTTATCGTAATTACTCATGCAATTTACTTGATGCACCACAAATTAATTAAAAGACTCTGTCTTTAATTTATTAGTTTCCTCTCTTTTTTTTACTGGCCCCGATAATCATAACACGCCGGTAAAAAAAAGTTTCAAAAATCACATCGGTGTCGACAAAAAGAATGTTGACACAAAAAAAAAGACATTTTTAAAAAAAAATTTGAATCATTGTTGGTAACGAGAGTGTCTATACCTATTAAAATATTATTATTATTTTTTAATCTCGTAATACGCGTATTTTTTAAGTGTATTTGAAAGAAAAATACATATCGATGTTGAGACACAAAAAAAAAGGTCATTTTTTATGGATCCGGAAATTATGAGAGAATGATTACAAGATGATGGAGGGTGAATTTTGTACCTGAATATTTTCGTAAATAAACATTTGAATGGATGAGTTTTGGAAAAAAGCGGTTGGCCTACTTTTGTTTTTTGTCTTTATGTGCTTCTATTTCTCTGCTTTGTTTCTTAGAACCTGCTGCCTTCCGTCTTGTTTAATTGCAATTTCTGAAGTTGACGTTTTGCTGTTGGGACAATGAAGTTTCTGTTTTATTTTTTTCCTTGAATTTGATAGTTTTTTTTAATTTCATCCTTTAATTTAAATTTTATGTCAGTGTATATAACTCGTGATTGACTCAACTATTTAGTTCAAACCCAGTTTAAAATCTTAAAACCTTATATATTGAGAAAATCTTGTGATAGTATATTTATAATACATCTTAACTAAACTCGTTTATAGGTCGAGTTATTTGCTTAGACCTGAAAGTCTATTCGAAATTTGAGAAGTTTGTGTAAAAATATTAAGCTTAAAAAATAGATTTGGACAAAAAAATTAGGCCCATTTAATATATGGGTTGGACTCAAGCTTAAACATTCAAAGCTCGAGTTTAGCCCGACTCTTTTTTAGTTTATATTATTTTATATTATGTTATTTTTTTATACATTGTGTAATTTATAAAACATAATAATAAAATTTATAGTAATATATAATACTACTATAATGTAAACATTTAAAAATGTTAAGATAATTATATATAAAATTTTAATAAATGAAAAATATAAATATTAAATTAAAATAATCTAAATACAACTTTAATTTTTTTAAATATGAACGAGTTTATAAAAAAATTTAGAGTCATATTTCGAGACCGGGCCAAGTTTGAACAAATATAAAGTGTGTTGATATCACACTTAGGCTCAATCTGATCTCAACCTGATCGACTCATGAACACCTCTAATCTTAACTAAGCTTAAGTTTTTTTTTTCAACATTTCAATATCCCAAACAAGTTTTAAAAAGAATAGTTGGATAAATGCAAATGGAAAAGAAAAACAACAAAAAAAAAATAATAACAGTCACATAAAACATGAATCCAAATATGATCTCAACTCTTTAGTTGGTACAGTTCACTACATATGTATCAATGATCATGGCAGTGGCGAAGTTAAGGGGTTGGCAAGGTGCCCTCTTAAATAGAAAATTTTTCTATTTAGGTCTTTTTTATAATTTTTAAAATTTTAAAATAGTAATGGTAAAATTATATTTTGGCTCCAAAAATGATAAATTTTGATTTAATCCTTTAATAATTATAAAGATATATACTATTAAAATGATAAAATTTTATTTTTACTATTGTAAAAATATACAATTTAATTTCGACCATTTCAAAAAAAAAATTCTGACTTTGTCCATGGATCATGGATGCTAGAGATCATACTTAAAGGGGTTTTTTACTCAAATATATTAAAAAATAATTAAATACCTAAATAGGTTGCCAGCTAGATTAATTACTGAAATGGTACGTTTTCTTTAATCACGCCTATTTGATAGGCGTGAATCAATTTTTTATATTAAAATATTTATTTTCTCGCTTAATAAAATATTATTACTTTTTTTCTCGGATCAGTATATAACCTGGGTATAGATATGAAATACAGGTTGCGGCTATTTGGTAGGCACGACTAGTTGAGCCTATCTGACAGGTGCGACTAGTTGAGCCTATCTGACAGTAGGGGTATTCATTCGGTTAACCGACCGGTTAACCGACCCGAAATTGCTATAACCGAATTAACCGACCTTCCAAAATTTTTAACCGTTAACTGAACTGAATTTTAAAAAAAAATTAACCGAACCGAAATTTTTTCGATTAATAAGGTCGGTTAACCGAATTAACCGAAAATTATGTGTTTTTTATTTTTGGTTAAAAATTGCCCGAATTACCCAAATTACCCGATTAACCGAATTAACCGAATTACCAGAAAATTACCCGAATTACCCGAAAATTACCCAAAAAATTCGGTGTTGAGCTTGAGAAAAAATTGGGCCGGGTTTAATTTGACCTAGTTTAGGCCCTACCCTGCGAAATTCGGTTTACCCGATTTTTTTCGGTTAACCGACCGGTTTCAAACCGATTTAGCCGTTAACCAAAAAAATCAAAAAAAATTAACCGACTCCCGACCGAATTTTTTCGGTTAACAGACCAATTAACCGAACTCGATCGGTTAACCAAAAAAAAATCGGGTTAACCGAATTATGCACAGCCCTATCTGACAGGCGCGACTAGTTGTGCCTAACTCAGAGGCGTGAATGGTGGGGCCCATTGCTGCTTAATTTCAAACAACCTATAAAATTATATAACAACAAATTTAATCAACATTTTAATAAATCAATAAAAATTGTTAAATAAATAAAAAATCAAATAAAATTACATTATATAAAAATTACATTAAAAAATCACAAAACACTAAACTAAACACTAACAATTTATATAACCTAATCATAAATTACTAACAAAATAACTATAAAATTATTTTTAAAAAATACATTACTAAAAAATCACAAAACACATAACTAATATAGATTGAAAAAATGTTTACACAATCTGTCAAGGTTGATAACAGATTTTTCTTCCTTAAATTACTTATGCCAACAATATGCTCATGTATAAAATAAATTCATGTTCATGCATTTAACTTTGAACATTGATATTTGTGGGTGTTAAATTTTTTAATTAAAATTTTAAATAATTTTAATAAAAGCATTTGTCAATATCTTAATTCATACTTATAGTCAACCCTAAAAATGCATTAAATGGAATTCGAAGATTCATATCCTACTTGTTATTGTAGATAAAAATATCCATATCTCATATTTTTTCACACACCATTCGCGCCTACCTGTCAGGCTCGATTAGTCGCGCCTACCTGACAGGCGCGACCCTTTTTTACCTGTATTTTAATCCGTTGACCGTATTTTTACCTGTATATATATTTAAATATTTTTAATAAAAATAAAAAATTAATATTTTATTTAAACAAAAAAATAAAATATTTTAATATAAAAAATTGATTCGCGCCTGTTAGATAGACGCGATTAAAGAAAACGTACCATTTCAATAATCAATTTAGCTGACAACCTATTTAGATATTTATTTTTTTTTAATATATTTAAGTAAAAAACTCTACTTAAAGCTATGAACTAAATTGTTCTCAACCACTAGAATCTCCTAATAACATGTCTTGTTTACATGGTACAAAGATATTATGCATAGAATTCATCACACTAAAAGAAAACTCACAACAAAAACAGGAAGAAAGATCAAATAACACAACACTAAGCCCCAAAACCAAATAACGACATTTTCCTTTAACAAATTCGAAGCTTATGCCATCACATTCACAATCAATGCTTTAAAACCTCTTCCTTACTTTATATGAAATGTTTAAACTTGATTCGATTAAAAAAAAATTGAGTTTCGAGTTATTTAATTTTTAGAGTATACTCAAATAAAAAATTTAACTTTCAAGTTTGAGTTGAGTTGAATTTTACAATTCAAATAATATATTAGTGTAAATACCCCTTTGATCCATATCCATTTTAAAAATGAGCAAATTGATTTCTCTCTACAAAAGTTACAAAATAATTCAAAATAATTTTGAATAATAATTCAAAAATTCAAAATTTAAAAATCTTCTAAAATAATAATTTTGAGAACCTAAATTAATTAATTAATGATTGAAGTTTATCATACTAAAATATCTTAGGTTTTTTTTTTCTTTTTTGCTTTGAAATTTTTTTCAAATATATATGGTTTTGAATTTATGTGCTCTAACATATAATTAGTTATATTGTAACAAGATTTTAATTTGATATTTTTAATTTTTTAATTTAACTCGAACAATTTCACTTGATTCGACTTGACTTGCATTTTATTTTACTCGACTCGATTTGAAAAAAAAATTTAAAATTAAATTAGGATGATAAAATAAGACCCGTCATATAAGTTTAATTCACATTTGGGTTATTAGCTAATGACGGGTCATTGGATACAATAGCTAAGTTTTCATATCCCATCTTCTATTGGAATGAAACCCCCAGCCTACCCGTACCATTCAAGCAGGCACAAAACAGTCACAGCACCACCCCTCAGTTCAAATTCTGACGATCTTCTTCCACTTGTGGTTCTGCAAAATTCGACACTCCTCCAACAAGATAAGTGTCCCTCCCCCTTTTAAAACCTTCTGTCGCCAAGCAATGTGCTGTTTCACTCCCCTTTCTTGATATATGCTTAAACGTGGATTTCTTGATATATGCTTAAACATGGATTTCTTGAAATTTTGACTCTTCAATGTACGTACTAATAACTGATCCATCTCTATTTTTGTCCAGAAGTCTTTTAACCACCGTAAGAGCATCCCCTTGGATAATAACCTCTTGGAGCTCTAGATCTAGCCCCAACCAAACTGCTTGAAGGCATGCAAGAACCTCCACAACAAACTCAGTAGGTATGTATTTATTCTGTACTATTGAGGAAACCAAAGTATCTCCTACTTGATTTCTGATAATAACCCTTGTGCATGATCTCAGAGAGTGCTTTTGAAATGCTGCATCATAATTAATCTTAATGAAATCGCCACCCGGAGGACTCCATCTCACCTCTGATTCAATTATATTTGCAGAAGACCTGGTTCTTAGAGCATCGAGTTCACCAATGTAAGCTCCTACTTAACCAATTATCTCCTGTGGTGTTTGTGCGACTCTGTCATGGATCAATCTAGTCCTTGATGCCCACAAAAACCATATAGCATACATTATTACCCTACAGGTTTAAGATTCAGAATCGAGTGAAGTTGAGTCCACATGGTGACTTGTATATTAGTTTAAGATTCGTACTCAATGTGTATGAAAACCTGTAGAATTATTTTTATTCTTAAATTATGTATCCGACTATTGGATATATGTTGTTTAGTATCCTACCATCGTTGCTTGAAGAAAATATTAAAAAATTAGCTACTTTTTATTATTTCCAAAATAATACATTTAAGGGTTAGTGTACATATTAAATCATAAATTTACTCATAATCCATGTCCAATCATATCAGAAAAAAGCTAAAAAGAAAAACGAATGCTACTTCTTTGGTGAGAAATATTTTTATTTATTTTAAATAATAAGATTTAAGTATATTTTAAATATTCATATAAATAATATAAATTTTTAATGCAAAATAAAAATAATCATTTATTTTTATTTAATATAATATAGTTTATTATTTAATTAATTAAAAATATATACATAAATAAAAACCCTAACAATTGTAGGGGGATTAATGCTAGTATAAGTTCAAAACCCGATCAAAACGAAATTAAGAATTATGTAATGAAGAATATTTAGCATATTGTCTATAAGTAAGGTTGGAGGGGTAAAATACAAAAAAATGTTGATTTTTTTTGAAAATTTATTAGATTAGGTCGGTTTTTTAAAATTTACCGAATTAGGCCGAAAAAACAAAAATTCGTTCAATTGGACGTATTTTCAGTGGATTGGGAGGAAAACGCTTCGAGCTAGAAGCGTTTTCCATAATGGCTACTTCCCCCACCCCAACGTCTCTTTTTTTTTCCTATTTAAATCCCTAATTCCATCTTCTCTTTTAAATTTCTCTCAATTCTCTCTTAATTCTCACACCAATTTTTATTAATCTCTCAACTCTCTTTTTTTACTAAAATTGTATTAAGGTTTTTTAAAAACAATTTTGTATTATAATTTATTTTGTATTTATTGAAATTAGTAATGGCAACATCTCTAATTCATTTGGATGACAAGCACATTTCAATTGATCAATTGCAAATAGTAAGAATTTTTATTATTATATTTAATTTAATTTAAATATTTTGTTGTTATACTAAAATTTAATATTTTGTATGTTTTTTTATATAGTCGGAAGATTGAATTTTGGAGACATATATTCGTAATCTACCCATTCCTCCATCGTCTTTAATTGAACCATACTTGAGAGGTGCAAGAATTTTGCACGTGGCCGTATGGGTAGGGGGTGTAAATTGGACCTTACATTTATAAGCGCGTTGGTGGAAAGATGGAGACTCGAGATGTACACATTCTATCTTTAATGCAACAAGTATGCTATCATACTCAAGGACATGCAGTTACAGCTTGGGTTATCGGTGGATAGGTTGGTAGTAATTGGGTCAGTTGTCACTGCCGATTGGAGAGATGTATGCAAGCAACTTTTGGGAGGGTTCTGGATACAATTTATGGAGCCTGAATAGATATGAATTGGTTGAAAAAATAATTTGGTGGGCTTGATGCGGAATCGAGTGAAGTTGAAAGAGAATAACACGTTCCGGCTTACATCCTTATGATCATTGAGGGTCTCCTAATGCCTGATAATCATGAAATCTTGTCCACTTAAGGTGGTTGCTAAAACTCGTGAACTTTAGAAAAGCAGATAAACTCAGTTAGGGGCCAGTCGTGTTGGCGACGTTGTACCAGGAGATATATCAGGCGATGCAACCACAGAAAATTAAAATCGATGGTTAATAAAAATTTACATTGTTAAACCAAGTTTAATTCAATCATTTTCTAAGGATAAATATGTACAGTGATCCAGTTTACACGAGAAAAATGGAACAAAGTTGTATATTATATTATTTTTTATAGTATAATTAAAATTTGTATTTACAAATTACAAAAAAATTGAGCATGAATGAAAAAAATCAACAAATAGATTTTAGTTAAAAAAATTAATAAATTGATTAATAAAATGTTGTCCTTATTGTAACTCATTGATATGGATATAACGACATTTTATACCTTGGGTTCCTACAAAACCCACATAACCTTAGCTAGTTTGTCTTCTCCAGAATGTCAATGTTGTCGCATATCTGAGAAGATTTTGGTTGACCTTTTGATTTATGGCGTAATGAACTATTAGGTAACAACTTGAATGGAGCGCTCGATACTAGTGGCCACATACCTTGATCTAGGACCGGTGGGAATCCATATCTCCACATGTTATACATGTGTTGTAGTTTGTACACTTCGTCCACAAAGCTCATATAATCCAAACGTACAGAGAAACATGTTGACATTGCATTAGCTCATGGAAAATGAAGTACATCAAATCTCTCATAGTCCCAGGTCCGTTGTTTCAGGTGTACAGATACACTCCCCTAGCAATACCTTGGTTGAGTCTGTCAAACTCCATAACCCAAAACGATAGGTCTTCGAGTGAGTGTCACGTTGAATGCATACATTTCGCTCGTGTTATGGCCTCCCTAATTTCTTTCATAATGTCATCGCATCAAATGTGATTGCCCTTTATCTGTCTAACATATTTTTTCGCTCGCTTTAGAAATATTTCTGCCAAACGAAAATATGTTTAATTCACAACCGAGGTTATTAGCAAATGATGTGTTCCATTCAATATAAAATTGATGCATTTTGTCAAGTTTGTCGTCATGTACCCATATCGTAGACCCCCGTCATACGATTGTGTCTACTAATTGAAAGGTATGCTAGAGAGGTAACCCACACCGGCACTGTTAATGGCCCGTAAGTTTTCTAACATTTTATGGAAACAGTGTTTGACTAGTTTGTACCTTGTCGGGGAAAGTGAATAGTTTATCCATTCATTTCAACATTTGCTGATCGGTTAAATATCAAATAATTGAAATAGTGGCGAATACATACCCATATTAATCACTTGTGAGTGCTAAAATTCATATTCATGATGTCTGTGGTAGTTTGTCGCAATATGTCTTAAATAATACTTATGGTGTGTGCGATCCTAAAGGCTTCCCTGTTGTTCAATTACGACCAATATTTTAGGTCTCTTGTCGGAGATGACACATATATCGTGTTGGGGGATAACATACCTCATCAACCTAGACAATAAGAAATTGGCAGGATTTTTTGATTACCATTATGTGCTATATAGCCAACAACAATCAATGCATATATCTTCCATACATAAAGATGTCATCGATTTGTACCAGTGGCTTACAGTATCGAAATACTTGTCGATATTGCTTGAAAGTCCAAAAGAAACTATGGAACACTTAGCATCCATGGATCAACCGGTCATTGTAATACGTAGACATCATTTCCAGATCAATTACGCAACCTAGAACGTACTACTCCAGTACCTGACACCACTACTACAAATCATTGTATGATGCATCCCATCCATTATGCATTTACTTCAATGCATTCTGCTTTACGATCCACGCCTTGTAGTACGACGTCATGTAATCGTACTGGCTAGGGATATTTGTAATTAAAATTGACATAGCAATTCTGAGACTCATTTCGTAACAGCCCGTTTCTGAGTATGACCAGAACAATGGTTTTGGGACCACTTAATCGAGTCAAAATATTTATTTTACTATTTTAATAAGTTTTACAACATGATAGAATTATACTATAAAAATTTCGTTAAGAAATTTTACCGTTTAAATGTTTAATTTGATAAAAAAAGACTTAATCACGTAAAATGTAAAAGTTGCATACTATTTGTTAAAGGGCATTAATTGCTATGAATTTAAATGTGTAAGTCCTTATGTGGTTATTTGACATTTTGTTAATAGGATGGATAAAAATAGTCATCCATTAAGTGAATTTTGTGTTATATATAAGGTTAATATAGTAATTAGTGAAATTGGGGAAATTATATTAAAACAAAACAATATGATGGCCATTTTATCATCTTTTATGGCCGAATGAAACAAGGAAGAAAGCTAAAAATAGGGTTTTGATATTCGGCAACTTGGTAGCTTGATTAGGTAAGCAATTTTGCTCGGTTTTTGATGATTTCTATGTTTTTGTGATCGTTTCTTTGTGTACTAGCTAGCCCGTGCCTTAATTTTTGAGTTTGTTAGTGATTTTAAAAAATTCCATTGATGAATCCATGAGTTTTATGATGTTTGATGATGAATTATGATGGCTAGGTGTTTGATATATATGTTTTGTAAAGAGATTTTTGGAAAAAATGTCAATTAGGAATTTTAATTGAGGAATTTGTAAAATGTTGAAATATTGTGGTTGAAAGTGTGAAATAAATAGAAACATGTGGCTGCTAGTATTGTCATAAAGATTCGGCTATGCATGGGTTATGGCCTAAATGCATAAATTTGCCATTTTGTGTAATAAAGACTAATTTGCAAAGTAGTCAAAAGTATAGGGGAGAATGTGTAAATTGCCAAATATATGAATTGTGGATTAAATTGTATTGAATAGTTACTGAAAGTATCGAATTTGATAATATTTAGATCAAGATAAACAATTACCGGAACTAGATCGGGAGAAACGAAAAGTAGACGAGTAGACGACGGTTTATCCGAACAATACAAGGTAAGTTCGTATAGCTAGAATCAAATTATTAAATATTTGTAATTGTCCAAAAATAAATGTATATAAGTTGAATGAATAATCTACTTGAAATTTAAATTACCGGTATACGATTATATTACTGTTTATAGGAATGAAAATAAAATGTTACAAATGTTATATATGTTACATGGATTTGGTATAATAATATGCAATGAATATGCAATTTGAGTATTAAATTGTATGTACGTAATTAAATTGAATATATATATGATTTGAGAAATTGAGTTATTGATTATTGAATGCTTAAATGATGAAATTGGACAATATCGAGCCCCGTTCAAACTTTAGAAAATCGTCGGATACGAGTGACCTATCACTAGGGTTACCGTTTGGTTGAGCTCCTGTATTTGTTGCGGACTCACCATAGCTCGTATGAGCTTACCGTTTTAGCTCTTATAAGCTTACTGTTTCAGCTCTACGGAGCTTACCGTTCAGCTCGATAGAGCTTACCATTTACCGGCTCAAGAGGAGCAAACCGATCATGGCTCGAAAGAGCGTAAATGATGAGGAATTGACTGATTTCTGATAAATACACTCATAGTGTATCACCCGTGTATCCCTTGATGTTCTAATAGGTTCAACTGGCATAATTACTGTTACTGATCATAAAAATAAGTTATATAATTATATGGATGAAATACTGTTGATATGTATAAGTTAATGTTGATACGGATAAATTTCTGTTATTACTAATGAATTACAGGTTATACGAATAGGAATGAATTGATATAAATGTTATATGATTTACATGGTTTATAAGTTACATGGATTATTTGTTTTATGAATATATGAATTATAGAGATGACATGAGATATTTAGCTATATGACTTGGATTGATTTTATGATAAATGTTTATATGAATTGAGGAATGAATTTGGATGTTAAAAGAATGTTATATATTTGGTTTCATCTTTATGAATGGATGAATATATGGATGTGAAATGACTAACTTGTGAATGATGATATGAATAGGCTTTGTAGACAAATGATTTGATTTTAATTGCTTTAATGTTTAATGTTAAATTGGTAAGTTTAATTCTATATTATACGGCTTACTAAGCTTAATGCTTACTTCGTTCATTTTCTTATGTCCTATAGATTTCGAAAGCTAGCTCGATTTTGGGGTTTGATCAAGCTATGTGATATGACTTGAGATGGAAATGTTAGGTTTGGTATGAAAGCATTATATGTTATGCTCATTTTGTGGTGAATTTGATAAATGGTATTTTGGCATAAATGAAGTATGATTATGGATATGTTAGTATGAATGGTGATATGTGTTTACTTGTGAGTTCCGTAAGATTTTGACATGGTATAACAAAGTTTTGGTATGTTTTATAATGTATTGAAATAAGATATGTATACATGTTTGGATATGAAATTGATATATGAAATTGACATTGAATTTGGTAAGTTTGAAATGGTATTTAGTAAATGTTCAATGTTTTACTGTTCTGAACTGAATTAAAGGTCTTGTAATGCCCCTTACCTATTCGGGCGACTGTTACGGGATAGGGGTGTTACACGCTTTCACCATAGGTAGTATTATGTTCGTGATCATCTTTGAATCCAATTTCGAATGATCCTGTGAAATACCTGCAGAAAAATAAGTACGTTAAAATTAGGAATTCAATACCTTAAATATAAGATAGTCTTGACGCAGTACCCATGACAACACATGCATGTAGAACCTAATATTTCTTTATGGTCTACAACCCCGTCTTTTTTTAACAGAAGCCATGATTTTCTATTCACATCTGATATCTAGCATTATGTATTTCACCTTAAATTTGTCCAATCAAGATTTAACGTGAAAGTTTACCTCTTTCTTTATGTTGTATCGCTTCAGTGTTGTGACTAAACCATCTTTAGAGGAAAACTCATTTTCCGCGTCTAAATCACCCAAATCCAACGAAGAACTCGCATGGCCAGATCTTCTATGTGAGAGTTTTGCAAACTCCAACCCAACTTTTGCTGAGAGGTTCACATTATGCATATGGGTCGGAGGTGAGTTTTCCCTGAACTGCTGATCTTTTTCGGCATCTTCTCCTAGACCTTCACCGTCTAAACTTCCATCTTTTGGTTCAGTTGGAACCGACTCTAGTTCAGAAAATAATACAATTTCTGAACCATTTGCCTTGAGCTCCCGGATTGGATTGATATCGAATTCAGTGCTCTCTTCATTCTCAATCTTACCAACATGTCTAGGGTTGGATATCCCCTCATCAATGGAGTTCGTAGGGAGTACATCATCCATTCTTATATAGTTGTCGAAACAACCAAAATCACCTACTGATTGCCTACCGTTGGAACTTAATTCCATACCCCTATAAGTGTTCCTGACGTTGAACATCGGCTAACCGAAGTTCAAATCAAAACCACTACTTAAGTGTCATGCTGAGGTCAAGTATTCTGGGTTATCGCCAAACCTTGACTACTAGACATTTTCTAACACCCCTAACCCATGTCCGTCGTGAGACTAGGGTTACGAGGCATTACCAAACAAAACACAGTTCAGATCAGACATTCTTTACAATTCATACGCACAGTAATGTAAAAAAAAATTCCGAAGTAAATTAATAAACCAACTTCCTATTCAGACAAGTCAAAATCATTTATTTGAATAACATACCTAATCACACAAATCATGCTTTATTGAACATTCTCTTAAACGAACTATATTTCAATATCTAACCATTTCAATTACATTTGCTAATTCAAAACTTTCAAGCCAAGCCCTCAAATATCAAAACTAGCTTGTACATATTTGATAATTACAAAAATTCAAGCTATGTGACCATCGTTTCTAGGATATTCGAATACTCAATTTATAATCAATCATATTTTATTTTATGTATCGAGCATATATATATATCGAGACACCTATTTGATTACATCCATTTCATAGCAAATCAACGATCATACCATTTTATAAAACTGAATACTTTCGCATATTACATCTTTCCAACCTATACCATTAACTAAATAACACACGTAATATTTAATAAACATTATACATGCACCTATTAAAATACTTTAGTCATATCTCACAATTCAATAATCATTTACTCGTAAAATGTTAAGTAATTCTATTCATGACCATCTATATTTTAACATCATCAAACCATACAAATAACACCTTAAAACCAAAAACCATTTCTATATTCAATTACCATATCATTTCATTTTAAACATTATATCCGTATATACATTTTACCAAATTAATTTTTTAACCATTTTACAATATAAATGCCAAATCATAAATATCTAATTTGCAAGCTAATTAACATATCTAATATGTTATATTCAACTGCAAACATGATTCCCATATCTAATTCTCATGTGAATTATCATACCTCTAATTCATATATATACAACTAATTAATACTTTCAAATATCAATCATCCAAATTAACTTCCATGTCATTTAGATCATATCATTCTTTGTCATTCAAAATCGAGCCTAACTAGTCAAATACCCTAGCCGAATACTAGCTAAATATATGCACTACTCATATTTAACCTTTAATCAAAACACACCATTTACCTATTTAACTCATTGCTAGACACATTATATATATGCCAAAACCTAATCAACCAATCATAACCATACACAATCATCAAGCAAAAGCATAAATTTCAAGATTTACAAAATGAACAAGCCATTTTCGCATGGCTTATTATATACATGTCCAAAATTAGACCAAAATACATATTAGCCTATACATGCCATAAGTTCGAAATAAAACTTTTAAAGTACCGAAAGTAGACGACAGTGTGAATGACTTCGCTAAAGATCCCCGAGCACGTAATGACCCCCAAAATCTATAAATCAATGACAAATAAAAATACAAAGTAAGCTAACTTAGCTTAGTAAGCCTTTAGCAAATATATATAAATCATATAATTTCATAAGCAATTTATCAAAGCCGAATATACACATATATAAACATTACTAATACATTCATTAATCTCAAGTCATTTTTGTCATAGCCATTTGTTTATACACAAGCTTCCAATCATATACCAATAATTAACATAAGGTCGAATATACCTATTATATAAACACATATACCTATTATAATAGCAATGTGTATCATTTTTGTTATATAACCAACCAAATTACTTACCTAATTATCAAATAGGTAATTAAACTTCACATACCTGATCATTATAACTTATTAATCCCATTCGATACCACATCGACATAAAGCCTACTAATCACAAATCCAGATATGATACACCAGCACGAAGCCTGCTAGGCATAAAGCCTGATCTGATACACTAGAATAAAGCCTGCTAGGCACAGAGCCTGAATATCACTGATATAAAGTCGATCTTACACATAATTCATATATAGGAGATCCTGCTTATTCTTTAAGATTCATTCTAAGCTTTTCAAACATCGTATCTTAGTAAAATCTACCCGACGGCCCGCCCGAAATATGGGAGGGTTTTGGTAAAAATATAGGCCCGAAATATGGGCTTGGGCAAAAAAATGAGGCCCGATTAAGAAACGGGCCGGGCCTCGGGCACCACTTTTTTGGCCCGGGCCCGGCCCAAATATAATAAATATTTTTATTTTTTTATTTTTTTAATTTTAAAATACTTTTAAAATACTTTTTTTTTAAATTTTTTTAATTTTAAAATATTTTAAAATATTTTTAAAATACTTTTTTAATTTTTTTTTAATTTTAAAATATTTTTAAAATAAATTTTTAAAATTTTTAAAATAAATTTTTGGTATTTATTTAAAAAACGGGCCGGGCCGAGCCGGGCCGGACCCGGGCTTATGAATTTTTTCCTGGGTCGGGCTTGGGCAAAATTCTAGGCCCATATTTCGGGCCGGGCCGAAATTTTTTTCTGCGCCTGGCCCGGCCCATGAGCAGCTCTAGTAAAATCGAACTCGTACCCAAAACTTACAAGCATCCACACATTCAACTATTAGTAGGAAAATTTCATACAATTAAATTCAGCATATAAAATTCATATACATTCTAATTTAACGACATTTATTTGCTGACAGACTTACCTCGGACAATGAAAAATCGGAATAGGACGGTTAATCGACGACTTTGGTTTTCCTCGATCCAACTCCGATTTCTTTGGTTCTTGATCTAAATGTATTCAAAATAAACTAATTTAAATATAATTCCATTCAACTTAGTCCAAAAACACATAAATGGGAAATTACCATTTCCCCTTAATATTTTACACTTTTTACAATTTAGTCCTTATTGCATAACACACAAAATACACAAAATCTCACAACAACATAGTTAGGCATAATCTTCCTTGTATTCATACAATTCCATGCATTTCATTTATTTCACATTTTAGTCCTTAAAAAATTATTTTCTTAATTTAGCCCTAATTACTCAAATTCACCAAAAATTCAAAGACAAAACATGTTAATCTAACACATATATTTCATATTTCATCAACTAACATCATAAAAATCAAACATTTATCAATGAAACATTTCAAAATCATCATCAATTCACAAAATTAAGCATGAGTTTTGAACTATTCGAAGCAACGATCTCAAAAATATAAAAATTATCAAAAACCAAGCTAGAACTCACCTTGAATCAAACTAATCAATGGCCGAATACCTAGCTTTGTTTTTTTTGTTTTCTTTAGTTTAGTTTCGGTCAAGAAAGATGGAGAAAAATGGAGTTTAATTTGATATAATGTAACATACATTATCATAATTATTAGTTTACTTATTTAACCTTTGTTTCTAAATATTTAAACCTTATATACAAGGTTATTCTTGACCAATACCACCCACTAACTATATTTTGGCTTTATTTCATCATAAATCCCCTATTTTATAAAGACAACAACAATTAGGTACTTTTAGATTTAACCCCTAAATTTTTATTTTACGCGATTAAGCCATTTTCTTTAATCGGTCACTCAAACGACAAAAATTAAAACACGAAAATTTCACACAATCAAATTCACACATAATAAACTCATAAAATAATATTAAAATATTTTTTGGACTCGGATTTGTGGTCCTGAAACTACTATTCCGATTAGGGTCAAAATCGAGCTGTTACACGTTCTACATGTCGCGGTTGAAATCTAGGGCTGGGATCGATTAGTGTCTTTCCATTGATGATTCTAGGATATCATAATGGAAACTTTCTAACAAAGCAATGAACCCACCACACAATTGTGTCGTTGGAATCTCAAGTTGCTCTTCCATTCCAGCCTCTCGAATTGAACATATGTCGACCTCTAACCGCCTTTATCTGTGTTTGCAAACTCCGCATGTAACTCGAGTATTGGTGATCCACTAACAATATGTGTATGCACCACCCCATCCCCTTTGCACTTTTGATACCGAAAGCGTCATATTTGACTGGGTTGACCGAAATACAAAATTGATATTTCAATGACGATATTCTCATCTAGGTGGATCTAACAATTTTTTTCCTAATTTTTGCACACAGCTCAAACAATTGTATGTTCGAGTTCAAAGTCAATTGCGTTGTGTTCTCCGATGAAAAAACAACTCCATTATCAATGTCACGGACTTCACCGTCGTAATAAGTAACAACATTAATTCGTCCACTCATTTCAACGAAATAACCTGTTTCACATGTTGAAAACAAAAACATTATGCAGAAAAATAGAATTGTAATTATATATGAACAACAAAAGTCAAACCTTACTTGATGCAATTACGTGTTTGCTCCAAATTATGCCTTATGAAATGGCTTGCAAACTTCCTCTTCTTGCGATTCTTCATGCGATTTAGCTTGCTCGAAATTGCCTTATGACACTCAATGCTGAAAGCCATCCTTTTATAGAGCAAGGGTGAGTGACAACTGGTTTAGAAAATATTCCTGAGATATCTCACGGGTGAGTGGCAAGTTTGCATGTGTAGAATTTGGTAGAGGAAAAACGCTCTACGTAGAGTGCAATTTTAGTGACATGTCAAAAAATGTCACTGAAAACGCGCCCAGTCGGATGCGTTTTCAGTGCAATGTCAGAAAAATACACTGAAAGCACATCCAGCTAAACACATTTTCAGCTGATATGGCACAAAAATGTGTCCAGTTGGCGCGCTTTCACTTTTTCTGACATTGCACTGAAAACGCACCTTACGTAGAACGTTTTCCCACTACCAAATTCAACTCCTACAAACTTCCCACTCACCCAACAAATATCCTGATATTCCCGGGATAATATTTTCTGAAAAATTCTGATAAACCTCAAGTTGTCGTAAACTATGGGTGATCAAAACTCAGTTCCATTCGAAAAAAATACAAACTAAAAGTTAATCGAATTGAGTAATTCAAATTTTAATTTCGAATCAAATTAAATTTTACAATTCAAATAATTCAAATATATGATTGGTGTAAATACGATTGTTGTAAATACAATTTTGCTACTTGTCATTTTTGAAAATTATACCAAATTGGACCCTAAATAATTTCAAAATTTTGAAAAGTACAAAAAACCCTAATCTATTATTTTATAAACCCTAAAACCCTTAATCTTATAAAACCCTAACATTAGGTCTTTAACAAAAAGTTAAACCCTAACCCTAAAACAATAAAATAACCCTAGTTCGTGGAGAGAGAATAAAAACGCTTACAGTTGGAAGCGTTTTCTTGCTAATCCATTGAAAACGCATTCAACTGAACGCATTTTCATTTTTTAGCCTAATTCGATAAATTTTAAAAAAACCGACTTAATCCAATAATTTTTCAAAAAAATCGACATTTTTTTTGTATTTTAGTTAGATTGGAGTGATGGGAAATGTTTTATAAAATAAAATATTTAAAAGAAAAGGAAGACGGACCCACAAAATCATCAACACATGCTTGAAAACACAATTTTTTCAAATTAAAAAAAAAAAGAAGAAGAAGCAAAGTTGAAGCCCATTCTAATAATCAAAAGCCCAGAAAACAATTTCCATTTTTAATTTTTTTTATTTAAACGTGTAAAACAACTATAGTTTTTGCTCCCTTTCTCTCTCTTCCCGTAGCCGGCCTGTCTTAATTTAATTCAGTTCCCCTTCTTCTTTTGCTCTTTAACAATTCAATCTCAAATCTAAATTTAGGATTGAAATTTTCCCAACTTTTTGGTGTTTTTTTTTTCTTTTAAAGGGATATAATCATTTGGATACTAATTGAAGCACCTGATCTTGTTGAGGTGGAAATAATAAAGTTATTTCCCTTTGTTTTTTGAGCTTTTATGAGGTGGGTTTGGTCTGGATTTGGAGTTTAGGGTTGAAGGAAAAATTTATTTATTGGGTTCTTTTGGAGTTAAGTTTCAGGGTTTGATTTGAAATGGTATATTTCCATAGGTCAATCTCCGTCTGCAATTCGGTTGACCAGGCTTCTCCAATGGCAAATTCTGGGAATTCAAGTGATCTCATGATGAACCCCAAATCAGCGTCATCAAAGGGCAATTTTTGTAAGAAACAAAAGGTATTCAATCCGCCACAAAAGGTATTCAATCCACCAAGTTGTTTAAAAATCCCCTCTTGTGAAAGATCAAGATCTGCTGCCGTTGATGTTGTAATCTTAATTGCTGTGATTGCTGCTTTTGGAATCTTATTGTTTCCAACTATAAAATGCATATCTTTGAAAGTGATTGAATTCATCGAAGCTGCATATGATTTGGTTAGAGATGAAATGATGATATCTCCAATGATATACGGATCCATAGGACTTGGTTTTTCTTGTTCTGCAATAGCTGCTTGGATTTTGCTTCTTTGTACAACTAGGAAATGTGGGAACCCTCACTGTAAAGGGCTCAATAAGGCCACCGAATTCGATATTCAGTTGGAAACCGAGGAGTGTGTTAAGAACTTGAGCCCTACGGTTAAAGATGGTGTTTCCAAAGGACTTCTCCAATTGCTGCACAATCGTCACAAGGAATTGGAAGCCGAGCTAAAGAGGCTGGCACCGGTTAATGGAAGAGCAGTGCTTGTGTTTCGAGCTAAATGTGGATGTTCCGTTGGCAGATTGGAGGTTCCGGGACTGAAGAAGCAAAGAAAGATCAAGAAATAGGGTTTAAGGATACGATTAGATAGATGAATTTTAAAGCGAATACAGAAACTAGCTCATAATGCTGAGAGGAGTTTGAGTGCCTTCTCAAGTTATGTTGTCTTTAAATAAGCTTCTCATAGCAATAAGTTGTAAGGATTATATACAGTCGGGTTATTAGCGGAGAAAATAATAACCCTTTAGTTTATTTTATAGCTATTTTAGGGAAATTTATGTTGTAAAGCTTATGTGTTTGCGTTCTTAGTTTTGCAATTTATTTTTGTGTAGCTATAAATCATTGAAATTTGAAACCTTTTAGGCATTAGATAATCATGCTTTTGTTGAGCTGTTTGATTGTTGGTGTGTTAACGAGAATTATTTGATCGTGATGCGCCTTGTACAAGGAGTCCGATAAGGAGTTCTAAGCTTCCTCAGATCTTATCCTCGATGGATGGGACTTCCACTCCTGCAAGCCATATAGGTGTTACTCCCACCTCTTACTCTGATTTGATGTTTTAACACTTGGGCCGGCAATGAGCATTATCTAAGTCCTTACTCTGAGGTTGATCTATGGGTCAATTTCGCAAAGACAGGTTCATGGAACAACAGCAAGGTCCGAGATAAGCTCTCTCACTCGGGCATACTTTAGGGCTTAGCTACAAGGTCTTTTGAATCTTTGATCTGTTTTACTAGTAATATTTCCTACATTTTCAGCTTCATAGTAGTGTACTGCTGATTACATGAACTTGGTGTAGTGAGAATTATTGCTCATACAGTTCCTGAACCAGATGATTTCGAGAAGGTTATATGTCTTGCAAGTATTCTCTGCTGAATCTTCTACGCTCTATTGTTGTGTACATTTGATAGTAGTATATCTTATCATATTCAATATTAACAAAGCCGATGGTTATATTTGCTTATGTTTTCTGTCGCCGAAGCGTTACCAGTTGGTACTAAAAGTGCGTTTTTCCTTGTTTCAAGCATATTCCGTTAAAGGAAGAAAAGGCGAGATGAACAGCATGCAGATATATCGCGAAGGTAATTTAGTTCCTTCCCTTTTTATGATTTTAAGCTGTTAGCAGTAAAGAATAAACCGATTTTGCTTTGCATGTCGGTTTAACATTGGTTCAACCTCTTATCTGTTTCTATGTTATGTTGCTCCAACTCTTATATCTTTCATAAAGCATTTATGCAGGGACATGGCATGGGGATATGATGTACATTAAAATCTTTAAAGATGATTTGAACAAACCGGTGTAAAAGGAAGAAAGGATAGAGCATATTTTTGAAGATGTGGTTGGGAAGGGATAAGAACTACTACTTGCATGAATCGGCCAGCCATTATTGTTGATATATACAAATCACAGGGTTCTTTTTTAGATAAAAAGATTGTAAAATCCATGACATTGAGGGTCTGTTTGATTGACGGAATTGATTTTTCGGAAAATCATTTCCAACTTTTCCAGCGTTTGATTGGCGGCATTTTCCATTTGGAAAATGAACTCCAAAACAAGGGAAAATGGGTTACATTTTAGGAAAAATGTCTTATCCTTTCAATTTCCGTAAGACATTTTCTGTGCTCTCCTCTCTATCGCCTCCTTCATTCCTTCCTTCATTTCCGGTAAAAAACTGCTTCTGTTTATCGATTTTACAGTAGTTTTTTTTTAATTATTCAATACTTGTTTCTGTAACACAATTACAAATAATTTATTTGATATTAGTTTTTTTTTTCAATTTATAACGATTAATATTGTAGCTTAATAATTGAGTATTATTATAAATAAATCATTGCAATATATGTAAAAATAATTTAAAATATAAAAATTTATTAATATATATTAATATATGTAAAAACAATTTTTCCAAAAAATATTTTAAGGAAATATGCCAAACAGCAGAAAATATTTTCTAGTAAATTATTTTACAAAAAAGTAAAACATTTTCCAGAAATCATTTTACGGAAAACATTTTACTGGTAATCAAACAGACCTTGAATCTCGATTAAGTTTGTTTATCAATTTTTATAGTCAAGCTCAAACCCGAGCTCTAGTTCAACTCAATAATTAAGCTTAGGGTTAATAATATATATCAAGGGCTATAATGTAATTTAATAATATGAAAATAGTTTTACTCCTTTTCGTATTTTCTTATACAACTAATATTTTAACAATCTAAGTGTCATATAATGTGAATCATGTATATTAATTTTGACAGTTTTATGTAAACAATATTCAGTCGTTAAATAAATATATATATCAATACAGATAATATCTATGCATAAAATTTTATATTAACAACGTTATTATGAAAAGCTCGATATGAATCGCAAGCCGTTTGAGTTAAGTACTATTAATATTGGAGTTAGTTCAATCGATATCTCAAACTTGGTTCGATAATTACTTGCTTGAATAGCTTATGAACACGAGTGTCTCATTTTTACCCTTCACAATGTTACTAATTCATTTTTTCTATTATTTTTAATCAAATTTATCTTTTTTCTTAAATAAAATTGAAATCTAATTAAAAACAAAATTTGAACATTTTTTATACAAGGGAATAATTACATTACAATAAAGAAAGATTTTACAAATATTAGGATCAAACATTGGATCTCATGCTAATGAGCTTGAAACTCACATTCATTGAGTTTACCATCTTAAACATTAAAGAGTAGATATAATAAATATAATTTATAAATTATGATTGGTGATATGAACTATTATAATTATTGTATATAAATTTGTTTTAAAATTACACTAAAATCATACCTTCCAATCAAACTATATAGTTACCATTTACCATTAACTTTTGAACACAAAGTAAATAATTTTAACTTTTAATTTTTAGCAAAAGGTATTTTTTAATGGAATTACATTTTTATCTTTTAGTATATTTTCTACTTTAAAACATATATCATGTTTTATTTTTTCAAAAACATTTTTTAACAACAATAATAATTTCATTAAAATTTTCAAAAATACTTTTTAAAACAATAATAAAAAACTATAAAAATTTTAAATTTACTTGTCAACCTAAAAAAAAAAAATCATATATTCAATAAATCAAAACACCCCTAAAATCAGAAATCAATATTGACTTCTACCCGTATGGAAGATCATTGTGCGACTCAATACTAGTCCTGTAGAAGGGTATGCTTCAGCATCATCATCATAATTATCTACTCTACTCTCTGCACTTAAGTCCCCTAAATAAAAATGCAAGAATTTTGATTAGTTTGGTTCACAAAAACTCTGAAAGTATAGCTTCAGCTAAACACTCCTCACCATCATCATTGTTCCGACCTCAGACCTGAAGCCGTCATTGCTAATGCTATCAAATTAGCCAAGCTAGATACTGTTACAACCGACTGTACAATCTCCTGATTTCCCGATCCCAATATTCCCAAATTACCATTGCCCTCAACGCCGCCGCTGCTTTCACCCTCCTCATCCGGCATCACAAACCGACAAACCGGGCAGGACCGATTGATGCGCAGCCACTTTTCAACACAATCGGAATGAAACACATGCTTACATGGCATCTCACTTCCTTCTTCCTCCTCTTTAAACTTTTCCAAACAAATCGAACAATCGTACCCTTCTTCCACTTTTTTCCTCGCAATTGCTTCCATGGCAGTCTTCAAAGCGAGGACACGCCCGCCCCGGTTTATTAAATAAACAAAATCAAAATTCAAAGATTAAAGAAAACAATATTACAGAAAGAAGAAATTTTTAATTATGAATAACCAAAAAAAAAAGAATCAAGGATTATATATAGGATACGGTGGAGGCGTTCCCCCAAAGTTGAAGCAGTTTAGGGCTAGAGTTATGGTATTAAGATTTAGGCTAATGTTCGGAAGTCCTCAAACTATTACATTATGTTCAAACAAGCCCTTTTACTTCTTTGTATTCAAATGAACTTCTAATTTATAATTTTCTTTGCCATTAAAGCACTTAATTACTTTTTTTAAAATTTTAAACTGCTTGATTTTAATTAAATGGTTTTTAAATCTTTTTTCTTTTATTTTTACACGTCATACTTTTATTAATTACAAATCCTTAATCTCAATCTTTTATTAAGCCGATTGAATATTTAACTCGATTGATATGAATATTGTTGTCAACGTAAGAAGACGAGAGTTTGAGTACGCTGAAACACATTATCTTACTATTTATGAGTTGGGGAGAGATTATGTATAGTTCTAAATATTGTATAAAAAAATTAAATATGATTCGAATCTATGATGAGATTGTTCCGGTATTTGTTTTTTCTTTCTGTTGTTATTTGGTTGGTTATAGCCGCCATTGCTATTCTATTAGAATATTGTATTGCTTCTGTTATTTTGTTTGTTCTTTTGACTGATGTAATTAGCAGGATATATATATATATATTAGTCATGCTTTTGAGTAGGCAATTTTCCCTATTTTTTCTCTTCTCAATGTTCTCTTAAATTTTCTATCCCTCGTCTATAGAATCTTTCTTCTCTATTATTTTCTTTTCTTTGTGAAACTTCACCCCTCATCAGTGGTATCAAAGCCTTGACTCTGGCATCATGCTGACAGACGATATTACCACCAGACTCCAGAATCAAGTTTCCCAACAGCAGCAAGATCTGTTGAAACTTAAGCAAAAATTCAAGCATTAGATAAGAAGAGGGATGAGCGGTTCAATCAACTCTGGTTAGATCTTAAGTCTTTTTTCGAGTTTATAACAGAGAAAGATACCCCAGACAAATCTGCGGTGTTATTTGGTTCTGCTAGCTCTGCAAAAGGAAAGGAGCCATGGTGGCTCAGCAACCAATTTTCAGGCAACCACAATATATTGAGTTAGGGCTTCAACGAACCTTTAAGCGGGAATGCCCAAAGTTTAACAGTGGCTACTTTAAAGGATGGCTCATGAAGTTAGAACAATAATTCGTCGTAGCATCGGTGGTAGAACAGAAAGTCTAGAGGTAAAAGCTTTACAGTGGCACCAATATTACACTCAATACGAAGGAGGGTCTGATAAGTTGGAATGGGGTACTTACAAGGAAGAGTACATGAAGGCCAGATTTGACCTACAAGAGTTTGATGATCCAATGGCTGACTTGGTAAATCTCAAGTACAATAGTAGCGTAGACTAATATTACGAGGAGTTTTTGGGATCACTAAATTTGTAATGAATTAGTTTTTAGTGGTGTGGAAAAATATGGTTTCAAAATTATATTTTTGTAAATCGAATCCGTAAATATAAAATAAAAATATTTATGAAGTTAATATAAAACTATATTGAAGTTTCATTAAGTAATTTAGCTGAGAAAATGATTAATTAAAACTCAAAGACTAAATTCTAATAGTCTAATCACTATTGAATTTTAATTCAAAGGATTAAAATGGTTAATAAACCGATTCTAAATAGACGAGGAGTGTGACGATGATTTGCACTTAGAAACGATTTAATTAAAAAATTGATTATGATTAATTAAGATTAATTAGCATATATATTAAAGTTAGTGGAGATGAAACATCTTCATTTAGCTTAGCCGTCCCACCCTAGAAAGAAAAAAAAAAGAAAAATCCTCCATTTGTTTCAACATTCGACCATCAAAATCCATAAGGTACTTAATCTATTTTCTTATAATTTTTATAGATTTATAATCATGGGAATTTGATTTAGTTAGCTCATGTATCAAATTGTTCAATTGATGAATTTTTAGTAAGTCATTATTGTTGAGAAATTGATGAATTGGGCTTAAATTTAATAGATATTAACATTAGATCATGATAAGGACTAAATTGTAAAACCAATTAATCTTGTTAATTAACTTTATAACATTAGGGACCAAATTGAATAAATTGAAAACTTTTCATGAATTATTCCATGAATAGGAAGTATGGGGTCCCTAATGAAAGAATGTGGAATTAAATTTTAATCTGAATCTAGATATCGAAAAATATGTTTATCTCGAGTATAGGGACTAAATTGAATAATATGAAAAATATGGTTGGCTTTGTATTTGAATGTGAATTAGATGAAATTTGATACTATTTATTTATTAAACTATTGTTCGTAACTAAAGACGATGCTGGGCCGTCGAGAGGGAAAGGAAAAATGAGAGTCGTCAACAAGTGACACGAGAATTCGGTTTGTACTTTTATGATTCGAGATCAATATATTTGTTTCCATATTCATGTTAATTGCATGACTGAGTATCATGATAAGTATATAATGGTTGTATAAATTGATTCATTGTACCCAAAAGAAAGAAGAAAAATTATTAGTCGTCTCAAATCCTTCAAAATGCATTGCAATCATGAATTTTCTTCGTTATAGTTGGTAAGATTGGGTAATTGTAGAAATTGAAACTCTTAAAATAATCTTTCGATTAGTTTAAAAGAATTTTGTAAAAAAAATAATTTTATAAGAGATTCAGTATTATTCTGTTTTAAAATAATTGAATAAGCTAATCAATCGACCATCACTAACCAACTAATGAACTCTTTGAATCACCTCATTCCAAACTCTCGACAGAAAACGCCAAACATATTAACAACATTGTATTTGTTCCTCATAACTTGAACCCAAAATACTCCAACATCACATAAAAGTTAAAAATCAAGTTTGAACAAAAAAAACTTTATTAAGCTTATTCAAATTGTGAAGACCCAAACCATCATTAGCAAGCGACCTACAACAATGATCTCAATTAACAAGGGTCGATTTACAAGAGTCAACAGTTGAGCCTTAAATAAATGCTTGAGTCAATTTCTCAATTTTATTGCAAAAAAAAAGAAAGGGAATCAACGTTGAGTTCACGAAGTAATTAGGGATGGCTAAAAGCACCGATTTAGCAAGTGTAATTCTTCTCAACATAGAGAGCCTCCTAGCATCCCATCCATTTTGTTTAGCACAAACTTTATTCATCTTTCAACTTAATAGTAGTCATTTTCCAAGTCCATAAGTCGAATTGTTGATTTCGATTTTCAGAGTGTGTAGAATTAAACCATACCCTCCTTCCCATTGGTTTGATAATCATAGTTATAAGGCTCATAGTTTTCTCAATCAATGAATGCACTCTTTTTAATAAGCAAATAAATAGGATACCATCTATAATTTTCATTATTACATCGCCATCATGTAGCTCCATATCATCATCTTCATGAACCTCTTTCCTAATATTATCTTCTTCTAAGAGCACATCTTTAAACGAGACTCATGACCTCCATCAGATGCACTCATCGAATCACCCGTGTCAATCGTATCATCCCTTTTTCGTCACACCTTCTTGGTCACCCTACTGATCCCCTCATCAATCATCTTCTTCTTGAGGAAAATAACTTTGCTTATGTTATAGTATTAAATATTATTACAGATTTAAATTTTAATAGATATAAATAACATAATGTAAAATAAAATATCACATAACTTGAAAACAGATTGGACAGAGCTCAAGTCGTAAATTTTGGAGTCCAAATTCAACTTATATTTTAAATAGACCTATTTTTTTGTCGAAACTTATTTTCGAATATTATGTATTTATTCAAACCTCTCCGATATAAATGAAGTTTTAGATATGCATTAATAACTAGACTCTTAAACAATGCAAAACAAATATAAATTTAAGATAAATAAATATAGAAAACAATTATATTTACATTTTATGAATGTAAAGTAGTTGTGGTAGGTTTACAATTATCACAAGTTTTAAAGAGATGACCCCTTGTTGCTTTCAAAATTTAGGTGAGTTAGATTATATAAAATAAATAAGAAATAAATATAATTCAGAATAATTATTAGTTCATAATCAATGATTTTATATTATTAAAAACCCAATATTATTTCTTTTATTTAAAAAAATCAATTTTGTTGGATATTTTTATTGAGAATAAAAAAGACCTTTTAATTTTAAAATATTTTTTGTAATTGTTTATGTAGTGTAAAAAATAAAGACTAAATTGAAAAAAATATAAATATTAAGGGTTAAAAAAGTTGTTTTTATCTTTTTTTATAACAATCACATTAACAATTCTAAAAATAAAATTGATGGAGGAACCAAAATTTTTGAATAAAAAATATAAAAATTAAATGTCTCAAAATTAAAATATATAACTAAAATTTAAATTTTACACAATTACAAAAACTTTTAGCATATTTAAAATGAAATTACAAAACTCTACTATCATATTTATTGAGTGTTTAGCATTGTTGTCAAAAAGTACTTTTGAGAAATAAAATGTCCATTTTAAACATGTTATTATCAAGTAACAAATATGCATTTAAATAATATTTAAATTAGTTAATATTATTATATTTTAGTAAGAATATAAAAAAATTATTATAATTTGTTGTTAATATTTTAATATATGAAATATAACTTTTAAATATGTTTAAGCAATAAATATTAATTATTTATAAAATTTAATTAGAATATATAAACTATATTTTAAATATTTAAATATAAACATTAAATATTTGTAATTAGTATTTAAAAAAATATTTTTTATTTTTAATTAATGATTTTAACACATTTATAATTAAGCACCAAGAAAAAAAAGGAAAGTACAATGTTATTGGAGGGGTAAAAAAGTAATTAAACACCAAAAATACTTTTAGGAGAGAAAAAACTAAAATTTTTAACTTCTCCTTTTCAGAACTGTTTTTAAAAAATACTTCTGAAAAGCTAAAAATTTTAGCTAAAAGTAACTTATTCTGCACAAATTTTTTTAAAAATACTTTTAGAGTTAGAAGTATTTTTTTTAAACAATGAAGAATCCAAAGTCCATTCATTTTTGTCTTGTAATTTTATTTTTTTTAATAATATTAAATGATATTTATGATGCTTAACAGATTCTAAGAGGCACACTTTTTTGTACCGTACGTTGTAGATTAGGTGCATAGCCATGGGCTGTCAGAGTTTAGCCGGAGAAAAATTTCTATTTAGGTTGTTTTAAAATTTAATAAAAATTTAAATAGTAAAAATAAAATTATACTTTAGTTATCTTAAATATCATAAAAAATTAATTTAATATTTTAAAACAATAAAATTATATTTTTATTATCATAAAAATATACAATTTAATTTTAACCCTTAAATATATTTTTTGACTTCACCATTAAACTAGAAGGCAAACAATAATAAAGGAGCAAACATACAAAACAAGAGCCATTTTTTCATACCATGAATCTCTAGTTTTTCCCTTTCTTGAAGGCTCAATAAACATATTCAGTATATGTTAGATTAATGGTTAAATTTTTCGATATTCCTTTGTACTTTGTATAAATTGTAGATAGTCCCTATATTTTAATTTGGTTAAATATTTTTTGAATTGGTCAATTTTAGTATTTATATTTTTTATGTTTTAAAATTTTAATATTGATCAAATGATAACAGTCAAATTTGTTAAACTTTGCTATTAGTTTTGTACAATGCCTAAGGTTGTTGATTTAATTCATGTTCTCTAATTAGATAATTTATTAGCCTTTATATTTTTTGAAATTTGAAATTTTAATATTAATGCACTTTAAATTCATAATTAATTTTTTTGTGAGTAATATATGAAAATAATAAGTTATCATGACATTATATATATATGGTAATATATTTATCACAGCAGATTTAAAAAAAAAATTAATTAAATGAATTTAACGATTATTATTTGTTCAAGATTGAAATTTTAAAATTCATAAATTATGAGATTAAAAATATCTAAATTAAATATTAAAATTTACAATTTACGCATAATTTTAACTTCATAGATAAGTTTTTAGGAATGCCAAACATTTTGATCATTTCATGATTCACAAAATTCGACAAATTTTCAAATAATCGACGTATTCAATACATGAAATGAGAGTAGATGAACACTCAAAGATTGTTGCACACACTAAACACAACATCCAAACATTTTTTTTACAGGAAATTAAATATGAAAGCAGAGTTGTATAATTCTTTTTTATATTTTTATTTAAAAGGTAAACTTGAAAAAAAAATAGGCGTTAGGTGAATTAGAATAACTAATAAATCTAAGAATTTAGAAACAATCATTTTAAGGTTAAATTTGAAGAAAATGTTGTTTTTAAAAAATAATTAGGGATGTAGATTGATTTTTTCAATATTTAAAGAAATAGATCGATTTTGGAGAGAGAAATAAAAAATATATCCTTTAAGAAGGGTTTTCTTTTGATGTGTCTAAAACTGTGTTCTACAAAACAATTTTTTTTCAATAACTTCATACAACATTTCCTTAGATTAGATAGTTAAGTGTTAAAGGTTTTATCCTTAAATCTTGGGTTCAATTCCTCTTATAAATATATTTATAATTTTATTTCATGTTGTTTTATTTTTTTAATTTTTAATTTTTAATTAATAATTAATAAATATTTTATATATATCATTATGTTAAAAATATTTTTAATTAATAACTCATTTATTTATAAATACAATAACAAACAATTTTGATTTTATAATATTAGAATTTACCATACCTTTAATGTAGATAAAAAACAATGATATTTGAAATATTATTCATATAAAAATAATAATATTTGAAATAATTATTTGATACCCACAATACAAATGAAGAAAATAAATATTTAATATATAAAAAATCATATATAAAGAAAAATATATATCAAATAAATTTGTTAAAAATAAAATGCGTCTAACACAATGATAAATATAAAAATATTATGAATATCTTATTAAGTGGATGTCTATCAAAATCAAGATAAGTTTTGACGTACTTTAAATTCTAATAGTGATTAGAAGTAGATCTCTACTTCATGTATACTTCTTATACCTATAAATATAGACTTTTGAAAAGCATTTAAATATTTCGATTGATGAATAAAATATGTTGTCTCTTTGCTCTCCCATTCTCTTTTTTCTTTATTCTCTATCTTTTATTTTATAGCACATTATGAGCACAATTGTCTTTTATTTTATAATACGGTTACTCCAAATTTGCTGCTCAAGTTATTGTCGATTGCCTTCTAGAACTATTGCAATTTCAATATTCAATTGAGGCCTTCACACTATGGGTAATCATTAGAGCTTTTAACCACTCAGATCTTTAGGTATATTTTACTATGATTTATTTATTATATCATGTTTGTTATAATTGGAGACTAATCATGACAACATGGATAAATAGATTTTGATTTGAAATCCACGCATGTTTGTAATGGTGTTTATGAAATAAAGAATCTATTGGGACGATTATAATTTTGTCTTAGTAAATTTATTGCATTCCCTAAAGTGAGCGCAGGCATAAAAGAAAATAAAAACTGATATTATTCCAATATTTGGTAGTACAAAATTAGTTGAAAGTTCCAGAAAAGCTAATATATCAATATCTAAAAAAGCACAAAATTTGTGATGGTTAATGCATTAGTTTTAAAAGATATTCATTATAATGGATATCATATTGAGATTATGAATGATAAAAATATTATATTTCATATGAATCACTATTGCTATAAATATCTATTTTGAAAGGATGAAAAAAAAGAGAGGATTAAGTTATTGATTTGATTTAAATATTTTGGCATATTCCCTGAATCGAATATTGCATATAATTGTTTGAAAATTATATTTATTTTGTTGATTTAGTGACATTATAGACTTTACATTGATTTAGACATTTCTAATAGTAAGTGTCACAATAGTATTTATATGTGGATACAAAGTAAAAGGAATGTCAATAAGATTATTAATTTGTCATAATTTATATTGACATTATTAGTAAATACATGTTAAAGTAAACTAAAAGTTTATTAATGCAAATACATTTACTACTTGGCGTGATTAGTTAAACCATTTTGGATCATATATGATGTGAAAATTAATTGAGAATTCATATGAACATTCATTAAAAAACTAGAAGATTCTTTAATTTAAAGAATTCTCATTTGTTGCTTGTTCTCAATGAAAATTGCCTATTAGAAATTCACTAGCTAAAGCTCATTCATTCACTATGTGGATGGTTTTGATATTTTATGATTTTGGTAGTTGCATCTACAAAATAATCACATATATTTTATCAACTTGCAACCTGTCATTTGCAAGATTGTTTGTTTAAATAATTAACTTCAGATCATGCAATTAACACAATTCATCTTACTAATACTGATGAGTTTATATCTCAGTCTTTTATTGATTGAGTTTGAAAACCTTTTGTAAAAGTTTATTATTTATGCGCATAATAATTTAGAGAAATTATTGATTGAACGCCTCCGATTAATATCAAAATCATTACTTAAGAGAACTAAACTTCCTATCTCAACATGAGATTATGTTGATTTACATGTTATATGCATCAAATCAATAAATTATAAATACTCTCCATTACAATTGGTTTTTAGTTAAGAGCTAAATATTTCTCATCTTTGAATTTTTGTATGTGCGTTTATGTTCCAATTGTTCCACAATGCACAAAGATGAGTGAATCCTTAAAGAAAGTTGAGAATATATATTAATTACAAGTCTCCTTGTATTATTAGATATTTTGAATGTATTGGAGATTCAATTATGATATGATTTGTGATTACTATTTTGATTTGATAATTTTCCCGATATTAGGGGGAGAGAAATAATAGCTGAATGAAATCACTGCTTGTAATGAGTTATCATTATCTGGATCCTTATAGAAAGTAATTTGAACCAGAAGTTTAAAAAGGATAACTCACGTTATTACAATTTAACTGTCAAATGTATTCACAAACTTAAAGAAAATAACCAAGTGTTATATACCATCTAATATTTTGAATCAAAGTCCCAGTAAGACAATCAATTAGAATAAATAATAGATTGATCAGTTCCAAAGATGAAAATTCTTCTAAATAGTTATATAGTGGAGGCGAGTGCTCCAAAAGAGACATAAGACTTAAGTAATAAGTAAAACTCTAGAAGAGATTCAGATACTTGAAATTGAAGATTAAAATAAAGAAAATAAGAGATTTCAATAAGTTATGTTAATTCAAGAAAATGTTGAACTGATAATAAAAGTGATCGACAATGGTTTTGCATGCAATATTATTGTTGAAATAATAAAATGAAAGGGGAATCTTGAATAAGTCTATTGAGAAATATAGATATTGAATAGATTGTTCAAAATAGAAAGACGCAACTCAAGTACAGTTAAATTCGTGAAGTTTTTGGACCAATAGTCCAAATACCTAAAAGTATAAAATCAGTGAAGGTACAAATAAAGTAGTTTTGCAAAAGCAGAATAAAAATATAAAGTTTTTCGCTAAGCCTTGGCATTGGTTATGAAAAGATAAAATATTCTTTTGTGGTAGATGCAATAACCTTTAGATATATTATTAAATTGGTAATTCATAAAAGATTTAACTTGCTTATAATGATTATTGCAACCTTTTTATGAATCACTATATAGTAAAGTTTATATTAAAATCCTTTATATTAAAATCCTTAAAGGATTTAGAATGCCAGAAAATACTGAAATTATCGGGAAATTATTCATTTATATGAATTGAAATAATTAGAACATATGTGGTAAATTTGACATAGTGAATAAAAGTTGAAGGAGGATTGACATAGTGAATAAAAATTGAAGGAGGATTATGAAATGATCCAAATACTTATTTGTGTTTTTATAGAAGAATTATAATTAAAGTTTGCTATGATTATTGGTAAAACTCCTTAAGAGATCAAAATATATTTCTCCCGAACTTTCACTCACTCATGACTTTCAAAAGAATTATGATATAAATGCTTAGCAAATACATTCAAATAGTAATTTGAAAAACTAGTATTCAAGATTGAATATGTAGAATATGAGAAAATGTGTGATGTTTTCATGAGAGGAGTAAATACACGCTGTACTTTTTTCCCTTAACTGAGGTTTTGTTCCATTAGGTTTTCTTGATAAGGTTTTTAACGAGGCAACATATCATGTGTATTATAGATGTGTGTACTCTTTTTCCTTCACTAAGAAATGTTTTCCCCACGGGGTTTTTATTTTAGTAAGGTTTTAACGAGACACATTATCTACCAATGGACATCCAAGGGAAGTGTTATTAATATCTTATTAAGTGGATGTCCATCAAGATCAAGATAAGTTTTGATGTACATTAAACTTTAATAGTGATTATAAGTAGATCTCTACTTCATTTATACTTATTATACCTATAAATAGAGACTTTGGATAAGCATTGTAAATATTTCGATTGATCAATTCTCTCTTTGCTCCCTTATTCTATTTGTTTGTTATTCTTTGTCTTTTATTTTATAACAAAAAATATATAATTTCATTACATAATTAAATATTTAGTAATTTATTTATATAAATAAAAGAGTTATTAATTAAAGATATGAATTAAAAACTTAAAAATAATATATTTATTAATTAAAATTAAAAAAAAAGTTTAAAGCTGATATATTTTTTTGGTGAAGGAGAGCAAAACCTTAACAATAACATGACTAGCGTGACGTGACTTGAATCAAAGCCACACATAAGGAAATAAACACCCTAACCATCAAGTCAACATACAAATTTCAAAAAGATGATATTTTAAGTTATTAAAGAAAACACATTTTGCATAATATGTTTTTAGACACGTCAACCTTCAAAATCAGCTTGTTTTCCTAAATATCGAAAAAATCGACCTATTTATATTATCTTCCAAAATCAACATATATTACTAATTTACCTATCACAAGAGAAAATAATATTTTAATTATCATTATTTCAAGTCCAAAAAAATTATCATTATTTCATTATAAAATTTATTAGTTATTTATTTTATTTTAAAAAATATTATTATTATTTTTTGCTTTTTTGGACATTACATATGATGAAAGAAATCTGAACGGACGAAATCAAAGAGAGTAAGATACAGCATATTCGCTGCGTCACATAGTACTCCAATACCCTGGTTTACCTGAACCGGAAGTAAGACCCGGTTCAATCCTCACCGTAAAACCAAAACTTTTGTTTTCCTTAGTATTCTTTCTCTAAAATCAAAATCCAAATGGAAAAGAAAGGCTTGACAATATTTTGATTTCTGTAAAACGCATAGAAGAGAGAGGACTTTATCTTTAAAACCATACCGGTAAAGAGAAAGTTCCGATTTTTTTTCATTTCTTTCAAGCTCAACCAAAATATATAATAGGAAGCCTAACTTGCCGGAGCTCCGGAAACAGTTAAGAATCCGGTGGACTCCTTGGGTCCGAATCGGTTTGATATCTTCGAGATTTATCGGCGATTCTGTGGTGTTTTTTTTTTATTTTTCACTTTTCTTTTTTGTTCTTGAGATTTTACTTCTTTATTCTTTGCTGTTCTTTAATTATAAATTTTAAATATTTTGGGTTGGTGTACAAAAGAAAAGTGGTGAACTTTCGGGTAAAAAGATTGGAAATTAGATCAGGGGGGTTTCAGTTTAGTGTTGTTGGGTAATAATTGTGCGGGAAGAGAGTTGAAAATGTTTTTTCTTTTTAATAGAAAAATTCAAATTTTGATTTAATTATGGAAAAAAAATTGTGTAATTTGGTACCCTAAAAAATGTCAATAGAAAAGTAGGCCAAAATATAAGTAATGCAAAATTTTCATCAATATAATGTGTGTTTATTTATATATATATAATGCAATTTGGTTTGTTTAAAGAATTGGTTAAAATATTTAAAGTTCTGATATTTTCTTTTATGATTTGCATTCATTTTCAGAATTTTCAACTGTTCAGAAAATTGTCCTGAGAATGGAATGTTGCTCCGTTCGAAAGGGCTGATGCAGTAATTTATTAACTTTTGAACTGTCTTGCAGAACTTAGAACAGGATATGAGCATGTTTGTGATGGAGAAGGCTACCGACAAGGCGAGGAATCACAAAGAGCTAAGTTCACTAGGGACGCATTGAACCAACTCTTAAAGATGGTGGAATCAAGGATGCGTGAGAGGCATATGTATGTATTTACGCATGATTGTATGTGTGTATGCATATATGTGTATACATATATATATATAATCTGTATTTAGAAGTTTACTGAGTTTGGCTTGCCATTAGGATGACCCGAGAATCAGTTGATGAGTCTTGAGACATTTGGCATGAAAGAATTGGTTTGATATTTTAGGGATTTCATGTGAACTTAGTGTTGTTCTTGGCAGTTCTTGTTGAAGATATATTTAGTTCAGCTTCAACCATTGGAATCTTTCAATCCCATCTTGACTTAAGGTTGAATTTTGAAGACTGCAACTTGATCTTGGGTTGCAGTCAGCCTCCTATACATTCATGTTAATGCCTAAACTAGTGAAAACTTTAATCTAATCTTTTAGTGAATAAGATTTTATAGCCCAAGGCATAAGTGTATTTTCAATATCCAATCTTGTTTATTGGTTATTTGGTTATAATTCAATTGCACACTAATTATTCTATTATTTTTTTCAACATTTTATTATGTTTCCTTTGACAGGAATGCAATCTTTGATGAACTTCTCAAGCTCATGTTACAGCTCAACTTGATGGTGATATTCCTATTCCTTTGAAGTTCTTTAGAGAACTTATTTAAGTAGACTTTAAGCCTCTATTATGATGTATATTTGTAGTTTTTTGTTGTTACATTGACTATATGCTCTAATTTCGTGTTATCCATACTGAAATTTGGCTTTCTGATGTTTCTTGTAGGTAGACTTTTTCTGTAGTTTTTTGTAGTTTTTTTCTTCTATGATTTTGTTTTCTTCGTATGCCGAGAAAATGGTCAAAAGAATATTAGTAAGTTACTGTGTACTACTTAGTTAAATGCAAATGATTTTATTGATTTATCTTTGGAGTAAATAGTGAGGATATATAAGCTAAATTACAATGAATTTCTTTGGTCTTGGATTTGACTATATATTTTTTTTGCATGATTGATAGCTGTAAGCAGGGCAGTTGCTGCTTGGAGATTAGTCTTAGCAGGCAGGTTCCGTTTGCTTAACCAATGGTGTGACTTTGTTGAGGTATGAGTATTGCTGATACTAAGCTGCTAACCCTTTTTGTTTGTCTTGGAAGCATCTTGTGAAACTATTGGTTATTGTTTCTATGTCTGAGTTGAGTTTACCTTTTGCAGTAAATTTCATTAGAATTGTGATATTGGTTGTTATTGTGTACTCAAATTAAATGAAATAAACCTTGTAATTTTGTCGTAGACTTCATTGTATTGTATAGGGAGTAACTTCTCTGCTGCTTTAGTTTCAATTGTTATTATTTAAGAAGCGTTCTTAAAATTTGACTTTCATTGCCTTAATCAAGCCTTTGAAAATCCTTGTACATGGTTTCAACCTTTTGCATGTTATGTATGGTAATATGGATGGTAGTCATCCTTTGGGCCGGACATGTGTTCTGTTGCTGCTCTATTAGTTCAAGTTGAAAGTATATGTGCTAATGAATTACTGTAAGCTTTCGATTAAGGTAAAGTACTGTTTTTCATTTCATTTCAGAAAAATCAGCGGCACAATATTTCTGAGGATACATGGCAGCAAGTTTTAGCTTTTAGTCGGTGTGTGCATGAAACCCTAGAAGGGTATGATCCTGAAGGTATAAACTTTTTCAAAATATGTCTTACGGGCTCCCTCTCATGTATTTATGCCTCGTGGATCTTACTTGTTTGGTTATTTTGCAGGTGCTTGGCCCGTTTTAATCGATGACTTTGTTGAGCATATGTACAGGTTTGCTTTTATATCCTCAGCACTTAATATGATCATAAAAGTTCCAATAGCTGTTTCATTATCACTTTGTCTATTTTAGGTGACAATTTAAGATTCTTATTGTAATCTTTTTCATCTATTGTTATTCGTTGTTCTACTTATTTTGTTTTCAGTTTGTATATTACTGAATAAGAGCAGTATGATCACTTGGTCATATTTGTTTTTGTATTGACTTGTAATCATACCTTTGTGTTATTTGTTGGTTTAAGCATGATCCCGTGTTTTCTGAATGCTTCAAGTTGAATAGTGTTACATTTTATGCACACAATGTCTAGATGTCTTAAGACTCCCCTCTTCCAATTGCAGAATTTCGGGGTCGAATAAAGATACAAACGGTTTCTGTAGCTATGGTGATTCAGGGTCCCAGTTGTGTGCATATGATGACTCTTTGCCCGGTACATCAAAATATTATCTCTGGCTTTAGATAAGTTGCTAGTTTTGTGGACTAGAATAGACGATTAATGTTATGATAACAATATCAAATGGCAGGATTAAAACTAGGTCCGGGGTTGAAGAGGAAGTTGCGTGAATGTAACAATGATAAAATGGAGTCCTTGGAACCATTATTCTCGAGCTCTCCGAACCCGAATTGCACATCAAATTCCAAGAGAAGGTTTATTTTGTGCCGATCTGATGAGAGGGAAGATAATCTTCCCCAGAATTCATGCGATGAAAGCATGGAAATTGTTAAACAAAGTAGTCCGGTGGGTTCTTCCAAGTCTCCATGTGCAGTTGAAGGTTGCATGTCAAAGGGTTTAGCAGGGCTGTTATCGTGTTGCTCGTATTTTGCAGTTTGATTGGGAAAGAAGAGTTTTGCTATAGGTAGAAGCTCCCTATGGAGGGGAAAAGAATGGATACATGCTTTACTACAAGTCTATGAATTAGATAAATTCGTATGTTCGCTTGTGGGGGGAGGGTTATAAACAGAGTGCCAACATTTTCGGATGACTGTGGGAGGTTGATTTCCTTTGTTTCAATGTTTGAGGGGGTGCTAATATCATTGGTTTGTGGATGTTTCGATCCTGAAATTAATAATTAAATTTTTTGAAAATTTTAGTTAAATCGACATCTCCCACTAACCCTAAACATTTGCTTAGATGGTTTGATAATGAGATTATAAAATTATTGAAAATATATACATAAACATGGAACCACCATGCATAACAAAAGAATCAACGAAATAGAAGATACATTCCTACAATGCCTGTCCCAAAGTATACCTTAAATTGGAATGAAAATCCTCATCCAGTTGAGGAGAAAGTATTATAGAAACAATTTGACATCCTCAATCATTTGAGTGAAATACTTGTCCAGATCTGTCATTTATGATGTTTTTAACAGCAATCCATTTGCGAGGAATAATAATAATTTTCATTAACTAAAGGTTAAATTATACAACACATTGAATATCATATGTCTAAAAATAAATTAAGGCTAAACTCAACATATAAGAGCAACAAAATTAATTAAATCCAATCATGATAGACTAAATCAAATATACCAAAACTCATATTCAAGGATTAAGTCAATAATAATCTAGGGACCTAACTATAAATAACTCATGATTAATTTAAATTAAATTCAAGTTATTAATGCCAAACCTGTTCTTTTCACTTTATGATTTTTTTATATAATTGAAATTCAAAAGTCTAAAGAAGTACAAGGACTAGAAGTAGAATCAAAAGGCTTTTTGGGTCTTATCTTTGCCGCTCAGCATGAATTCTCCACAACCATCAATGACATGGTTGCCCATGCTGGTAGTGTGGTTCTTCAAACATTCTCTATATTTGATAAAAGGAGTTGAGTTTATAGTCGTTGATGTTGGACCAACAAATTGTTGGAATCAGAGCTAAAATTTGATCTAGGTCATTGTCTGGATTGTTTCTGGGATTGTCTAAGTTGATGTTAGGGTGAGTTTGATTCATTGTACTGATCTAGGGTTCTTGGTTGGTCTATAGGTGCAAAAGAAGATGAGACTTTTAAGGAAGAATCAACTCGGTTGAGTTTATTTTTATAACTAAAAGAGCTTGACATCCCATTTCCACATCTTGTCCTTTCAATTCCACTAAAACTCTGATTTCTAAGGTTAAAAAAAAATCTTGATCTAAGTAGAGGTGCTCATGAGCTGAGTCGGGTCAAACAGGAAATGTGACTATATAATAAGAGGTCCTTACTGGTTTGAATAAAAATCAAAGAAGAAGATGACTTTTGGGTTTTTTGAAGTATTTAATTATTGCTTTTTCTTTTATTTTGGTTAATAATTGGTATCGGAAAAATTATATTTTAGTCTTTTAAAGTGGTATGCAACACGTTGTGCCATGTGGCTTTTAATGATTGGTCCATGTGTCAAAAAAATGCCATATCAGATTTTTGTTATTAAAGGGAGTGACTAAAATGAACGAACTATATAACGTGAATACTTAAGTTGCAAACTTTTTATTTTATCTTGTCTAAAATGAGAATTTTTTTTATAATACTATCCATGTAATTTACCTTATATAATACTATTATTAGTTTGTATTCATATTCGATTTTGAATATATCAACTTTAAAATATTTTTATAACATTAATTTTTTGTTTAAAATTATTAATGAATTTCCTAAAAACCCATTAATAAATTGAAAAAGTAATGTAGTCACAATATATTTTTAAAAAAATTCAACTAATTTTCTTTAATCTTAAAAATATTTAATATTAAAACAATATAAAAATTTATGATGGTTTGAATTTTAATATGAATTTATTATAATTTAAATAATAATATTAATAATTTTTGTAGGTTATTTATTTTATATATTCTGAAATTAATTTGTTTTAATATTAATGTTGGGATCAACCTGATTAAGCAATGAACAAGTAAAAAATAGCGGAAGAAATTGAGAAATTAAAAAACAAATTTAACGTGAAAAACCCCCTCCAAAGAGGATAAAAAATTACGGATAAAGATGATTTTACTATAATGAGAAAAGAATGAAAAGTACAAAAGATGGAGATAAAAACTAAACCCCGAAACCGGAAAACAAAAAACCCTTAAAACATAAACACAAAATTCTCCAAAAGTGTTATGAGTTCTAATTTTTAATGAGTGTATTTTATAAGGTTGTAAAAGAGACTATTTATAGGCTAAATTCGTAGGTTAAATAATAATAAAATAATCTAGACTAATCAGAGTTTGATTGAAACAAATAAATATTATCTTTCAAATTTGATTGAAATATGAGGCATACTTAACAAATCTCCACCTTGACTTGTATTTCCATAATGCCATCTTTGCTAGGGGTGTGCATTCGGTTAACCGACCCGAAATAGCTATAATCGAATTAACCGACCTTCAAAAATTTTTAACCGTTAACCGAACCGAATATTTTAAAAAAATATTAACCGAACTGAAATTTTTTCGGTTAAACTGGTCGGTTAACCGAATTAACCGAAAATCATATGATTTTTATTTTTGGTTAAAAATTAACCGACTTAACCGATTTAACCAAATTGAATCACTACATAATTAAAAAAAATTACATAAGTCTTTGAATCACTACATAATTAAAAACATTACATAAGTCTTTGAACCACTACATAATTAAAAACATTACATAAAAATGAAAATTGAAAATTGAAAGGTGGTAGACAACTAATTTTCTCTTCTTTTTAAGTTCAATAATCTTTTTATGATATTGGATTGTACCTAAAATTAATGGGCAGTATTGATCCAAAATCATACTAATTAAAAATATGAAGAAGGCATAAGATATGGGGCCAATGGGCAGTATTGATGAAAGAAATATAGGACTTGTAAAGGTCTCCTGGTAGATTGAATAAACATATCTCAATCTTCCATTTCTGCTCACCAACTATTGGAAGCTTTGTGTCTATCTCTATTCTGCAGGGAAATGATAAACCACATCCAAGAGACAATTAAGTCGTTGCCTAACATAAGCTTAACTTGGTTGTCATGATTGATGAAATGGAAGCTTTTGCCAATAATCTTGGATTCATTTCAGTGGTATGCTAAAACCCAGATATCAAATTCATGAAGTAAAAGGTAGAAGAAACTAGTATAGGAAGCCATTGAGATTTCGAACCTTAAACAAGGAAGGGTATTGTAACTTAAATTACTCTTATAATAATAGGGTGGAACAAACTTAGTAGTTGAAGCAGAAACTAACTGTACAGACCCAATTTTACCCGGGCCTAGTACCAAAAATATTAACCCAATCCGGCCCAAATCAAAAAACAAAAACAATTAACCACTACCCAAACAGACCCAAAAACAAGCCCAAACTAACCCACAGCCCAAAACCTAAAAAACCCAATACCCATTTTCAGAAAAAAACAAAAGAAAACCCTAGCCCCCTAACCCTAGCCGCCGCACCTAGCCCACTTGCCCTGCCACCGCCTCCTCTGACCAGCACCGCCACGATCACGTCGCCTCACCCACTTGCACCTGCAACACCTGCAAAACAAAGACCAAACACGCAAGCAAAGAAGGACAAAACAGCAGTAGAAATAATAGAAAAATTATAAAAATGGTTATTTAAAAAGCCATTCAAACAGATCTAGTGGGGGGGGGGACTTTTGTTTTTTTTGAAATCGGTATACAAACCGATTGAAACCTTTGTAACAGGGGGGTTGTATTTTTCTCTTCCGATTTTTGTAAGGAAAAAACACATTAACAAGGGAAATAAAAACAAAAAAAAACAGATTCAAGAAACCTTTTTGGTACAAGTTCTATTTTCCTTTTTTATTTTTACTTTTCTCTTTATTTTTTTTTCTTTTTTCGTATTATTATTATTATTATTATACTCTCTTAATCTTAAAATTCTTGTTATATATTTACATATACAAACGCATACTTTTTATAATATATATATGTGTACATATTTTATTTTATTTTATTTTTTTTGTGTGTGAATATATACATTTTCCTAATACATATACACATACATTTTAAAGTTATTATAAATATATTTTTATATTTCATTTTTCATACTTACACATACCTATCTATTTCTACATATTTTATTACACATAGATATACGTATACATATTTTTAAATATTTTCTATGTTCTCATAATTCTAAAATATATATATACATGTATTTATATATTTTTATTTCTTTTATGGTTTCGTTATTTCGCGTGGTGTTTACTTTCTTTTATTTATTTATGCCCACTTTCATTCGAATAGTTTATTTGCTTATTCTTTTGCATGTTTAATTCGTTTTTTATTTATTTATCTTTTATTTGTTGTTACTCGTATTATTCATACTTACATTATCGAATTCATTATTGTTTTGTTACGAGCATTAACATCGTGTTTTATTTCTACTATTACGCGTTAAATTATTTTTCGTTCAATGTATGAATTATGATTTTTGAATAAACAAAATTTCATGTTTAGACTCGAGAAGGTCGTACCCTAACTTACTGGGTTTCGATTTTCACGATAAATCTAAATACGCGAGTTTTTTTAACCAAAGTTTTAAATGATCTCGGAAATTAAGAAAGGATCGAGTCTTAACTTACTGGACTTGATCCCCTTTTTTAAATTCGAGATAGTTAAACATATTTTAAATAAGTAATTTTTTTACATTCATTCGCGTATCGGGAATTCGAGACATTGTGTCCTAACTTACTGGATATGATGCTTTCTTTCTCGATTAACGTGAAACGTACCCTCTTTTCCTAAAATTTTTAACATTTTAATACAAGGATCGTATTTTTAAATTTCTTTAAAGTTTTCAGTTTTTTGACACTAAGACATTAAGTAATCAACTAGGTACCAATTTTGGGCGTATCGAGGGTGCTAATCCTTCCTCGTGCGTAACCGACGCCCGAACCCGTTTTTCTGAATTTCGTGGACCAAACTTGTTGTTTTAATAAAATCAAACCGTTTATTAAAAACAACCACTTTTCGAGGTGATCCAATCACACATTATCAAAAAGGATTGGTGGCGACTCCCGTTTTTATTTTCAAAATCCAAGTCGACCCCGTTTTCCATCCAAAAAATGGTGTCAACACTAACTAGAAGCAATGAGTTTACATGGGTAGCACTTGGTCTTTCCCGACCCTTCTCATTAGCCAAACAAAAAGCAAGCACCGGCTTCTGGACCTTGAGATGCAACCTAAGGAATCCTAGACTCCTAGTGCAAGATCCACATCTATCAAAACACCATCCCTGAAATCAACATTGCAACTGTCCTTTTTCATCTATCAACCCTTCCTACCATTTCCAGAGAAACCAATCAAAACCCATATTTCTGAAAACACACTAACTTTCTCCTTCTTTTTAGCTCAAGCAAACAGGCGGGGAAGTTCGAACACAAAATTAACCCTAAAGCGGCTACTGAAGAGGTGCCCTTGAGCAGTATTTAGAATTAAACCTTAAAAATGCACTACTCACGGTAACATACAATCGCAAACACCTGAGTATGGCCTCAAAATTTTCATCACCATTTGTAGATGTTGGATAGGTTCGAAGTTCAAACAGCACACGCAAGTATTCATCGTGCAAACAATGTGTTGTTCTTCTTTGACCACCGTAGCTTTAGAGCATGGGTGTTGAGGGTCTAGGCTAAGGCTTTTCATACCCAAACCCATTGAAAATGTGGGAGAGAATCTCACTCATATTATTAGTTTAATCGACTTAAGAAACCATACTAATGTAAACTTAAGAAATTGGCAAAAAACAAAGGGAAATTAGAAGAAAGCAAACCTGGCCTCTGGGTATTGGTGTGCTGGAAGAGAAATGGATAGCAAAAATGGTGGATTTTCCCGATTCGATTGAAAATTTGAGATTGAGATTAAGAAATGAGAACCCGACGATGGCTGATTTGTGACTTTGTGTTGTTGCCTGTTACCAGTACTGCTGAGTGCTCTTGAGAAAAGGTTTGGTTCTTGGGCTTGGAGCCTGGAGGAGAGAAAATAAATTGGGCTGGCTGGCTGGGTTTAATTTAAGGTCCATTACCTTGCAAAGTTCGGTTAAACCAAAAAAATTCGGTTAACTGATCGGTTTCGAACCGATTTAACCGTTAACTGAAAATTTAAAAAATTCTTAACCGACCCCCGATCGAAAAAATTCGGTTAACCGACCGATTAACCGAATTCGGTCGGTTAACCGAATTTTTTTGGTTTTACCCGAATTTTGCACACCCCTAATCTTTGCCAAAGCCTGCCATGGGCCTATCTTGAACTATGTAGGGAATTAACTGAGCTGAATCTGTACTTAGAAGTTGGAAGACTTCCAGCCTTCAACTTGTGCACTGCTAAATCAAAACTAACTCGGGTCTGGTTTTCATGAAAGTACTGCCCTAATTTTCAAAACCTGCATCCAAAAGAGAACCTCTCTTCAATGAAACGGTCATACATTTTCCCTCTTATGACTAAGTTGCCTCCGCTTCAAACGAGTTGACTTCGACTCCGTAACAAATGAGGGACGTCCAGTTTCATCGGTCACTATAGAACATTCCAAAATATAAATATTGTAGGTCCTTTTACCTTTTAACAAAATGAGAACCCTACGAGACACCTAAATGCCGCTTGACTTGATGTTGATTCTACAACCTTTCGAGTCTAAAATACTCAAGGAGATGAGATTCTTTCGTAAATCAGGTACATACCTGACATCTGATAGTGTCCTAATTGTCCTATCGTGCATCCTAATTTTAACAGTACCAATACCGATTACCTTACTAGATGAACCGTTTCCCATGCGCACAACTCCACCTTCAACTAAACTGTATATGGAGAACCATTCTCTGTTGGGACACATGTGGAAAGAATATCCCGAATCTAGGATCCACTCACACGTAAGCTCAGAGCTATCACTCATTGACACTAACAAGAAATCATCATTACTTTCATCGGTCAAATTAGTATCAGCTATAACAATTTGCTTTGATGTGACCTAACTTCTTAAAATAGTAACACCTTTTGTCTCGCTTCTTTGATGCTACCAAAATAGAAGCTTACTTATCTGCCTTACTATCAAACCAAACTCATTGTTGAGTTTGTCTTACTCAACAAATGACCCTTCACATGCTTGAACGAGAGTTTGTCTCTTCCATAAATCAAAGTCTCCCTGAAAGACTTGTATGAAGAGGGTAAATAGCACAATAATAGTATAGCCTGATCTTCATCGTCAATCTTAACCTCAACATTCTTTAAATCATTCAAGAGAATAATAAATTGACTAATGTCATATCTAAAAAGCTCACCTTTGTTCATGCAAAACGTAAATAAACGTTGTTTTAACACTAAATAGTTAGTTAGAGATTTAGTCGCATAAAGAGTTTCTAACATTTTCCATAAGGCAGATGAGGTTTTCTCCATTAATACCTTTTGCAATACCCTATTCGCGAGGTATAACTGGATTGTAGATAGGGCCTTTTCATCAAGCTCTTCCCATTTTGTCTGATTTAGATTCTCAGCCTTTTTCCCGGTAACAACCTTTTTCAAGTCAGTCTAAGCTAGAATTGCCATCATTTGAACTTGTCACAGATTGAAATTTGTGACACCATTGAACTTCTCAATGTCAAATCTTGTTACTACCATATTTGAACGGGCTAATCTATGAAAATTGAACTAGCTCTTATACCACTTGTTGGGGATCGACCCGATTAAGCAATGAACAAGTAAAAAATAGTGGAAGAAATTGAGAAATTAAACACACAAATTTAACATGGAAAAACTCCTCCAAAGAGGATAAAAAACTACGGTAAAGATAATTTTATTATAATGGTAAAATAACAAAGAGTACAAAAGATGAAGATAAAATCTAAGCCCCGAAACCCGAAAATAAAGAACCCATGTAAACACAAAATTCTCCAAAAGTGTTATGAGTTCTAATCTTTAATGGATATATTTCTTAAGGTTATAAAAGAGTCTATTTATAGGCCAAATAATAATAAAATAATCTAAATTAATCAGAGTTCAACTGAAACAAATAATAGAGTTTAACTGAAAGATTATCTCTCAAATTTGATTGAAATATGAGGCATACTTAACAGTTAAAATTATTAATATTCGATTTTATTTATAATTTTATATTTATCTTTGCTTTACTTTACTCAATAAATATAATTAATTCTTATTATATTTGAAAAATAGAAATTTAATTTGATAAATGTTATTAATATGTGTTATTTTTTTAGAACTATATTTTAAGCTTAATAGCTTAAAATTTAGTATTTTTAATATTATAACATAAAAGGTTAATTCCATGAAGCAAATTTTGAAACAAAAAGATAATTTATATTCAACATATAAAAAATTATAAAGGAAATAAATTTAAATAAAATGCATGAAATAACTTAAAAAATTGAAAAGTAAGGAGTAAAAATAGTAATTTACCCATACTATAAATAAGTGCTTCAATTCGAGAGTATCATACTGTTTTTGACGAGAACTTTGTAATAGTATATTACAAGGTTTTAAATAAAAAAGAAGCGGAAGCTGCACAACAGAATATGAAAGGCAAACCAAATTAATTAATGAAGTCAAACAAGAAGAAGATTATTTTAAAATAAAATATGAAGAAAAAACTCAGGCTAACAATATTACTAAAAGAAACATAATGACCTTGTTTGGTGGTGGTTGAGGAGGCAGTCTTACGCTGCAGAAAGAAATGGTAGCAATAAATTATATGTAACTTTCTAATTACTCTCTTCTTGCTCTATATTGAAGTTTGGACTTGTAATTTTAGCTGTTATTTAAGGTTTCAAATCTATTGGTCATCAACATTCATAGATCCTGCTTCTATATTAACCTTGTAGTTAGATGCATGAATAACCATGGTTTCAATCTAGAAATTGATGCCTCCAGTTTTAAAGTCGATGAACATCTCTGTCTGTTCATTGTTTTCCATTGCTGAAACCACAGTGTGCAAGACTTTATCATTAGCCCATGTAAACCAACTTGGTGTGAATTCTTGATTTTCTGAAATGTTTATATTTCTCACTAAATTTTTGTTACTTCGTTTTAAATTATTTTTGATTGTTTAATTGAAGTCTCATGCCCTTCTTTTGTTCTTGGTATGTGAAAGTTTCTTGCTAGAGAACACGAGGTGAACAATAATGGATGGAAAATATTGGAAAATTTGAAGGTATTTGCTTGGTTTGGTCCGTTGGGAAAAATAGTGTAATCTCATTGTAGTTATTGACTTCTTGGTTCATTGCCGTAGGGGATAAACCCGTGTAAGCAACGAACAAAAATAATAATAATAATAAATTAAAAAAATTGAACACATAAAGTTCACATGGAAAATTCTTCCGAAGAGGATAAAAAACTACGAGCAAAGATAATTTCAATAAATCGGCAAAAACAAAGAGTACAAAGACGAAACCCCGAAACCCGAAAATAAAAACCTCAAAACTTAAACACAAAACTTAAACACAAAATTCCCTGAATACTTCAATTTGTTATGCGTTAATCATTCTATGGTATAAAAGGAACTATTTATAGGTCAAATTCGTAGGTTAAATAATTCATACTAATCAAAGTTCGACGGGGACAAATAATCAAAATTTGACTAAAAGGAGAAAATTGAGAAAATTGCATGACACGTCACCACGTCCACTATGGTATCGTCGTGACGTCATTTATGCTTCTCCCCTGTTTCGTCATTGCATCATCGTGATGTCGCATGGCTCCTCGTCACAACGTCGCTCTCTATTTATGTCTTAATTTGATCATGAAGCATTGAAATAGAAATGAGTTCTGTGTTTCCCAAATTTAAACGGTATTAAAAGAGAATATTGTTGATGCAAGTGTATGTCAGGTATAGGATGACATGGGGGAGATGTCCTACAACCCGATCATTACAATGTTATTTTACAGTTTCACCTGTCTCCATCCCCTCAGTAAATCTCTTACACCACAATTGAAATCCCTGATCTACAACAATAATTCTCATACATGTTGATGGATTTGCAGTTCAAATCTTCCTTCCGGGAAGAAACTGGTGAGCATAGACCACCTTTTGCTTTGGAGCATCTCTTTGTTGAAAACAATGGAGATGGGCAACCAACAGTTGGAATTCTGGATAATGTGAAGAAAATTATGGTACATCACTTCTTTGGCTATAAAAGTGAGACTGAATTTAACAAGCATCTGTTGCAGAAGGCAGATGTTCTTGAGACTCTATCCTTAACCTACCATAGGCTTGAACTCAACCCTGAATCCTTTGGTCGTAGGTATACTATTGCCCTCCTAAGGAGTTGGTTCAAGAAGAGATTTTTAGCTTGTCTACAGCTTCCTCTAATGTTCATATATCGTTTCATCATACTTATCACAGGTTAGGATTCTAGAAGCATCAATTGAATAAATAATTTCCATTGATTTGATTGTAAATTGTTGATGTCTGCAACTGCAAGCTATTTTTTTATTAGAAAGTATCAGCTAAACTTCTTCCCAGTTTTCAGGTTTATTAGTTTCTCAGTTTCTAATCACATTTACACCCAAAAAAAGAAAGCAAAATCAACTATATATAAAATAATATGTAATATTAAATGGTTTAAAAAAATAGAACAAAGAAACTGATTCAGCAAAAACTGTTCTCCATGAATTTTACAAATTCCTGAAAATCTATTCTGCCATCACCATCTTCATCAAAGGTATTGATCATGTTGTTGCAGTTTTCCAGCTTTAAACCTTGTTTCAACCCCAAAACACACAGAACTCTCTGCAATTCCTCTGCATCAATAAACCCATCTTTATTCACATCAAAAACATCAAAAGCTTGCTTCACTTCTTCCAAGCTTGGCTCTTTTTCAAACAACCTTGAAATCTCCTCACAACTGTATGATTCATTCAACTGTTCTTCACTTTCTTGGCTGCAAAAAATCCCCAGGTTCCCCATCAAAATCTCCACTTCTTTTCTGCATATTCTCTCACCACCAGATAAAACTTCCTTGCTTGAAAACCCAGATTTCTGGTTCTTCAGGTCCCAATCTGAAGTCTGGGATTGTGGGGAAAACGACCAATATCTTGAGACATAACTTTTAACGGTGTTATAACATGAAAAACCATTGAACAACAGTATCATATTGGAGTTTGAGTTTGCAGATGATGTTTCCATTGAAACAAGTAGATTGGCTGTGTAATTGGTAAAAGAATATGGGTTTATATTTCTACGTTGAAAGAATGATATTGAAGAGAAAAGAAAAGAAATGAAATTGATTGAATTGTGAGGTCTTGGGTGGGGTATTTTAAAGGCATGGAAAACCCTGCAAAGTTTTCAGAGGCGGTTTGGTTTGAAAAGGGAAATTGCCTGTACGGTTCAGCCCCATGACGGTTGTCCATCACCATGGAAAACCCTTTGTTTTGTCTTTATGTGCTTCCAGTTCTCTGCTCTGTTTCTTAGAACCTGCTGCCTTCTGTCTCGTTTAACTGCAATTTCTGAATTTGACTTTTTGTTGTTGGGACAATGAAGTTTCTTGGATGTTCATAGGCGGCTGTTTTATTTATTCCTTGAAGTTTCTTGGATCCTTCTTTTTCTCTACATGATTTTTTAAAAATGACAAATTTCTTCATTCGATCCTTTAAATTTGGATTCTAGGTCGTGCACATAATTTGTGATTGGCTCAACTATTTACTTCAAAAACTGAAATAAAAAAGTTGTCAATTTTTTCTCCTTTACGTTTTCCATGGTTAATTCTGTGGAGACAATTAAGTTAAGGGTCAATGTCGTGGTGATTTTTGAACGTAGAAGAAGGTGTTGAGTAAGATACGATATTTGACTCAACTTTTTATTTCTAGTACTCGATTGAAACCATTACATGAAAAGTATTAAGGTCCAATAAAAAGAGATTTCAAAATCCCATCCAAGTCTTAAAAAGGTATAATCAAAATAAGACAAATGAAAAAGAAAAACACACATACACTACAATAAAACATAAAAATAACAAAATTTATATAAAGCATGAATTCAGACATGATCTCAACCTTTTTAGTTGGTAGGCTGAATGATCATAGACGTTAGAGATTATTTTTAAAGCTATGACTTGAACCGATCACAACCACCACAACTTCTTTATGCATTGGTAATGATATGCCTTTGTAAAGATATTATACAAAAAAAAAAAAAAACCCACAACAAAATCTGAAAGAAAGACTAAACAACACAATAATAAGTACCAAAACCAAATATCAATATTTTCCTTTAACAAGATAAAATTAGATCACTATGAAAAATAACTCGAAATCATATTTATTTTAAATAATATATTATAAAATAAAATATTTATGAATTACAAAAATTTTATTTTAATAAAAATAATAAGAAGCCAAGAAAAAAAGTTTTCATTTTAAATTTTTAATAAAAAATATAATTTTATCAAAATATAGTTATAAAAAACTATATCTTAATAAAAATAAATAAAGGAAAAAGAGATGGAACAAAGCCCAAATAATGACCCACAAAATCATCAACACATTATTTTCTTATTTCGGCATAATCAACACATGATTGAAAACACAATTTTTTTCAAATTAAAAAGAAGAAGAAGAAGAAGAAGAAGAAGAAGAAGCAAAATTGAAGCCCATGCTAATAATCACAAGCCCAGAAAAAAAATTTCCATTTTTAATTTTTTTCTTTAAACGTGTAAAACGAAGAAATTTTTGTGATAAAGACACTTCCTTCTCTTCCCGTAGCCGGCCTCTCTTAATTTAATTCAGTTCCACTTCTTCTCTTGCTCTTTAATAATTCAATCTCAAATCTAAATTTAGGATTGAAAATTTCCCAACTTTTTGGTGTTTTTTTTAAAAGGGATTTAATCATTTGGATACTAATTGAAGCACCTGATCTTGTTGAGCTGGAAATAATAAAGTTATTTCCCTTTGTTTTTTGAGTTTTTATGAGGTGGGTTTGGTCTGGATTTGGAGTTTAGGGCTGAAGGAAAAAATTGATTTATTGGGTTCTCTTTGAAGTTAAATTTCAGGGTTTGATTTGAAATGGTATATTTCCATAGATCAATCTCCGCCTGCAACTCGGCTGACCAGGCTTCTCCAATGGCAAATTCTGGGAATTCAAGTGATCTCATGATGAACCGCAAATCAGCGTCATCAAAGGGCAATTTTTGTAAGAAACAAAAGGTATTCAATCCCCCAAGTTGTTTAAAAATCCCCTCTTGTGAAAGATCAAGATCTGCTGCCGTTGATGTTGTAATCTTAATTGCTGTGATTGCTGCTTTTGGAATCTTATTGTTTCCAACTATAAAATGCATATCTCTGAAAGTGATTGAATTCATCGAAGCCGCCTATGATTTGGTTAGAGATGAAATGATGATATCTCCAATGATATATGGATCCATAGGACTTGGTTTTTCTTGTTCTGCAATAGCTGCTTGGATTTTGCTTCTTTGTACAACTAGAAAATGTGGGAACCCTCACTGTAAAGGGCTCAATAAGGCCACCGAATTCGATATTCAGTTGGAAACCGAGGAGTGTGTTAAGAACTTGTGCCCTACGGTTAAAGATGGTGTTTCCAAAGGACTTCTCCAATTGCTGCACAATCGTCACAAGGAATTGGAAGCTGAGTTAAAGAGGCTGGCACCGGTTAATGGAAGAGCAGTGCTTGTGTTTCGAGCTAAATGTGGATGTTCCGTTGGCAGATTGGAGGTTCCGGGACTGAAGAAGCAAAGAAAGATCAAGAAATAGGGTTTAAGGATACAATTAGATAGATGAATTTTAAAGCTAATACAGAAACTAGCTCATAATGCTGAGAGGAGTTTGAGTGCCTTTTCAAGTTATGTTGTCTTTAAATAAGCTTCTCATAGCAATAAGTTGTAAGGATTATATACAGTCGGGCTATTAGCGGAGAATATAATAACCCTTTCGTTTATTTCATCGCTAGTTTATGGAAATTTATGTTTTAAAGCTTATGTGTTTGTGTTCTTAGTTTTGCAATTTATTTTTGTGTAGCTATAAATCATTGAAATTTGAGACCTTTTAGGCATTAGATATTCATGCTTTTGTTGAGCTGTTTGATTCATGGTGTGTTATGAGAACTATTTGATCGTGATGCGGCTTGTACAAGGAGTCCGATAAGGAGTTCTAAGTCAAGCTTCCTCAGATCTTATCCTCGATGGATGGGACTTCTGCTCCTCCAAGCCATATAGGTGTTACTCCCACCTCTTACTCTGATTTGATGTTTTAACCCTTAGGCAGGCAATGAGCATTATCTAAGTCCTTACTCTGAGTTTGATCTATGGGTCATCTCACAAAGACAGGTTCGTGGAACAAGAGCAAGGTCTGGGATTAGCTCTCTCACTCGGGCATACTTTAGGGCTTAACTACAAGGTCTTTTGAATCTTTAATCTGTTTTACAAGTAATATTTCCTACATTTTCAGCTTCATAGTAGTGTACTGCAGATTACATCAACTTGGTGTAGTGAGAATTATTGCTCATACAGTTCCTGAACCAGATGATTTCGAGAAGGTTATATGTCTCGCATGATAGCGTTTCTAGTATTCTCTGCTGAATTTTCTATGTTCTATTGTTGTGTACATTTGATAGTGGTATATCTTATCATATTCAATATTAACAAAGTCGATTGTTATATTTACTTATGTTTTCTGTTCTTTTTTCTGTCACTGAAGCGTTACCAGTTAGTACTAAAAGTGCCTTTTTCCTTGTTTCAAGCATATTCAGTTAAAGGAAGAAAAGGTAAGATGAACAGCATGCAGATATAGCGCAAACGTAATCTAGTTTCTTCCCTTTTTATGATTCATCACAATTATTACTCTACCTAGTTCTCTTGAATTTAAGCTGTTAGCACTTAAGGATAAACCGATTTTGCTTTGCATGTCAGTTTAACATTGGTTCAGTCTCTTATTTGTGTCTATATTATGTTGCTCCAACTATTATATCTTTCATAAAGCATTTATGTCCGACAAATATACGGACATGGCATGGGGATATGATCTACATTAAAATCTTTAAAGACAATTTGAACATACCGGTGTGTTGGAGTAATTTACTAGTATTCTTTGAATGCGAAGTTAAATATGTGTAAGTAGCAAAAGAAAGAAAGGAGTGGATTGAAAGATAGAGCATATTTTTGAAGATGTGATTGGGAAGGGATAAGCACTACTACTTGCATGAATTGGCCGTTATTGTTGTAATATACAAATCATAGGATTCCTTTTTAGAGAAAAAGATTGTAAACCTTAATTGTATGTCTTTATCCATGACATTTCACCACAATTTTTGTTTTAACAAGGGATAATATATAATTTGCCCCCCTGAATTTGTCCATTTGTACTTGGTTTTTAAATTTATTTTTGGACCTAGTAAGTTCCTGAACTTGTATTTCATCAATCAAGTTGATACATTCACACAAACACTGTTAGTTTGTGTTGATGTGACATTACTAGCCAATTCAATGGTGCCATGCGACAGCCACTCAAAATGCCACATGGCAAGCATAAATATAATTTTTTAATCGGGATAATATATAATTTGGCCCCTAAACTTGTTCATTTGTACCTAGTTGATCCTTGAACTTGTATTCCTTCAGCAGGTTTGTTTCCCCGCATTAATACTGTTAGTTAGTGTTGATGTAACATTGCTAATCAATCCTATGTTACCACATGGCAGCCTCTCACGTGGCAAACAAATTTAAGGATCAATTAGAGGTATAAATGAACAAGTTTAGGGTCAAATTATATATTATCCCTTTAAACAAAAAGCTCAGCTCAAATAAATTCTTAACTCTCTTGTTAAAGTAGATTTGTGGTGGGACTGTATCTCCTTTGAGTTAATATCTTTTTTGAAAATAAAGAGAGAAGAATAGTGACCCTCGGTCATAAAGTTACAATTCAAGCAACACTACTCCCTTATGCAAGGGTGTGGACTTTCTTTTTTCCTTTGAGGAGAAGTAATGATCAACATAGATGTCATTCCTCGTAATCATGTTTGATTTTATTTTTTTTGAAGGAATCAAAACGCCCCTAAAATCAGAATTCAATATTGACTAATATGGAAGATCATTGTGCTACTCAATACTAGTCCTGTAGAAGGGTATGTTTCAACAAAATCATCATCATAAACAAATTAAAATTATCTACTCTACTCTCTACACTTAAGTCCCCTAAAATAAAGAAGCAAGAATACTGATTAGTTTGGTTCAGAAAAAAACTCCGAAAGCATAGCAATGTAAAGTGTAGCAATGTAAGTCATATCAATCCACTGATAATATTCATAAGTTTGTTTTACAACCAGGAGAAAAAGAAAATTGAAATGGGGATAATAAAAAATAGATAAAAATCAATGACAACATTAGCAGCAGTACCAACTTCCAATCCTCTCTAACTCTACTCCCTTTTTTGTTTAAACTATGTGCCAAACTCTTTACTCCTTAGGGTGAGTTAATAGATCATTGCGCAAAGCTATCTCACTCTCTCTAATATGTTAGATAACTTGAATTTCTGTGCGTAACTTGATAATGACTCGATTATGAGATTCAATGGAAGAGGACAGGTGATCAATCGTTATCCTGTTACATCCAACAGGGTTCCTCAAAGTGCCTGCGAAAGTAGGCATTTCAACTGCCACTTTAGATACCTCATCATGCTGGTTTGTTGGATCAGTTGAGATGTGTTTTCCCTCAAGCCACTATGGAGAGAATTTGAACGAAGGAAAAACTCGCTCATGTTGTTTAGTGGCTCTTACAAGTCTGGGATTTTGAGAAATAAAAACTTGAAATATAAGAGAAGGAAAGGGGAGAATATACCTTGCATGTACTTTCTTTGCGTGCCTGACCACTTCATCAAAGACCAACTGGCTTAGGTCAAACTCCACCATCTTAACAACCTTTCTAATCAACACTGCAACTTTCTTACTTACTGCATCCCTTTGGCTATTGGGCAACCAATTCCTTGTAGTAATGACAAACAAGGCAGCATAGACAGTGGTCAGGGATGAGGCTCGAATCTTATCAAGCCAAGTGAGATGGACATTGTTGGTAATGATGGAGGCTATTATGTCCAATGATTCCTCCAACTCCACCATGTTCTGGCAGTAGCAGTTGAGCACTTTCCTGATCAGAGTAGGATTGAAATTGTACCATCTCCCTCGAACAAACACTTTTTTGTAGAATTCACTCTGGTCATCAGTGACGCTCCTCAACAAATTGGCATAGAACTCGAGCACCACTTTCCTTATATAAAGCTTCACAAAGCTGACAAAGCTAGTAAGGCTATTGCTGTTGAGGAGAGTGTCTAAGTCATGCTCTAGGTACCTTTTAAAGCAAGCTTAGGTGAGGAAGGTTTGATCTTGCTTTTGCCAAAAACCTTGCGTAAACAAAAACACTCAAATGTACATTTTTAACATTATTAGCTTCGACTAGATTAAAACACTCAAATAGCATCAATATATATATAAAATATAAAATAGAGGGTGAAATTCAATAATGATTTATAATTTTTTTTATCAATGTTGCATTTTGATCCATGAACGCATTAATTACCTTTGATTTTTTATAACATTTTCATCCATTACCTTTATTAATATTAATATAAACACTTTATAAATATATATCATATTTTTTGAACAAAATTCATCTTTACGTTGAAAAATAAAAACAAATAAGCATCTTTAAAAGAATTTAAAGAAAATTGATTGAAAATATTGGTTTTGAAAAAAAAAAATTAGGAGTCAAGTCTCGATTAAAATTTGAAGAAATTAATCAAGTAATTTTAAATATATTAAATATAAAGTATATGGATATGATAATTTTTTCCAAAAAAATTTAAAATTTGATGTGTGCGAAGCTCATTAAAAATTAAATGTGAATTATGTCACGTGGTTAAATGGATATTTTGTCTTTTATGTTGATTAGGAAAATGGATGATTGATAAAAATAAATAAAGATAATGAATGATATCACTTTTAAAGGTTTCCACTAACATTTAATACAATATGAAAATTTGAATATATTTGTTTAAATCTGGATAAAGTTTTAGATGTGCAAATTAATCCTATTGTTATATTTTATCCGTTAAATAGTGACGTGTAATGTTAAATTCATGTTAAAAATTATTTTTTATAGGTAAATTATAAAAATGGTTATTCAATTATGCTTTTCGATCTATTTTGATTACCCAATCATTACTTTTTTTTTATTTAATTACTAAACTTTTCGAAATAAAATATTTTAGTTACTTTGTGGGTTCTTTTATTGGTCTAGTAACAAAATTAGTCCTTTAATGCTTACACATTCTATCAGTTTGATCATAAATACAAAAGTTCAACAAATGTAGCCCTTAATATTTACAAAATTTGTCATTTTAGTTCTAATTTTAAAAAATTCAATAAATTTAACCCTCAATATTTACAAAATCTATCAATTTAATCTTAACTCAAAAAATTTAAAAAATATTTAGATTTTTTATTTTATTTTTTGTCCTTTATAACCTATCAACTAACTTATATGAGATATTAAAATAAGAAAAATAATAAGCTGTTTCAAATCACTCTCTAAAACGAAGATAAAACACAAAAAAAAGTAAGATGTAAGTGAAAGTAAAGGCATTATTTTTCTTTTTATATCAAGGGGTTTCCAGTCTAGTGTTGTTGGGTAATAATTGTGGAGGAAGAGAGTTGACAATGTTTTTTCTTTTTTGATTTAATCATGGATTTTTTTTGGGTGTAATTTGGTATCCTAAAAAGTCAATAGAAAAGTAGGCCAAGATATAGGCAATGCAATTTGGTTTGGTTAAAATGTTTAAAGTTTTGATATTTTCTTTTATGGTTTGCATTCATTTCAGAATTTTTCAACAGTTCAGAAAATTGTGCTGAGATTGGAATGTTACTCTGTTCGAAAGGGCTGATGCTGTAATTTATTAACTTTTGAACTGTCTTGCAGAACAGAGAACAGGATATGGACATGTTTGTGGTGGAGAAGGCTACCGAAAAGACGAGGAATCACAAAGAGCTAAGTTCACTAGGGACGCATTGAACCATCTCTTAAAGATGGTGGAGTCAAGGATGCGCGCAAGGCATATGTGAACTTAATGTTGTTCTTGTTGAAGATGTATTTAATTTAGCTTCAACCATTGGAATCTTTCAATCCCATCTTGACTTAAGGTTGAATTTTGAAGACTGCAACTTGATCTTGGGTTGCAGTCAGCCTCCTATATATGTTAATGTCTAAACTAGTGAAAACTTTCATCTAATTTTTTAGTGAAAAAGATATTATTGACCCAAGGCATAAGTGTATTTTCAGTATCCAGTCTTGTTTAATTCAATTGCACACTAATTATTCTTTCATTTATTTCAACATTTTATTATGTTTCCCTTGACAGGAATGCAATCTTTGATGAACTTCTCAAGCTCATGTTACAGCTCGACTTCATGGTGATATTCCTATTTATTGAAGTTCTTTAAAGGACTTATTTAAGTAGACTTTAAGCCTCTAGTATGAATCTGATGTGCATTTTTATTTTTTTTGTTACATTGATTATATGCTCTGATTTCGTTTTATCCATACTGAAATTTGACTTTTTGATGTTGCTTGTAGGTAGACTTTTCTGAATTCTCGCGCTTCTATGATTTTATTTTCTTCGTATGCCGAGAAAATGGTTAAAAGAATATTAGTAAGTTATCATGTACTACTTAGTTAAATGCAAATAATTTTATTGATTTATCTTTGGAATAAATATTAAGGATATATAAGCTAAACTACAATGAATTTCTTTGGTCTTGGATTTGAATCTCTCTCTCTCTCTCTCTCTCTCTTATGCCTGATTGGTAGCGGTAAGCAGGGCTGTTGCTACTCGGAGATTAGTCTTAGCCGGTAGGTTCCGTCTGCTTAACCAATGCTGTGACTTCGTTGAGGTATGAGTACGGCTGATACTAAGCTGCTTGGAAGCATCTCGTGAAACTCTTGGTTATTGTTTCGATGTCTAAGCTGACTTTACCTTTTGCATTAAATTTCATTAGAGTTGTGATCTTGGTTGTTATCGTGTACTCAAATCAAATGACAAAAACCATGTATGTCTTTTTTTCGGTAGCACTTCATTGTATTGTGTAGGGAGTAACTTGTTGTTGAAGTTTGGTCAGCATGTAACAAAACAGTTAGGAAGCAGGCCATGAAGATCAAGCCATGTAGGAGCTGCTGAAGCAAGTGCAGCTGTTCATTTTTTTGTTTATTTTGTAAACTTAGGTTGATGTAGTTCATTTTGAACTATGTTAGGTTGTTGATTGATGTAATTTGATGGTAAATGAGCTGTTAACTCAGCTTTGTTTATGTGTACAAGCTTAGTTTTTCAAGTTTCAATGTATTAGTGGTAGTAGGTGTTGATTAGGTGACCAATTACTATTTTTTGACAAGCTTAGTGCTTGGTTTATGTATTGGCATTATGCCATTGTTCAAAGTTGAATGAAATCAATTTGTTTTCTTCCACATACTCTCCATTTTCTTTTGTTTTTCTTCTTTCTTTTGGTTCAAATTCTGTTGTTTCCTTGGCAGGTATCGAGACTTGTTGCTCAAGCCATAAGCAGCACTTGCTTGCATTCAGTTCTTAACACCAACAATTGATATCTAGAGCTTTAATCTTAAGGGACCTATTATACAAAACAATGGCCTTATCAAGCTTCTCACCAGCTGCACCACCAATCTTCAATGGAGAAGGCTATCACATATGGGTGGTCAAAATGAAAACCTACCTGCAGGCATTCAATCTGTGAGAGGTGGTCAACTCAAATGTTGAACCAGAGCGACTCAGAGCCAATCCAACAGTGGCTCAGATTAGGCAACATGCTGATGAAAGAACCAAGAGGCACAAGGCCATGTCTTGCATCCAAAACTCAGTATTAGATGTGATCTTTACAAGGATCATGGCCTGTGAGACACCAAAATAGGCCTAGGGCAAATTAAAAGAGGAGTTTCAAGGGACAGAGAGAATAAGGCAGTAACAGTTGTTGAACCTGAGAAGGGACTTCGAGAATTTGAAAATGAAGGAAGAAGAAACTGTCAAACAGTACTCAAACAGAATTATGACTATGGTAAACAGCATAAGGCTCCTTGGTGAGCAGTTCAGTGAAGCAAGGATAGTGGAGAAGGTGATTTCAACCTTGCCTGAGAGGTATGAGGCAAAAATTTCATCCCTCGAAGACTCAAGGGACCTGAACAGCATCACATCGACAGAGCTGATCAATGCTCTTTATGCACAGGAGTAGAGAAGAGCTAGCAGACTGGAGGAACACCAAGAAGGTGCCTTCCAAGCAAAGACCAAACCTGCCTCGAGCACCTCTGCCTACAAAGGCAAAAAGACTTGGAGAGATAAACCTAAGTCAGGTGTTGCAAGAAGAAGGGACCAACCCTGCAAACATTGTAAAAGACTTGGTCATCCAGAGGTAAATTGCTGGTTTAGACCAGATGTGCAATGCCGATATTGCAAAAAGATGGGCCATGTTGAAAAGGTTTGCAAAAGCAAAGGCAAACCAAGGCAGAATCAACCACAACAGCCAAAGGCTGAAACTCAAGTAGCAGAAGAGAACAGTGACCATGAATAGCAAGTTTTTACAGTTTCATGCTCAGCTGCTAAGGAAAAGGTCACAAAGGGATGGTTTATAGACAGTGGTTGCATAAATCACAAGACACCAGATGCTTCAATCTTCAAGTCAGTTGATAGGAGCTTCAAAACAAAAGTGAAGGTAGGAAATGACCACTTCATTAAGGCAGAAGGTAAGGGAGATGTGCTGATAAGCACTCCTACAGGTAACAAGCTGGTCTCAAATGTCCTATTGGTCCTTGAGATTGATAGAAACCTGTTCAGTATAGCTCAACTACTAGAGAAAGGCTATTCTATAGTGTTCAAAGGCAGAGAGTGCTATATCAGTGATCCAAATGGATCCAAGCTCATGTCAGTCACTATGATTGATAAAAGCTTTGTTGCTGACTGGACAAATGGCTCAGACTCAGCTTATACTGCCTTATCTGATGAACCTAAGCTTTGGCATCAAAGGTTTGGTCATGTCAACTATAGATCGATGGAACAGCTAACCAGAGAAGATCTGGTTGAAAACTTCATTGGTTCAATTGAAAAGCAGGAAGTTTGTGAAGTATGCCAGCTAGGAAAGCATGCCAAGCTCCCATTTCCCTCGAATTAGGCTTGGAGAGCCTCAGAAAGGATGCAGCTCGTGCACACTAATGTGTGTGGCCCTGTGAAGACTGAGTCACTGAATGGAAGCAGGTACTTTATTCTGTTTATTGATGATTTCTCAAGGTTTTGCTGGATTTATTTCTTGAAACAAAAATCAGATGTGGCCTCTAAGTTTTGGAAGTTCAAGGCTGCTGCTGAGACTGAAACAGACTGCAAGTTAAAGACCCTACAGTCTGATAATGGGAATGAGTACACCTCAGCTCAGTTCCAAACCTTTTGTGATGAAGTAGGCATAAAACATCAACTTTCTAACACTTACACACCTCAAAAAAATGGTGTAAGTGAAACAAAGAATAGGAGTTTGATGGATATGGTCAGATGCCTACTGTTTGAGAAGAATCTGCCCAAAATCATGTGGGCTGAGGCAGTTAACACTGCTGTGTACATCCAAAACAGGCTTCTAACCAAGGCCTTGGCTCACAAAACTCTTTTTGAGGCCTGGTTCGGGTTCAAGCCTTCACTAACTCACCTGAAGATCTTTGGCAGCATATGCTATGCTCATGCTCCAATAGTGAAAAGGGACAAACTGGCCAAGAAAGCTCAACCTAGTGTTCTGGTAGGCTATAGCACAGTCAAGAAAGGTTATAGGATATTGGATCCTTCGACAAACAAAGTGTTTGTAAGCAGAGATGTGGTGTTCAATGAAAGAGCATGTTGGAATTGGGAAAAGAATAAGCCACAGGCAGTTTCTGAAGACCTTGTAGCAGATCAGAATGAGCCAGATCAAAATGGTTCTGAAATGAACATTAATGATGAACCAGTCAGGGGCACTAGACCGTTGGTTGAGATTTATGAAAGGGCTCATGTAGCTATAGCAGAAACAAGCTGCTTTGAAGAGGCTGAAGCACATCTAGGCTGGAAGTAAGCAATGGCAGATGAAATCAACATGATTGAGAAGAATCAGACTTGAGACTGGTTGAAAGACTAGCAAACAGGGTGAAATGGGTCTATTGAACCAAGAAAAATGCTAATGGGAGTTTAAACAAACTCAAAGCAAGGCTAGTTGTTAAGGGGTTTAGCCAGAAGTATGGTTTGGATTACCTGGAGACCTTTGCACTAGTGGCCAGACTCGACACCATCAGGTTGCTGATTACTTTAGCAGCACAAATGCAGTGGAAAATCCACCAGCTCGATGTACAGTCTGCCTTTCTTAATGGATTTCTTGAAGAGGAGATTTATGTTGAACAACCTCTAGGCTTTGAAATGGCTGGTAAAGAACATATGGTTTACAAATTGAAGAAAGCCTTGTATGGCTTAAAGCAGGCTCCAAGGGCCTGGTATAACAGGATCGATAACTACTTGGTCAGCTTGGAATTTGAGAGAAGCAAGAGCGAGCCAACATTGTATGCCAAAAGGGAAGAGACACAGACTCAGCTCATTGTATCCCTGTATGTTGATTACCTGTTAGTGACAAGAGGAGACCAAACAATGCTGATCGATTTTAAAACCAAAATGCAGTAGATGTTTGAGATGTCTGATTTAGGAAAGATGACCTATTTTCTTGGTATGGAAGTGACACAAACACACAATGGATATTCCTAAGTTAGAGATTTTTTGCCTCCAAGATTCTGACAGAATTCTTGATGCAAAACAGTAAAGCAACTAATACTCTAGTTGCTGTTGGAGAAAAAACTATCAAGCCATGGTGATTTTGAGAAGATTTGTGAAACAACCTACAAAAGCTTAGTTGGTTGTTTGTTGTATTTGACAGTAACTAGGCTAGACATTATGTTTGCTGTAAGTTTGCTCTCAAGGTTCTTGCATTGCAGCAATGAGAAGCACTTTCAAGCTGCAAAAAGAGTGCTTAAGTATGTCAATGGTACATTGAGCCATGGAATGATGTATAGCCATGCAAAAAGCCTTAAGTTGGTTGGGTATACTGATAGTGACTAGGCTGGTTTGATGGATGACATGAAAAGCACCTCAGTGTATGCTTTTAATCCTGGTTCAGCTATGTTTTGTTGGAACTCAAAGAAACAAATAGTAGTTGCTCAATCTACTACTGAAGCCGAATATGTTGCAGCTGCAAGTGCTGTCAACCAAGCCATTTGGCTAAGGAAGATAATGACTGACTTGAATGTGCATCAAAGGGAAGCAACAAATATCTTTTGTGACAACCAGTCTGCTGTTGCAATTGCAAAAAATCCAGTGTTCCATGGAAGAACAAAGCATTTCAGCATCAAACTCCATGTTGTCAGAGAAATGGAACAAGCACAGGAAGTGAAACTGGTTCATTGCAATTCAGAGGATCAACTTGCTGATATTTTAACCAAGCCCCTTTGTGTAACTAAGTTTGAGCATTTGAGAAAAAAGGCTAGGAGTTTGTAACATGCTAACCAAGGAGGAGTGTTGAAGTTTGGTCAGCATGTAACAAAACAGTCAGGAAGCAGGCCATGAAGATCGAGCCATGCAGGAGCTGCTGAAGCAAGTGTAGCTGTTCATTTTTTTTTTGTTTATTTTGTAAACTTAGGTTGATGTAGTTCATTTTGAACTATGTTAGGTTGTTGATTGATGTACTTTTATGGTTAATGAGCTGTTAACTCAACTTTGTTTATATGTACAAGCTTAGTTTTTCAAGTTTCAATGTATTAGTGGTAGTAGGTGTTGATTAGGTGACCAATTATTGTTTTTTTGAGAAGCTTAGTGCTTGGTTTATGTATTGGCATTATGCCATTGTTCAAAGTTGAATGAAATCAGTTTGTTTTCTTCCACATACTCTCCATTTTCTTTTGTTTTTCTTCTTTCTTTTGGTTCAAATTCGGTTGTTTCCTTGGCAAGTATCGAGACTTGTTGCTCAAGCCATAAGCAGCACTTGCTTGCATTCAGTTCTTAACACCAACACTTGTCTGCTGCTTTAGTTTCAATTGTTATTATTTAAGAAGCGTTCTTGAAGTTTGACTTTCATTGCCTTAATCAAGCCTTTGAAAATCCCTGTACATGGTTTCAACCCTTTGCATGTCAAGTATAGAAATATGGATGATAGTAATCCCTTAGGCAAGACATATGTTCTGTTACTGCACTATTAGTTCAAGTTGAAAGTATACTTGCTAATGAATTATTGTAATCTTTCAATTAAGGCAAAGTACTGTTTTTCATTTTCTTTCAGAAAAATCAGCGGCACAATATTTCCGAGGATACATGGCAACAAGTTTTAGCTTTTACTCCGTTTGTGCATGAAACACTAGAAGGGTATGATCCTGAAGGTATTAAGTTTCTTGAAATATGTCTTATGGGCTCCCTCTCATGTATTTATGCCTCGTGGATCTTACTTGTTTGGTTATTTTGCAGATGAGCATATGTACAGGTTTGCTTTTAAATCCCCAGCGCTCTATATGATCATAAAAGTTCTAATAGCTGTTTCATTCTCCCTCCGTCTATTTTATGTGACCATTTAAGATTCTTATTGTAATCTTTTTAATCTTTTGCCAGCCATTGTTCTACTTATTTTGTTTTCAGTTTGTATTTTACTGAATAAGACCTGTATGATCCCGAAATTCCTGAATGCTTTAAGTAGGATAATGTTCTTTTTTATGCACATGATGTCTTGCAGAATTTCGGGGTCGAATAAAGATACAAATGTTTTCTGTAGCTATGGTGATTCAGGGTTCCAGTCATATGCATATGATGACTCTTTGCCCGGTACGTCAAAATATTAGCTGTTGCTTTAGATAAGTTGCTAGTTTTATGGACTAGAATAGATAATTAATGTTATGATAATGATATCCAACTAGTTCCCGAGTTGAAGAGGAAGTTGCGTGAATGTAACAATGATAAAATGGAGTCCTCGGAACCATTATTCTCAAGCTCTCCGACCTCGAATTGCACATCAAAGTCCAAGAGAAGGTTGATTTTGTGCAGATCCGATGACAGGGCAGATAATCTTCCCCAGGATTCATGTGGTGAAAGCATGGAAATTGTTAAACAATGTAGTCTGGTGGGTTCTTCCGAGTCTCCTAGTGCAGTTGAAGGTTGCATGTCAAAGGGCTTTGCGGGGCTGTTATCGTGTTGCTCGTATTTTGCAGTTTGATTGGGAAAGAAGAGTTTTGCTATAGGTAGAAGCTTCCTATGGAGGTGAAATTCATAGGGGAAAAGAAAATGGATACATGCTTTACTACAAGTCTATGAATTAGATAAATTCATATGTTAGCTTTGGGGATGATAAATTATAACAATTTTTATATTTTTTATTAAATAAATTTATAAATTATAATAAATTATAAAAATAATTGCATCAACTATAATTCTAATTCTAATCATAATTAATATACTAATACATAAATTACTAGAGTAAATCTAATTATTATAATTTTAAAGCATGACATTTACTATTTCATTGTTGAAAAAAAAACATATTTTTATTTTAATTAAATTTTTATTTGAGAAAAAAAGGTAAATTTAATTAAAATAATAAAAACAAAAGGTAAATTTGTCAAAATTTAAAAATAAACATATAATCTAAAATAACCTAAAGAAATGGCCGTAATGAAATTACACCATATATTATGGCATATTGATACTATTTGGGAATGTAAGATTACGAGGTAGCAGGAATGTTGAACATTATTTATTTTAGAATGTAATATTACGGGTCATAATGTAAGATTTGACCAATCAAATGCATCTTTAGATTTTTACTAAATTATAGTACACACATATTGTGATTGTTGGCTTATCGGTTGAAGGAAAAGACTTGTTGTCAAGGATAAGTTCGAAACCAGAGTAAAAATCGAGCCTAAATCTAGAATTTCATCATACGGGGGCACGTCAATTGCCTAAGCGCGCAACATGGTTAAATCAAACAACAAATTTAGATATCCAGTCTCTATAGGATCGACTCTACTCCCTATACTGCTATGCATTTACGGTTTAGGCGTAGAATTATTTTTTTTGATGGATTTGACACCCGTTCAAGCTTAAGTAGCAATTAGATTATGACACACACATGATGCGAGTGAAAAAAATATGTAATAAATATATTTATTAGAAGTTTATATAAAAGTCAAATAAAACTTTGGTTAAAATGGTAAAAAAAAAATTGTATCCCAAGTTCCAATCTCACCATGTTTGAATTTTTTTTATTATATAAAATATAAAAAGATAAAAAAAAATCACCTTATAATAATATAACTTACTTTATATAGAGAACAATATTTTAATCCTTTCCCAATTGAGTTGGTGCTTGAATGACTTGTAACATTAATTTAATCGCAAGCTTAAATATAGTAAGTATAGCTATAGGTATAAATAATAAATTGAGTTGATTTTTGTTTGACTTGCGACATCAACTAACATAAAAATTTAAATATAACTAGACTATATTATATCATACCCACAATATGAGTGTAAAAATTATGTAAAAATATATTTATTAAAATTTTATGCAATAGTTCAATGAATTTTTGGTCAAAATGGTGAAGTTAAAAGGTTTATAAACTATTATGTCTTAAGTTCAAATCTTGTCATATGTTAATTTTGTATTTATAAAAAGACAAAGTACCCTTAAAACAATATAATTTGCTTTGTATTTTTTTAATAATTTCATAATTAAATTAGTCTTGGTTCATTTGGGACACTAACGTAATTATATGCTTAAATAATAGTATATATAAATATAAATATAATATTTACAATTGAGGATGAATCCGTTTACATTAGCATAAAAAAACCTAAGCTAGTTGTACGCTATTTTGCATAATTAATATTTTAACGCTCCAACTGGCATGTTTTATATTCCATTCACGTAGATCATACATGTCATAAATTAAAAAAAATTCTAACGTAAAAAAAAAACTTTTAACTATTCAATAAATATTAATATATACAATATTTTAGATCGAAATGATAGAAATACCAGATTGGTTCAAAAAATTACGTGCACGACAAGTACAATTATATTGATTAAAATATTAATTATATAAAAATATCAACACTTCTCTTTTGCAATTAATATTTGTATTTAATTGTTTGTAAAAAAATATTTGCATTTGATTGCGTATTGATCAACGTTCACATATAGATAAAGATATAATTTTTAAATATAAATGTTTTATTTATAAATTGTATTTTTCATATTTGATTGAGTATAAAAATATAACGTGGCATGTTTTTAGATTGTATGATTCGACTCACTAAATACATGAATATGGTAATGTTTTAATTGCCAAATGTATGGTTGAGACCAAAAGAGGTAGTCAAAGATTTTGAGGTGTAAAAAAAAAAGAAAAAGCAGGGGCTTAATTTCAATATAGTTTAAATAGAATTTTTGTGGAGAGCTTGACTATTATAAATATAATGATTAATGTAGTAATGAAGATAATGGATGAAAAACATAAAATACGTAAACGAAAATTCAGATATTATGAATACCTATGATAAAATTGGAATATGAACACTCAGAAGATATTTAACTATTCAAACTTAGAATTTCCAGAGAGTTCAAGAAATGGAAAATTTGAGAAACAAATATCCCATCCAAATCAATGAAAATCGCTAGAACTATCCTCCTTTCCTCCCACTATTTATATTTGGAAACCCCAAACCATTCCCCTTCAAATCACAAACAACGATCCAACTCACTGCAACCTTAAAACATATCTTAGTTTGTCTAACTATTTAACAGCTAAAGCCAAAGGACCATGGCAGTGACAGTCTCTCTTTCTGTCTCCCATCTTCCCGGCTGCAAAGCTCATGATTTCTCTCATCTCCCCAAACCAACTAACAAAGACAACCCATCTTCTAAAGCCTCCTCTGACATCAAATTAAGCAAAAGAAACCTGTTGTTGAGTTCAATGGCTTCGGGTCTTATTGGAAGAGGTGTCTTAGTTGGTGAGCCGGCAAAAGCTGAACCAGAGACCCCAATGGAGAGCTCATCAAGTAGACTATCGTATTCGAGGTTTCTCCAGTACTTGGATGAAGGTGGGGTGAAAACGGTGGACTTGTTTGAGAATGGGACAGTGGCCATTGCTGAGATATATAACCCTGCATTGGAGAAAATTCAGAGGGTAAAAGTTCAGTTGCCGGGATTGCCCCAAGAACTGGTGAGGAAAATGAAGGAGAAAAACGTGGACTTCGCCGCTCATCCTATGGAGATGAACTGGTCGGCTGCTTTATTCGATTTGTTGGGGAATTTGGCTTTTCCCTTGGTATTTCTTGGCACTTTGTTGCTAAGTAGCTCATCTGTTAATAATCCTGGAGGAGGTCCCAACTTGCCTTTCGGACTTGGAAGGTTACTTACATCCTTAAATGTTTACTATAAAAACATTGTTTTAGTTACTTCAACCTGATAACATGAGTATGTACTTGTTGCTTTGTACAACGCAGGAGCAAAGCCAAATTTCAGATGGAACCCAATACAGGAGTCACATTTAACGATGTAGCTGGTATTGATGAAGCCAAGCAAGATTTTCAAGAGGTAGTGGAGTTCTTAAAAACCCCAGAAAAATTTGCAGCAATTGGTGCCACAATTCCCAAAGGAGTGCTTCTAATTGGACCTCCAGGGACTGGTAAGACATTGCTGGCCAAGGCCATTGCAGGGGAAGCAGGGGTTCCTTTCTTTTCCCTTTCTGGTTCAGAGTTCATCGAGATGTTTGTAGGCGTTGGAGCTTCCAGAGTTAGGGACCTGTTTAACAAGGCAAAGGCTAACTCCCCATGTTTGGTGTTCATCGATGAGATTGATGCTGTTGGAAGACAGAGAGGAACTGGGATTGGTGGAGGGAATGATGAAAGGGAGCAAACTTTGAATCAGCTGTTGACTGAAATGGATGGTTTTACTGGTAATACTGGAGTTATTGTCATTGCTGCTACTAATAGGCCTGAAATTCTGGATTCTGCTTTGCTTAGGCCTGGAAGATTCGATAGACAGGTAAGCATTGTCGGATTGTGCACAGTCTAATCCCTATTTATTCTCGATGGAGAGTTATACAATTTCTACCAAAATTTGTGCAGGTAACTGTTGGATTACCAGATATAAGAGGAAGGGAAGAAATATTGAAGGTACACAGCGACAACAAGAGGCTAGATAAGGATGTTTCACTCAGTGTAATCGCCATGAGAACACCGGGATTCAGTGGTGCTGATTTGGCAAATCTCATGAATGAAGCTGCCATTCTTGCTGGTAGAAGAAGCAAAGACAAGATCACGATGAAAGAGATCGACGATTCGATCGATCGAATCGTTGCCGGAATGGAAGGAACAAAGATGACAGATGGAAAGAACAAGATTCTCGTGGCGTACCATGAAGTTGGCCATGCTGTATGCGCGTAAGTAAAATGTTGCAAACATATTCCAATACTCTCTGGAATTCGAGATTGATAGCAGTTCTGATAAGCATTTTGTACTTACAGGACATTGACACCAGGCCATGATCCAGTTCAAAAAGTGACTTTGATCCCTAGAGGGCAAGCTCGGGGTCTAACATGGTTCATACCAATTGAAGATTCAGATCTCATTTCAAAACAACAACTCTTTGCTAGAGTTGTTGGAGGGCTTGGCGGTCGAGCGGCCGAAGAGGTAATCTTTGGTGAGCCAGAGATTACTACTGGTGCAGCAGGGGACCTGCAACAAGTAACTCAAATAGCCAGACAGGTTTGGATCCTTGCTTATTCTAGAGTCGAGTCGGGTCGAACCGCAAATGTGGCTAACAAGTTTTTTGTTTCACTTTTCAACAGATGGTGACAAAGTTTGGGATGTCAGAAATTGGACCATGGGCGTTAACTGATCCTGCAGTACAAAGCAGTGACGTTGTGTTAAGGATGCTCGCGAGGAATTCCATGTCTGAGAAACTCGCTGAAGACATTGATTCATCGGTTAAGAAAATAACGGAAACTGCATACGAGATTGCAAAGAACCATATAAGGAATAACCGTGAAGCCATTGACAAGCTAGTAGAAGTTTTGTTAGAGAAAGAAACTCTTACAGGAGATGAGTTCAGAGCAATCCTGTCAGAATTTGTTGATGAATCTGTAATAAAAGTAGATAGAACTCCCGTTCGTGAGATGATCAACGCTTGAGTCGCTATATACATGTACATAAATTTACACGTTATTCTATAAAATATATATTATTTCATTCTCAGAGCAGTAATAGCATTGCCGTCCATAATGTCTAATAGGAATTTCATTTCGAAGAAGCATCAGTGTCTGGTTTTCTTAACGCTCTGTTCTTCGATCAAACATGTTTCTCAAATCCAAGCGCAAATTGTCATCTCTAATCTCCACCAAGATTCTTTCCTTCTCACTGAACTCGTTAGATTCTCTTCACTATCTCCATTCAAAAACCTCAGCTACGCGCATTCTCTTCTCATGAACTCACTCAATTCAACTCCGTCTACATGGAATATGCTCATCCGAGGCTACTCTTCCAGTAATTCTCCCCAAAACGCAATCTGGGTACTTAAAGAAATGCGCAAACGAGGACTTAAACGCAATAAGCTTTCGTACCCGTTTGTTTTAAAAGCGTGCTCGGAGGCTGAAGCGCTAGAGGAAGGGAGACAGGTTCATGGGGAGATTGTAAAGCATGGTTTAGATGATGATGTTTATGTTGATAACAATTTGGTGCACTTTTATGGGTGTTGTAAGAAGATAATGGATGCAAAGAAAGTGTTCGATGAAATGTGTGAAAGAACCGTGGTTTCGTGGAATGTGGTGATAACCACTTGTGTTGAGAATTTCTGCATTGAGGATGCGCTTGGGTATTTTGTTAAGATGAGGGATTGTGGCTTTGATACCGATGAAACCACGATGGTGATCATGCTTTCAACATGTGCAGAGCTAGGGTTCTTAAGCTTTGGGAGGTTGTTTCATATGCAAGTTATTCAAAGAGGTTTGGTTTTGAATTTTCAGTTGGGGACTGCACTTGTTGATATGTATGCAAAGAGTGGAGATGTTCTATATGCTCGCCGAGTTTTCGAGAGAATGAAGGAGAAAAATGTGTGGACTTGGAGTGCAATGATATTGGGATTTGCTCAACATGGTTACGCTAAGGAAGCCCTTCAACTTTTTAAGGAGATGAAGAAAAGTTCTTGTATAAGACCGAATTATGTCACTTTCCTTGGAGTCCTTTGTGCTTGTAGCCATGTCGGTTTGGTCGACGACGGGTTCCGATATTTTCACGAAATGGAGTATGTTCACGGGATCAAACCTGTGATGGTTCATTACGGTGCCATGGTTGACATCTTGGGTCGTGCTGGTCATTTGAAAGATGCTTACACTTTCATAAACAACATGCCTATCGAGCCAGACCCGGTGTTATGGAGGACATTGCTAAGTGCATGCAGCGTTCATAATGTTAATGGCAGTGACGAAGTTGGTGATGAGGTGAGAAAAAGGTTGCTGGAGTTGGAGCCAAGGAGGAGTGGGAATCTGGTAATGGTGGCTAACATGTATGCAGAATCCGGAATGTGGGATCGAGCAGCAAATGTCCGAAGGTTTATGAGAGATGGAGGGTTGAAAAAGATGGCTGGCGAGAGCTGTTTCGAGTTTAATGGTTCGATTTATCGGTTTTTTTCAGGGTATGATTCTCAATTTCATTGCAATGATATATATCCATTGCTACATACTCTGATCTTACACATGAAAATGATTAGCCTTTCGTAGTTGAATTACTTGGTATGTTAGCTTTTTTCGCTCAAGAACATAGAAAATATTCATTGTACAACCTGCAATTTTGTACTGTATTTCTTTGCCCCAATTTTTTCTTGCTTTTATATGCGTCTGGAAGTAGGTAGGTTCAGTTATTCCTATTCTTTTTTTCTTAAAATCCTTAAAATGTGATTATATATCACTCCCGATATATATTCAAACATACAATATTCCAAATATGTGAAAGCACCTATTCGAACATGAATTTAACAATACAATATTCCAAATATATGAAAACACTTACTAAAAGATTGATTGGTTTGAAGTAATTCCACGTAAATTTATTGGTTTGAAGAACCTCGCAATCAGTTAGAAATTTAATTGATGCACATTATATTCTTGCTTTGAGTTACTAATTTAACTTTTTGAATTTTTCGTTTTAAGCTGTATTTTTTCTAAAAAAAAAAAAAAGAAGGATTTTACTTGTGTCGAACATATACATGTGGTTAGGTTAAGTATAGCTCAAGTTGTAAGAAATTTGAGCCTTACTCAAGGCTATTCAACTCGAGTAAAATTTGATTTTTATAATTTTTTATTCTTTCAACAGATTATGAGTGAGGAATTTTTGTGAATTTTTTTTATTCCATTAGCATTGAATAAATAATCTTATATATATGTCAAAATTTATAATATTTACTTTTTTTTTTTGGTTACAATATCAGGGAGGGAAAAGAGGGATGCAAGGTTTAAATCCGTACCATATAGGTGTCAAATAAAAAAATTATTCACTGTTCCAAATAAGTCTTGATTATAATTAATACTATATATATTTATATATATATTAAGAAAAAGTCCGGCTTTCATTAAGAACTCTAAAAAAACAAAAGCAACATCAGAATGGACCCAAACCAACACTCAACCAAGCATTCCAAGCCCAAATAGAACAAACCAAACCAAATAGAAAACGAAAACAAACAGAAAGTAGGAAGCAAACAAAAGAAAAAAAAAACCCTAAAGAAAACCCAGTGCAGCCCAGCTCCACAACGCAGCAAAAGAAAAGAAATATTGACAAGCACCATGAGCTGGTCAGAAACGCTTCGGCAAACACCCAAAACACGAGTCAACTTTATACTAATTTAATTTTGAAATCATATAAAAATACCCTTACTTTAAAAGGTAATTGATGTTATTATAAATATTTTTTTGTCTTTTAACATTTTTATATAATATTTCAAATAAAATAAATGAAAATTATTATTTGAGAATTAAACACAAACCAACAAATTCAAATAAAGAAATCTCTTAGCATTCCACCAATAATCATTCGTTAAAATAATTTTACAAATTAATTTCTATAAATATATAATACCATGAAATAAAAAAAGAAAATAATAATGTCACGGGCTGCAGTTTAAAGCCCGTCACTGTCACACAAAAGATGTTCCATAGAGGTCTACATATTAAATGGGGCTAATTTGACCCACGAAAGCTGGTCCAATTCAAAGAACAAGCAACGAAGCTTATCTACTTAAGGCCTTGATGGCCTAGTGAGGCAAATATGGAAAATTGGGCTACCTTGGTAAATAGTGAAAGTAATATTAGAAGATATGTAATCTAATAATATTTGATTTTGTAATCTAGGAGATTATGTAAATCCTTTTATTGTAGATATGCTTCGATCTTGTCCGTCGATCTAACTCGATCTTGTCCGTAGGTTTTAGGGGAGCTCAACTATAGATAAAGAGCCTCCTCTCAATTGTAAATCACCCATTGTATCCATTGTTTTATGTGTTTTTTGAGAGAGAATATACTGAGAGCATTTAGTCAAACACCTTTCGTGTTTTGTTTTGTTTTTTTTGTGATTATACTGTTCTTTTGAGCACTCTTTTGGCTTGAGTTGCTTTCGTTATATAAATTGGTGCATTCGAGGAATTCTGCGAGAATCCTCACTTTGTAGGAGTTAGGCTGACTTAGATATATTTGAGTCGAAGGAATCGCCTAAAGCCGCACGGATTGTGAGACTGAAAGTCTAGCCTCATAATAGTTGGTATCTGAGCTAAGGTTGCAAAGGCATCGTTTGAGATGTCAAAAGAAGTTGTTGATTAGAATGAGCCAATAGAGACCTATGGGAGGGCCAAAAAAGTAAGTCGTTCGAGGGACATGCTGTTGGCTTTGGAGGAACGAGTGGTCAACCTCGAGGAGTCCATAGGGGACGTGAAGGAGACACTCGAGGAAGTTGAGAGATGCACTGCGGAGTTGGACTCGAAGGAAGAACAACTCAAGAAAGTGGTGCTGGAGTCTCTTGGTTCTAATGTGGAGGAGATACAAGAGATGCTCAATTCCACTGTGGGTAAGTTGACAGAGAGAGACGATGTTCTCGAGGCCATGACAATGGCTTTAAAGTAGGAAACAATGACCATGATGAGAGCTTTAAGTACAAAAATTAAGGAGCTTGTGGGAGAGCTTGCTTTGTGTTAAGCTTCTGTGGGCAAAGGAATGTTAGGTGCCACACTCAACCATGAGATGGATGTCCCCAAATCGAAGAAGTTCAAGGGGACAAGGTCCACAAGTGTAGTAGACAACTTCTTGTGGGAGATGGAACGATACTTTCGTGCCGTGGGCATCAAGGATGTTGATGCTAAGGTAAATACTGTTGCTCGATATTTTACTGACTTTGCTATTTATAGTGGAAGAGTAGGTCCACAGGTGAAAAGCATGGTCAGGTTGCGATTGGAACTTGGGAAGAGTTCCAAAATGAGTTCAAGGAACAATTTTACCCTCAATATGTCGAGAATGAGGCTTGGTCTAAGTTGCGTCGATTCTCACAACGAGACACAATCAAATAGTATGTGAAAGAGTTTAATGAACTGATGTTTCAAATCACCAATCTAAGTGAGGATGAGGCCTTCTTCTATTTTATGGATGGGTTAAAACTATGGGTTAAGTAGTAATTGAAACGTTAAGGGGCCCAAGAATTGTCAAAAGCCATGATTGTAGAGGAGTCCTTGATTGAGCTTATTTTGAGGAAAGACAAGTTCGAGTCTTCCAATCTCAATTGGAAGGGCAATGATGGAGGAAACCAAGAGGAAAATAAAGAGGGACATAGCGATGATGACAACGATAACAAAGGTAATGGGAAACCACGAAATGGGAAGTGGAGACCCAATAACTCGGAGGAGAAGGGGAGCGAGATAAAATGCTTCCTTTGTCAAGGACCACATATGGTAATAAATTGTCTGAAACGATCCGTGTTTTTGGCTGTCAAAGGGAATGATGAGCTGGAAGAAGCGACCATGAAGGTTGTTTCGATCGTGAGTAGAGTCGAAGCCAATAGGGCCAAGGAGAGTGAGAAGAACCTAATGAAGTGCTTCTTGTATTGTGGGCTGCATAGGTTGTGGGACTGTCCAGAGTGAGTTAATCTATCTGTAACTAGTAAAAGGGAGGAAAAAAAGCTTGATGAGAGGAGGACATTGAAGCTTAATTCAATGATACTCACTTCTACGAAGAGGAATAGCAGAGAGGTAGGGTTGATGTTTGTGGACATCAACACCGCAGGCCATAGAATGACTGCTTTTGTTGATATGAAAGCATCGAACTTATTCATATTAGAAGAAGTTGTGAGGAAACTTAGTCTCTTGGTTAGAAAATTGAATAAAAAGATCAATACGGTAAATTACGAAGAGTCCCCAACTGTGGGAGTAGCATGAGGAGTGGAGCTACAAATCAGTGAATGAAAGGGCAATGAAGATTTTGAGGTAATCTAGTTAGATGATTATGATTTTTTGTTTGACTTAAACTTTCTTGAAAAGAATGAGGCAGTTCTTTTTCCTTAGCCGATCAAATTCATAACGTTGATGGTTCGTTATCACGAATTGTTGTGCCGATGAATCAAGATATAAAGGTCGGGACCAAGGTGTTATCGACAATCTAGCTAGTCGAGGATGTTTCGTATGGGAGGAACATTAACTCGGTAGATTAGACTGCTAAGGAAGCCCTTTTAGAAATTCTAGTAGGGCATGAAACCAATATGAGGCTTGTAGAGTCATCAGTGGAGCTACCACCTATGAGAGAGGTGGGTTGTGCATCAGACTTTGAGGGAAAAGGAACGATGTAAATTGGACAGTTAAGACAAATAAGTGCTACGAGCGAGGTACATCCTAAACACTTTGGTAGTGTTTTTTATTCTAACTTGTTAGCTTTGTAAAGACACGAGATCCTTTTTAAAGTTTAAAAGAGGGTAAGTCGAGGGGCTTACAAACCTGAGTTAGTGAGAATACTTAAGGTTAACTCGGTGTTCAATGTGGTGGTGCTAAAGCCTGTTTGTGTGGATTAAGAGGTTTCGAATCGAGGCAAGGCGGAATGTGGGCAAGTAAGAGTGGTGGAATCTTGCGAATGAGATGTACTAAAAATGAGTACAACAGTTTAAGTTAGGAGACGATGGAAATCGAGGCAAAAGTTCTGAGGTGAATCAAGTTAGTGCCATTCGAAGGGCGCAACGAGGGCGTTGCGAGAATGGATAGGGGAGAATGTTATGGACCACGGTTCAAAAATGAGAAATTAGGCTACCTTGGTAAATAGAGAAAGTAATTTTAGAAGATATTTAATCTGATAAGATTTGATTTTGTAACCTAGGAGATTATGTAAGTCCCTTTATTGTAGATATGCTTCGATCTTGTTCGTTGATGTAACTTGATCTATACTTTCGGTTTTAGGGGAGTTCAACTATAAATAGAGAGCCCCCTTAGTTGTAAATCACCCATTGTGTCCATTATTTTGTGTATTCTTTGAGAGAAATAATATATTGAGAGCATTTACTCAAACACCTCTCGTGCTTTGTTTTTCTGTGGTTATTTTGTTCTTTTAAGCATTCTTTTGACTTGAGTTGCTTCCACTATATAAATTGGTGCCTTAGAGGAATTCTATGAGAATCCTCACTTTGTGGTGGTTAGGTTGACTTAGACATATTTGCGTCAAAAAAATCGCCTAAAACTGCATGGATTGTGATATTGTGATATTGTGATATGGCCCAAAAAAAATTGAAAGAAATATACATGTAACGAAACTATGAAGAACCTTCCAAAATTACCTCAAACAAAATATTATAACAACCTAAGCATATGCAATGAATTGACGTTTATTTATTATTATCATTATTTTTTTTGGTTAGGAATAGAGGTGATCATGGGCCGGGCTCAACTAAAAATTTAGGCCCATTTACTAGGCCCAGGCCCGACCCGAAAAATGGGCCTAAAATTTTGCCCAAACCTGACCGAATAAAAATGATAAAATTCGGGCCCGACTCGGCCTGCCTGTATTAATTTTTTTATATTATTTTTATATAATTTTTAAGTTTATATAATACATAAAAAATACTAAAAACATCAAAATAAATATTTCCCAACAAATTGAAAATACATTTTAAAAAATATGTAGACTTAAATAACACTAAGATAAATGCAACTTAACAAGAAAATGCCCCTAAAACAATAAAAAAAATTAACAAGTGCCTTTAAAATAATTACAAAATTAACAATAAAAATAAGTTTTATACAATATCCAAACCATAACAAAAAAATAGTAGCAACATAACAGTAAAATGGTAGCAAAATAGAGAGAAAACAACAAGAAAATAACATTAAAAAACAAAAAAAGAGCAAATTTTTTATCCTTTAGTGAATTCGGGCTAGGCCGGGCTAGGCTAAAAATGCCTTACTTGAGGCCTGACCGTTTTTTAAACGGGCCTTAGTTTTTTGTCCAAGCCCATTTTTCGGGCCTATATTTTTTCCGAAATCCTCCCACATTTCGGGAGGACGTTTGGGCCGGGCCGAGTCAGGTGGCCCGACTATTGAAGTTGGCCAGCATGCTGTCCTGCTGCACCAGGAACAGTTCGAGGCAGTGAAGTTACAGTAGAAGATCGAGCTACTGTTCTGTTTTGTTACTTTTGAATTAATGTTTTGTAACTTAGTTGAAAACAAACATGTTGTACTTGATGTTTTAGGTGCTGAAAAGATGAAAAATTAGCTTGTCTATGTGTGCAAGTAAGGTTTTGTAAGTTATAATGTAATTAGTAGAGTTAGGTAGTGTTTTAGGTGCTGATTTGTTTATGCTGACCAGCTCATGTCTGGTATTTGTATTGTCTTTAAGCCATTGTTCAATCTTAATGAATATTCAACCAAGAATTGTTCATCAAATACTCTCTCTTTTTAGCTTTCATTTTTTCTATTTTTAGAAGCTTAATTTATTCTTGAATTCTGCTTGTTTCTTCTGCAAGTCTTGAGCATTGTTGCTCAAGTCTCAACTGACTTTGTTTGCACTTTGCTCATAACACCAACAATTGGTATCTAGAGCCATAATCTCAGTGGACCTATTATAGTTCAATATTTAAAACCATGGCTTCATCAGGCTTCTCACCAGCTGCACCACCAATCTTCAATGGAGAGGGCTATCACATATGGGTGGTCAAGATGAATACCTATTTGCAGGCATTCGATCTATGGGAAGTGTTCAACTCAGATGTTGAACCTGCACCACTTAGAGCCAATCCAACTGTGGCTCAGATCAGACAGTATGCTGATGAAAGAACCAAGAGGCACAAGGCCATGTCTTGTATTCAAAACTGTGTGTTAGATGTGATCTTCACAAGAATAATGGCCTGTGAGGCACCAAAGCAGGCCTGGGACAAAATAAAAGAAGAGTTCCAAAGAACTGAGAGAACAAGGCAGCAACAGCTTTTGAATTTGAGAAGAGATTTCGAGAACTTGAAGATGAAGGAGGAGGAAACAGTCAAGCAGTATTCAGATAGGATTATGGTTGTGGTAAAAATTATAAGGCTTCTTGGAGAGCAGTTCAGTGAAGTAAGAATAATGGAGAAGGTGATTTCAACCTTACCTGAGAGGTATGAGGCAAAAATATCATCCCTCAAAGACTCAAGGAACCTGACCAGCATCTAATTGACAGAGCTAATCAATGCTCTTTATGCACAAGAGCAAAGAAGAGCCAGCAGGCTCGAGAAGCACCAATAAGGTGCCTTCCAAGCAAAAATTAAACCTGCCTCGAACACCTCTACCTACAAAGGCAAAAAGATTTGGAGAGACAAGCCTAAGTCAGATGCTACAAGAAGAAGGGATCAACCCTGCAGGCATTGCAAAAAACCTGGTCATTCAGAAGCCAATTGCTGGTTTAGACCAGATGTACAGTGCCAATACTGCAAAAGGATGGGACATGTTGAAAAGGTTTGCAGAAGTAAAGGCAGACCAATGCAGAGTCAACCACAATAGCTAAAGGCTGAAGCTCGAGTAGCAGAGGAAGGAAGTGACCATGAAGAGTAAGTTTTTGCAGTTTCATGCTCATCCACCAGAGAAAAGGCCACAAAGGGATGGCTCATAGACAGTGGTTGCACCAACCATATGACACTGGATGCTGCCATCTTCAAGTCAATTGATAAAAGCTTCAAAAAAAAGGTGAAAGTAGGAAATGGCCACTGTATCAAGGCAGAAGGCAAATGGGATGTGCTGATAAGCACTTTCACATGTAACAAGCTTGTTTCAAATGTGTTGTTGGTGCCTGAGATTGACAGAAATCTGTTCAGCATAGCTTAGTTGCTGGAGAAAGGCCATTATATTGTGTTCAAAGGTAATGAGTTCCAAATCAGTGATCCAAGTGGATCTAGGCTCATGTCAGTCACTATGGCTGATAAAAACTTTGTTGTTGACTGGAAAAATGACTTAGACTTAGCCTACATAGCCTTATTAGATGAATCGAAGCTTTGGCACCAAATGCTTGGTCATACCAACTACAGATCGATGGACCAACTAATCAAAGAAGATCTGGTTGAGAACTTCATCAACTCAGTTGAAAAGTAAGAAGTTTGTGAAGTATGTCAGCTAAGAAAGTAGGCCAGGCTGCCATTTCCTTCAAACAAGGCCTGGAGAGCTTCAGAGAGGCTGCAACTTGTGCACACTAATATGTGTGGCCCCATGAAGACTTAGTCATTGAATGGTAGCAGGTATTTCATTCTGTTTATTGATGATCACTCAATATTTTGATATATTTTTTGAAACATAAATCAGAGATTGCCTCAGTGTTCTGAAAGTTTAAGGCAGCTGCAGAGACTACAATAGGCTGCAAACTCAAGACTCTAAGGTCTGATACTGGAACTGATACACCTTAGCTCAGTTTCAAGGCTTTTATAATGAAGCAGGCATCATGTAACAACCCGATTTTGTCCTTAATTGGAATAGTGGTTTCGGGACCAGAAATCCGAGTCAAAAAATATTTTAATATTGTTTTTAGTGTTTATTATATGTTAAGTTATAGGTGTGAAAGATTCGTGTGGAAATTTAATCGTATGAAGGTTCAATTTGATAAAAAGGGTTTAATCGCGTAAAATAAAAGTTAGAGGTTAAAATTTAAAAGCACCTATTTATAGTTGTCTTTTTAAGTGGGAGGTCTAAAGATGTAATTAGACCAAGATTTAGTTAGTGGGTGGTATATGCCAACATTGCCCTTAAGTTATGTGATTTATAATTTATTTAATTAAGGTTAGTTTAGTCATTAAGTAAATTATAATATTATAACTAAAATAAGTCATAAAAAGATGAATATGTTCATCTTTGTTAGCCGAATATTGGAAAGGAAGAAACCATCCATGGTTTCTTAAGTTTCGGCACTTTCATAGCAAAATTAGGGTATGCTTTGGTTTCGGTTTTTGATGATTTTTACGTTTTTGAGATCGTTGCTTTGAATACTTCAAAACCCATGTCTTAATTTTGTGAATTGTTGATGATTTTGAAATGTGCCATTGATGAATGCTTGAACATTGTGATAGTTGATGATGAAAAATGAAAGAAATGTGATAGATTAACATGTTTTGTTTTTGAATTTTTAGTGAATTTGAGAAATTAGAGCTAAATTGTGAAAATGATTTTTTTAGGGATTAAAATGTGAAATAAATGAAATGTGTGGATTTGTATGAAGATAAGGAATATTCGGCCCTAGCTTAGTGTGGGCAAATTTTGTGTATTTTGTGTAAAAAGGACTAAATTGCAAAAAGTGCAAAATGTTAGGGGCAAAATGGTAATTTTCCCATTTATGCACTTTTGGACTTAATTGAATGTTTTGATGAATAAAAAGGTTAAATTTGATTATGTTTAGATCAAGAAACGAAGAAAAAGGATTTGGATCGGGGGAAAACGAAAGTAATTGAATAGTCGATCGTGTCCGCTAATATCCGAGGTAAGTCGACTAGCTATTTAATGTTAATAATTCAATATAAATATATATATATTTGTGTGTATGAATATCTACTGTATTTTTATGTTAAGGTATAAAAAAAATAATATACTTTGATTAATTAAGTTGATATATGGATAGCTTATATGTGTACACTTATATTCGGCTATATGAATATAAGTCTAATTAAGCTTTGGGGATTAAATGTAGTTAAGAATGGTGCATAGATGTATATAATTATATATCGTATAGCTATACGTTTGAAACTTCATTTGGAAATATTTGATGATATGAGGGCTATAATTGCAAGAACAATTTTCGAATATGTATATGTATAATTAAGTATAATCTTTGAGTTTGATTAAGGGTATATATTGTATATACTTTAATAATTTTGAATGAATGTCTCTGTGTGAATTGAAGAATATACATGTATATTTTCGAATAAGTTCTGAACATATTTCAAGGTTTAAATGTTAAGTATATTTATATATATGGAAATATCGAATAGGTAATAATATACATATATAGTTATTTCGTATAAGTGTAAGTATATGAGTTAAAATATAATGTATGAATTGTCTATATATATGTGTTAGTTAATGTATATTTGAGTTTTATAAGTTAAAACAAATTGCATAGATTCTATATATATATTTAGTCGAATATATATATATGCTGAATTTTGTAAGTTGGATGAAATTTAATGGATTACATATATGTTAGCCGAATGTATGTATTGAATTCGATAAGTTGAAATTAATCACATGAATTATATGTATGTTAGTTAATGTTTGCTTTGAGTTTTATAAGTTGAAGCTTATAATATAAAAGAAAATATATATAATATTCGAATGCAGGTATTGAGTTCTATGAGCTGAATTTAATGATATGAACTATAGAGATGTTATTCAAATGTATGTTTGCTACGAAGATTGGAATAATAATTCGATTCTTGCTGAGATACGATTATTGAAAAGATTTATATGAGATATAAAGAATATCTAGATTTTCTTATAAAGAATTTAGTCAAAGACCAATTTCATATCCGTGGTATTCAGGCTCGATGCCTAGCAGATGTAGTGCCGGTGAATTAATTCAGACTTTAAGTCTAGCAGGCTAAGTGCCGGTGATCTGAACCAGCCGGTGATCTGAATCAGGTTATAAACCTAGCAGGCTACGTGCCAGTGATATGAATTAGGCTATAAGCCTAGCAGGCTAAGTGCCGGTGAATATGTTAAATTAAGTGATTATATGCATGTGATATATATAAATATATAAATGATTTTGGGTTATATATAATGAATAAGTATATGAATATTTATTTATATGTATTCGATGAGCTTATAAATGTTTGGATATAGTGAATAGGCACATATATTGGTTGATATGAAAATTGTTGAATATACATGTATGCAATCGGCACATGTGGATTAGAAGTATAAATGTGCATTTGATTCATGTAGTTGATAAGTAAAAATATAAGCTTTTGACATATGTATTTGAAAGATCATAGATATGCATTCATGAAATGCAAATGATAAGTATATTTGGAATTTGTATATGCATATAATGATTATACATATGTTCGTTTATATGTATTTTAGATATGCTATAAACTTACTAATTTAGAAAAGCTTACTTTGATTGTTTTTGTCCATTTGTTTATAGATTTTGGAGACGCGTTACGAGCTCGGGGATCATCAGCATAGTCTATCACACTATTGACTTCTTTTGGTATTTTGTTAAAAATTTGAACTCGATCTTATGGCATGTATAGGTTTGAGTATGTTTTTGGTTAGTTTTGGATCGTAAAATATAAATAGCCATGCGAAAATGATTTAAATTCCATGTTTGTGATCAGTTTGGTTTTAAAAAAAATGGTTGTGTTTGTTTGGTAATGCCTCGTAACCCTAATTCGGTGACGGATACGGGTTAGGGGTGCTACACATCAAACACTAGCTCACCAACACCTATACTCCTCAACAGGAATGGTGTTAGTGAAAGAAAAAATAGAAGCTTGATGGATATGGCCAGGTGCTTGATGTTTGAGAAGAATTTGCCCAAAACCTTATGGGCTGAGGTAGTTAACACTGTTGTGTATATCCAAAACAAACTCCCAACTAAGGCTTTGGCTCATAAAACTCCATTTGAGGCCTGGTTTGGGTTTAAACCATCTCTGGCTCACCTGAGGATCTTTGGTTGCATATGCTATGCATATGTCCCAATTGTGAAAAGGGACAAACTGTCAAAAAGGGCTCAACTTGACATTTTGGAGGGCTACAGCACTAGCAAAAAGGGATATAGGATCTTGGATCCTTCAGCAAACAAGGTGATTACGAGTAGAGATGTGGTATTCGATTAGATGTCAAGCTGAAACTGAGAGAAGATAGAGCCAGAGGAAGTTTCTAAAGACCTTGTAGCAGATTAGGCTGAATCTAATCAGAATGGTCCTGAAATGGACATTGATGATGAACTAGTCAGGGGCACTAGACCATTGGCTGAGATTTATGAAAGAGCTCAAATAGCCATAGTGGAACCAAGCTGCTTTGAAGAAGCTGAAGCTCAGCAAGGGTGGAAATAGGCAATGGTTGATGAAATCAGTATGATTGAGAAGAATTAGACTTGGGAACTAGTTGAAAGACCAACCAACAAGAAGACCATTGGAGTGAAATGGGTCTATCGAGCCAAACATAATGCTGATGGAAGTTTGAACAAGTTGAAAGCTAGGCTAGTTGTGAAGGGGTTTAGCCAAAAGTATAGCATAGACTATCTAGAGACCTTTGCACCTGTGGTCAGGCTTGACACCATTAGACTGCTAGTTGCCTTAGCAGCACAAATGCAGTAGAAAATTTATCAGCTCGATATGAAGTCAGCCTACCTCAATAGACTTCGTGAAGAAGAAATCTATGTTGAACAAGCTCAAGGTTTCAAAGTGGCTGGTAAGGAAGACATGGTTTACAGATTGAAGAAAGCCTTGTATGGCTTGAAATAGGCACCAAGGGCCTGATATAACAAGATTGATAGCTACTTGGTCAGTTTAGGATTTGAAAGGAGCATTAGTGAGCCAACATTGCATGTTAAGAAAGAAGGGGTGCAAACTTAGCTCATTGTATCATTGTATGTTGATGATCTGTTGGTGACAAGAGGAGACCAAGCAATTTTGATTGATTTCAAAGTTAAGATGCAACAGATGTTTGAGATGTCTGATCTAGGAATGATGATTTATTTTCTTGGCATAGAGGTGACACAAACACAGGATGGAATATTCCTAATTCAGAAAGCCTTTGCCTCAAAAATTCTCACCAAATTCTCCATGCAAAACAACAAGGCAACAGACACTCCAGTTGCCATGGGAGAAAAATTATCGAGCCAAGGCAATTTTGAGCAGATTAGTGAAACTGTTTATAGGAGCCTAGTTGGTTGTTTGCTATACTTGACTGCCACTAGGCTAGATATCACGTTTGCTGTAAGTTTGCTCTCAAGGTTTATGCACTGTCGCAATGAGAAACATTTTCAAGCTGTAAAAAGGGTGCTCAAGTATATCAAGGGTACCCTAAGTCATGGAATGCTGTATAGTAGAGCTAAAAGCATGAAATTAGTTGGATATGCTGATAGTGACAGGGCTGGATCAATAGATGACATGAAAAGCATTTCAGGCTATCTATTTACCTTTGGTTCAGCCATTTTTTGCTGGAGCTCAAAGAAGCAAATAGTAGTTGCACAATCCACTACTAAAGCTGAATATGTAACAGCTGCAAGTGCTGTCAACCAAGCCATTTGGCTAAGAAAAATCATGGTAGATTTGAATGTACACCAAAAGGAAGCAACAAAGATCTTTTGTGACAATCAGTCTGCTGTTGCAATTGCAAAGAATCCAGTGTTCCATGGAAAGAAAAAACACTTCAACATTAAGCTTCATGTTTTTAGAGAAATGGAGCAAGCACAGGAAGTGAAACTGATTCATTGCAATTCAGAGGACCAACTTGCTGATATTTTGACTGATCCCCTTAGTGTATCAAAATTCGAGCACTCGAGAATGAGTTTAGGAGTTTGCAGCATGCAAGCCAAGGAGGAATGTTGAAGTTGGCTAGCATGCTGCCCTGCTACACCAGGAACAGCTCGAGGCAGTGAAGTTGCAGTAGAAGATCGAGCTACTGTTCTTTTTTTTTACTTTTGAATTAATGTTTTGTAACTTAGTTGAAAACAAACATGTTGCACTTGATGTTTTAGGTGTTGAAAAGATGAAAAATCAGCTTGTCTATGTGTGCAAGTAAGGTTTTGTACGTTACAATGTAATTAGTGGAGTTAGGTAGTGTTTTAGGTGCTGATTTGTTTATGCTGACCAGCTCATGTCTGATATTTGTATTGGCTTTAAGCCATTGTTCAATCTTAATGATTAGTCAACCAAGAATTGCTCATCAAATACTCTCTCTTTTTAGCTTTCATTTTTTTCTGTTCTTAGAAGCTTAATTTGTTCTTGAATTCTGCTTGTTTCTTTTGCAAGTCTCGAGCCTTGTTGCTCAAGTCTCAGCTGACTTTGCTTGCACTTTGATCTTAACACCAACACCGACCCATGATCAGGTCTAGTTAGGAGGCTTCAATTTGAGAAAACGAGAATGAGTTGCATATGTCAATATTTAAAATTTAAACCTTCTAATTGCAAATTCATAAAAGTAAATGCATAAGCTAATCAAACTAAACTTCGGGTTTAAGTCATTGGAATTTAGAAATTTTCTATGATATCTAAAACAGATGTGTAAGTGCCAAAAATTACCAGACAAACTCCCACTATAATTATAAGGCATATACCAACTAATTGGCCATTGAATCTTCGATAAATACCTGAAATCTTCAAGTAGCATAAGCGTGGTAGTATTATAGAAGCAGTGATACTTAAAAGTGCTCCTACCAGGGACATCAGTGAACCAAAGAATGGAATCGCTAGTGCCACAAGAACGGTGCTGATCAACAAGTTGGTGCCGATGAGGATGCTGAGGAATCGCAGGTTGTAACGACATGAAAATCGGGTTTTAATGGCATTAACGATTGGAGTAACCATCAATGCGTATTTGGCTATGGGGTTCACCAGGGTCGTGTAGATGGCTACTTTTGAACTGATGCTTGCTGGAAGATTCAATGTTACCTGTGATTGAATTTGTGGTCCGAACATTAAGTACCCGAAGATTGCCATTGATGCATACGTGATGGTACACAAGATAAAGCATACAACTAGTACCTGAGAAAAAAAATTATCCGGTTACATGTTTTTCGATCGAAAATAGCATCCAATTGAAATTGCTATCTAGAAGAAATACTTACATTGGAGAACTGATGTTTTTTCTTCATAAAAGTGTAGAGTGTAGGGAAAACTGGATGTGCACAATAGCAGAAAGCATATAAGCTGATAGCAGTCAACATTCCATCCCAATTGACCAATGTTCCCTTTTGTTGAAACCCAATCCCTTCAAACGCACCGGTCCATATAATGGAACCAAGTATGATTCCAGAAGCTAAAACCCCACTGGCTGACACATATGAAAGAAGGCTCAAGTTATCTAACCAAACTGTGGGCAATATTATGAGGCTTACTATTATGATAAACCCTTGTTTCCCACCAATTGTTAGTCCTTGACCAACTTCAAATTCCATGTTTGGGAACAAATTTTGAAGATTATCTCCTTCTAAAATCAAGAATCCTGTAGCAACTAAGTAAAGCTCGATGTACATGAAAATGGAGACTATCAATCTTCCTTTCTTCCCGAATGCAAGCTCGCCGATGTCGGGATAAGTTCGGATATTCGAATCTGAATCCATGCATCTTTGGATTAATAAGCCAGAGAAGAATGCAGCAGTGGCAATGGCGAAAAGAAGAATCAAGCTTAACCATCCTCCTGATGCTAGTGCATATGGGGTTGATAATATCCCGACTCCTAGAAAATTAGTTTAAAAAAAAATCATATCAGAGAATTGTCAAAGGAACTCAAACTGTTCTTGACAACTTAAAATAGAAACTGGGAAAAGGATCTATTTAAGATGAAAATTTTAAGAACAAAGAACTTAAAAGTAGAACCTGAAAGAGCATTAAGCCCATTGAAACAGGTTTTGAAGAAAGAGTTAGTTGTTGAACATGAATGGGATGAATTTGGTTCAATTTCCTCTAGTTTGGTTACTAAAGCTTGTTTATTTTCATCATCTTCAATGAGAGGAAGAGTGAAGGATGATTCCTCTTCATCCATGGTCGCCATGATTGATTAGGGAAAGGTTCAAAGATAAAAGCTTCTGAAAAGGTAAGAAAGTGTAAAATAGATAGCAGTCATAAACCAAATATATATATATATACACACACAGTTACGTATTTGAATTTGTGTATTAATCAATCAAAACACATCAAAACTTAAATATATGCATTAGTTTATTGAGATTTAATTAACAAAAATACAAATTTAGATAGCAAACAACAAACAGTTTTGAAAATTGATAGTACATTGAAATTCAATGAGAAGGTTTGCCAGATAAAAACAAATTGAGAATGAGAATCCACCCATACCACAATATCTCGACAAATGAGTAATTTCCAGAACAACAAAGTTTTGTTTTCTGCAAACACTGTTTGTTTATAGAAAAAATTATTCATAAAATTAAATAAAATCACAGAAAACAAAAACTTTGAACATTGTGCTCTGCATGTAACTCTTTTGTCAGACATATTGTGGTATGGGTGGATTCCCATTCTCAAATTGTTTTAGCTAGAAAACCTTCTCATTGAATTCCACTGTACTACTTTCAATTTAAAAGAAAAGTTTCCTGTTAGGTATCTAAATTTGTATTTTAATTTTTCTTTTACTTATTAATCTTGATTGAAATATTCATCAAATAATTATATTTAATTAGGACAATAATTATGCAAGCGAACCCATATCTAGAGAACACGTGTTAATATTAGAATATGATACATATTGGTATGCATGGGGACCTACCTAGGACATTACATTCAGGAACCGTATCATATACTTTGAGGGGAAGACATACAAAGCATTCAACAATCTTGTTTAAGTTGTTAAATACAACTCCATGATTGTAATTTTTTTCTGTTGGATACCAACATATATAGCTTTTGCTAAATATAGGTACGTATCACATTAGATAATATATATATATATATATAAAAGTACCACATTACAAAAATATCAAACTCGAATATCAAATAACGTATTAAACCATTAAAATTTAATTTAACTTAAATATTAAAAAAAAGAAAATGTAAATATATAAGCCATCCTTATCACGTAGGTGGTCCTAATAATTTTGGATGGAATAATACGATTACATTTGTTCACGGATAGGAACAAGTCAAGCAGCTGTCTACAATTTATGAATATTTTCCTCAATTTTATGAGTCAATTTAGTAATTTATTTCTCAACTAAATAAAATCATATTGATTTTTAGATAATTATTCTATAACTTCCAGTGAATTAATATAAAAAATTATCCGCTTCTGAAATATTTTTATTTTATTAATGGTAGTATAAAATAATTATAATTATTTTTTTTAGAAAAAATAGTATTGATTGTCAAATATATAATTTGGGTAGATCAACCCTAATCTGAGGGGAAACAAAGCTATGTCTACCGAGTCAACAAATATCATACGATTTGGCTTACTTGTTTTCCATTAACAAATTAGGAGTTATAGGATGAGTTTTCTAAAATAAGATTTTCATTATCGTCAAAACCATACAAAACAATATTTAATAGATTTATTATAATTATATAAAATATTACAATATTCGTAATTCTTTTATGTAATTATAAAAATATTACTCAATTATATAAATTATTATAAATCTAACACAAAATACATAACAATATTATTTAATTATACAAAATATTACAACTTGGTAGGTCTACTATTAGTTTCTACATATGTTGGAACAAGAGTTATTTATCTTTACCCATCACCTTTCCTTAGTGCTGAAATTATTTGAGGACTTGGGACAATGGACATTTTAGAGAAAAATGGAAGAGCAATGTGAGATTGACGTAATAGAAAAGACGATCATGAGGGGGAAGATTGATATAATTGTCATAAATTATTGGGTTCGACCAAGTTTACAAATTTTATAATATTTATATTTTATTTTATATCATATTTCAAATATTTTTTTGTTCAAATCGTTTTTTTCCATGTTGAGTTATCGTGTGCACTATGAAGTGTAGTCTCAACTTTTATGCCTAATTTTAGAAATTAAGAGCGGGCTTCCTAGTCTAATTTGGCTGTTAGATTTAAGATTGGGACTTTAACCTAATTCTGTTTCACATGGGCAAGGAGATCTTTATTAAGCGGGTCTTACAAGCAATACCAACATACACTTTTTTATTGTCAAAAAGTATCATAGATGATATGATTAAGGCGATTAGAAAATATTAGTGGGCAAAAGCGGGGGCGGATAGGGGATATGCGATGTTAGATTGGAAAAGGTACAAGAAGTCTCGACTTTTGGGATATTCGATTGTTTAATATTGCTCTCCTTGGACGATAATTATGGTGACTTTTGCACTATAGGATATGCTTTGTTTTAAGGTTCTTTCGACTAAATACTTCCCTCCTGGTGACATTTTTGCATCCTAATGTTGATAAACCCTCTTTCATTTGGAAGGGTTTTATGAAAGCTTTGAATATGCTTAGTCCAGGATTTTATTGGAGGATAGGAAATGGTAGTAAGCCCGTATTTGGATGGATAGATGGGGGAAAGGTTTATAAATGGCCTGGATATAGGTCAATGTAATTCTATTCCCCATGATGCATGTCTCAGTTATTTTTAGAAGCACGAAGATGGAATGCAACTTCAATTCAATCCTTTTGCAATAATGAGGTAACCTCTAGGATTATCCATTTGCCTATCGGGGAGGCACATGAAGATGATAAGTTGGTGTGGGGACATGCACACAACAATATCTATATATACCACGAGATATCGGGGTATAATTAGTTACTTCTTTAGGCTTTGGGTATAAGTCCTCATAGGGTCTTTTGGAAGGAACTCTGGAATGTTAGTAGTTTGCAATATTAGTAATTTTACACTGCTAACATATATAAAATTTAAATAATATAAATAGAGAATTCTTTATAACTTGGGTAATTGAGTTGGGTGCCTAGTCGATTGGATAAGTGGGTTTAGCCATTGGCTATACCTACGCGTGTAACGTCAAAAAATGGGTATGAGACACTTGGGCTTAAATTTGCTGGTGTAAATAATTTTATATATAATAATTTTTATTTTTATTTTCAAAAATACTAATAATTTTTTATTTGAATCTAAATAGACTTATTTGAATAAATATAACTTTCAGAAAAGACTCGTAATGAATAAACACAGTTTTTTTTGGAAAGTTATAATGTTGTGGAAAAATGTAACTTGTGACACAAGTTACGTACCAAGTGACATATTCTTTGATAAAAAAAACACAATGTGCCTATATATAATGCTTCAAGTCTATTTCTTTCTTCTCTAAATTTTCTTTCTTGCATCACAAGTTTCTTTCTTGTGCCACCTTCTTTCTAACATGGAAGGCGTAAACCCTTCCAAAATTTAGACTTTTTGGGTAGAGGCTTGGCCATGACATCTTCCTACAGTTGAGCGATGTGCTTTGTACTCTCAAGGGGCGAATCCAAATTGTCCTAGATATAAGGCCTTTAAGGTGGATGTTATGCATGCTTTTAAGGATTGCCCAATTTCGAGGGAGGCTTTAACTTTTTGTAGTATTTATAATGATTTGCTTTGTATGTCTTTCTATAATGCAATCGATTGGCTTGGGGCAGCTATGTGGAAGACAAAGAAGCTTTCACTAGTTTACTTGTGCTTTTCTGGCAATTGTGGGAAGTAAGGAATTTATTCATGATTCAGGGGTGGAATTCTTCCTCGCAAGATGTGTTTTTGAAAGCCCAATCTATCCATCATGACATTCGAGTGCATGATCTCCTTTGTGCGCCATTGTTTCGATTATGGCCCGATGGACTCCACCTTGTGAAGATCTGGTCAAAGTTAATGTTGACGCGAATGGAATGCAGTGACGAGATTTGTTGCTTGTGGTGCCATTTTTTGTGACCATGAGGGAAATGGTGCTAGTCGACTTTGCTTGTTCAATTGCCGAGGCTTTCAACACTCCTTCAACTAAGGCTCTCGCTCTGGCTTGTGCTTCGCAAAACGCCCTTTAGAAAGGTTTTTCTGGAGTTATTTTCGAGTCTAATTGTGCATTTATTATTAATAAGTTTAATAGTTGGACTCTAGATTTATCTCTTTATGGTCGTATTGTCAGAAAGGCTTTAGGTGTTTGTGATTTTTTTTTGATGCTGTTAGCTTTTAATTTTTTACTCATAGGTCTGCCAATCGTGTCACTCATAGTTTGGCACATTGGTTGATGGATGAGAATGTTGCTTTTGAGTTCAGTTTGAGCTGTTAGGATTTCATCCACTGATTGATGTTGGATGATACCTTTTAATTTAATATAGTTGGGCCCTTTTAGGCTTTTTCTTTCAAAAAAAAAATTATGCAAGGATCAATATTTTTGTTTATTTTTATTTATGTATTTGCTGTCTACCAATTATTATCTATAAATATTTAAAAGGTAAGTGTAACAGTCTGTTTTTCAGTAGTGTTGGAAATGGCAGTTTCAGAACCCCATTTTCAATATTTGAGTTCGTAAATATTATTATTTAATATTTACAAGGTTAATATAAAAATATATTAAAATTTGGTCCTTTAAATTTATCAAATTGCTAGTTAATTATGGTAAAAGGGCTAAATTGTAAAAGTTCTCAATTATAGATTTATGATTGGCTAAAGAGTTAAGGACTTATATAACAATTAAACCAATGTCTAAAATGACAAATCTACCATTTTGGTACTATAGTGGACGGTTATGTGTGGGTTTTTTTTACTAGTTATATTAAATTATAATTAAAAAACGTATTATATGTATGAAATAATAATAAAACAAATAAGAGTTTAAAGAAATAAACATTTCTTGGTTCATCTTTCTTCTTCCACCTAAAAACAAAAGAAAAACCTAAGGAAGCCATTGTTCTAAGCATTAATCTTTCGGTCTTTGCTTGGTAAGCTAATTTAGTCTCTTTTATTTTTTATATTTTTGAGGTCCTAGGAGCTTGATTTAGTTAGCCCGTGTACCAATTTGTAAACTTGTTAAAGTTTTAAAAGTTTCCATTGATGAATTCTTGATGAAATTGATACTAAATTATTAGATTTTAAGCTTAGAAGTGAAAAATGACTAATTTGTAAGTTTAATTGATAGTTTTTGAATATAAAGATAAAATGCATGAATTTCAAAATTGGTATAATATTTCTGTAATTTTTTTATAATAGATGGTTATAGAAGGATAAAATTTAGATCAGTTTTGAAATTCAAGCTCAAATTTGAAAGTTATGACAATTTCAGTTTTAAGGACTAAATTGAATAAATGAAAAACTTTATGAAACATTCAAAAAGTAAAATTGAACTGACGTATGCTTATAATAGGATGAAATAATGTATTTGGAATTGATAAATTGAAATAGATTATCGTATGGATCAAGAATTGAATTATTGGAAGGATAACCAAGGAAAAAGTAAAATTGCGGATTAGTTCTCGATGTCTTGTTTGTTGTTGTTTTTTCCAGGTAAGTTCATATGAAAATTACTATTTTATTTATGTTATGAATTAATTGTATTTGATTTACTTTTGGCATATTTAAATGTATATTGATTGATTTTGGCATCAATTTGACTAAATTACAAATCATGAAAATTGTGGTTAATATGGATGAATTCAAAGAATCGAATTGGATATGGAATGTTTGTGAAATGTATAAAATGTGTATGCTATTACGAAGTTTTGAAATGATATAGAAATGGAAACGGTGCCCGTATGAACTTAGTAAACGATTATGATACGAATGACATGCCATTAGGGTCCTAAAAAGGAAAACAGGTATTTGATCAGGGATTAATACGATGGCTTGAGATCCAACATGTGTTGTAGATTATTGAATCTTGTGTGAGCAACCTTATTCTGAAGCTTGTGTGAGTGGCCCAAATATGTCAGCTTGTGTGAGCAAATCAGTCTTGTGTGTCTGAGTTCAATTTGCTATAGTTCTCTAGGCGAAAACAAAAATGAAAATGTATTAAATGAAAATGAAATGGTTGAAATTAATATATGTGAAGGGAATTATAAATGTTTCCAATTTTTTTATGTATTAGTTTGCACATGTTATAAGATGAAATGTTATATATCTATATGATTGTGGTATAAGTTCATGATATGCATAAGAACTAACCTATTTGATGTATTTTTTGACTTGTGGAACGTGTTGATTGGATCGTCCCAAAACTCACACTATCCTACCATAGACTCAAAATTTTTTTGATCGTTTTTAGATTTGGTTATGTGACATATATGTAAGTGTTGTTATGTTAACCTAAAATGATAGTTTTGGTTTGAACTTTGGTTAATGCTTAATCTTGTGAAGGTTAATGCCAATTGGTATATGTAACTTTAACAATATGTTGTGTTGTGTATATGGTTTTTATAATTGCATATTTTAACACGAATTGGTATAGAAAAATGATGATATGGAATGGTTAAATGCATAAGAAAATGAATTGTGATTCAATAGGTTGAATTGGTATGAAATGGTGTCAAGTTGAGGCTTATTGAATTGATTGATTGGAAAATGGTTATATGCAATGTTTGGTTTTATACAGGTACATGTAATTATGCATCAAACTTAAATTTTAAAAAAGGTTGTTGTGATTTGGTACCAAAGTTGTGTCTTTTTTTTGCAAAAATAGAGGAATTAGTGGACTATTTTCAGTATCGCGATACCATACCATGGATATTGTGGTACCCACTTTTTGTATGTTTTGATTATTTTTCAATTTGGTCCTCAGGTTGGGAAGTTTTGTTATTGCCTTAGAAATTGCTATACTAAGCTCTAGATATTTCGATACCCACCTAATATATTTTGAAGTTTGGATATTGTCTTTGGCATTGCGATACTAAGGCATGGATTTTGCGATATCGTCCTATTACATCTGGAAACTTTTCAGCTTAGTACTATTTTATGCTCAGCTTAACAAAGAGCTATCATAAGCTCAATTGAGACTCGAAATTGATTGTGTGTCTTAATATGAATTTGTTTATAACTCGAATGTATGATTGAATGTTATAATTTTTGTGTATTTGAATATGGTTACTTCAGCAACGGATGTGGCATATTGTAACTCAGAACTGGTAATCGGGTTTGGTAAGGGTGTTACATTTAGTGGTATCAGAACTACAATTTAGTCGGTTCTAGGACTAAAACATAGCGCGTATGAGTTTAGAATTACATGCCACAATAACCTGTAATAGTGTGATGCCTTCTGATTTGATTTGTTTTTATTTTTATTATAGGTAACCATGTTGGCTGAATCAAACTATGCTGTATTTGATGAAGTAGACAGTAACGTTCCCGCTTCTAATTAAGGAGTTGCTAATAGTGTACCTGTTCTGTAAGGGCCTGAAAGCGAGGCAAGCGATGCTTTCTTTTAGATGATGAACCAATAGTTCACACAATTCATGGGAACTATTCCTTCGGCTCTGCAACCTCCACCCTGATGGTACCTCGTACGACACCCCATTGTCCTCAAAATATAGTAAGCGTTCATTGTCCTCTGATTGACAAAATTTGAAAGTGTGAGGCTAAAGAATTCAGAGGTAAAAAGGAAGATGGTCCGACCTAAGTTGAATACTGGTTGAAAAATACTCGATGAGTTTTTGATAAAATGATGTGTTTGCCCGAAGATAGTTTGGAGATATGCCATATCACTACTAGAAGAAAAACCTTACCAGTGGTGGACTACTTAGATATCATTTGTTTCGAAATACCGAGTAAATTGAGATTTCTTTCAATCTAAATTCAAAAAGAAATATATCAGCTGACAGTACTTTGGAAAGAAAAAATAGAATATGTTTGTGGCAGAATATGAACGAGAATTCATCTGACTTAGTAAATATGCTTGATAGATTATACTGATAAAAGCTTAAATGTGCACCTGTTTCGAGTGGGGTTTGAACTAAGATATACGAAATTTAGTAAGGGGCCTTTCATTGAAACAATTCGTAGTTCTGTCTAAAAGAGCACAAAAAATGGAAGACATGTGCAACGAAAAGAAACATGCCAAATTGAAGCTTCGAGATTCCTGTAAACAGAACATGACCAGATCATTTTAAATTCTTCTTTCAAAAAAGTTGAAAGATGTTCATTGCCATTTTTCTTCTTCGTTAAGGTTTTTCGGGAGAGAGGGAATCTGAGACCCTAGACTATGTCGGTGGTCAGTGTTGGCAATGTTTATAACGTTGATAGACAGTTATGTGAGTATTGTTGTAGAAAGCACAGAGGTGAGTGCAGAATAAAAAGCGGAGCTTGTATCTGGTGCGGTTAAAAAGAACCCTAGAAATGGAACTGTTTGAATCGACTAGACCGAATAAAGGAATAGGGTATGAAACCAGCAGTGATTACGTCGAGAGGTAGACGACTAGGAAATAGTAGTAGCACTAGATCCAACTGAGGTGGAACTAGATATAACTACAAGATTTGAAGTTTAGGCGCCTGCTAGGGCCTATGCTATACGAGCTCGTGAGGAGGCTTCTGCTCCTGATGTTATCATTGGTACTTTTTCTCTTTTTGATGTTATTGTACATGCATTAATTGACCCTAGGTCATCCTAAACACATTCTTATATATGCTTCACATTAGTAACTGAAAAGAATATACTAGTAGAGTTGAATAAATATGATGTTAGAGTAACGAATCTGTTGGGTTAATGTGTCACAGTTAATGAGATATGTAAAAATTGTCCATTGAGAATACAAACCTGTTAATTTCCTATCGATATGATGTTATTTTCATTCGACGAGTTTGATGCTACACTTGGTATAGATTGGTTTACCTTACACAATGTTGTGGTTAACTATAGACAGAAAAAAATTGTACTGAGATGTTAGAATGGCGAAATGATTAATGTTGAGGCTGAGAGAACTGATTGTGCGACCAATATCATATCAGCGATATGGACCCAAGAACTTATTAGAAAAGGCTGTGAAGCGTATCTAGATTACATATTAGATACTGGAGTGTCAGAATCGAAGATTGAACAGGTATCGACAGTTAGTGAATTTACTAACATGGTTTCGAAAGAATTTCCAAGGTTACCACCTGAAAGAATTTATCAGCAATATGTGAAAAATAAAGAAAAAAATGATACTATGTGTCGGCTACATGCAATTGAATAAGGTCACCATAAAGAATAAGTATCTGTTACCCCATATTAATATTTTTTCGATCAATTGAAGGGAGGTACTATATTTTCAAAGATTGGCCTCTAATCGGGTTACTATCAGCTCTGAGTCAAAGAGCCAGATGTACAGAAAATTGCTTTCAAAACTAGATATAGACACTACGAATTTCTGGTGATGTAGTTTGGATTGACCAACGCCCAAGTTGTATTTATGGTTTTGATTAATTAGATTTTTTAGCCGTATCTGGATAGATTTGTTGTTGTGTTTATCAACGATATTCTGATATACTCGAAGAATGAAATTGAACATGCTCAAAATCTGAGAATAATATTGCAGGCATTATGAGAAGAACAATTGTATGCGAAATTCAATAAATGTGAGTTCTGGCTACAAGAAGTTGGATTTTTGGGTTATGTAATTTAATCGGAAGGTATCTAGGTTGATTCGAATAAATTTTCAGCAATTGTGAATTGGAAGCCACCGAGAAATGTTCCAAAGGTGCAAAGTTTTATGGGTTTGATCAGGTATTATTAACCATTAAAGAAACTATTGCAGAAATATGTCAATTTTGTCTGGTCAGAAAAGTGCCAATAGAGTTTCGAATAGTTGAAAACCATGTTGACAAAAGCTCCAGTTTTAACTCATCCTGAATTTGGGAAAAAGATTGTTGTTTTCAGGGACGTTTCGTTTAACGAAGTGGGTTGTGTACTGATGCAGGATAGAAAAGTAATAGCTTATACTCCTCAACAACTTAAGCCACACGAGAAGAATTACTCTACTCATAATCTTGAATTAGCTGCCGTTGTTTTTGCTTTGAAGATTTGGTGACACTACTTATACGAGGAGAAATGCTATAATTTTACCGATCATAAAAGTTTGAAGTATCTGTTGACCCAGAAAGAGTTGAATCTAAGATAATGCAAATGGCTTAAATTTTTGAAAGATTATGATTTGATTATTAACTATCATCCGTGTAAAGCTAATGTGGTTGCTGATGCATTAAGGTGAAAATCTTTATTTTCTTTTAGAGCAATGAACACTCATCTGACTTTGGAATGTGACAGTTATATTTTAGTTGAATTGAGAGCTAAACTGATATTCCTTCAAGGAATCTAAGAGTGATAGAAAGATGATATGGAGTTACTAGCAAAAAGGAAGCTTGTTGAAAATTATCAAACCTTAGAGTTCAATATTGATAATAGTGTGAATCTTTATTTTCGAAATTGTTGGTGTGTGCCAAAAGATTCAGAGTTCAAACGAGACATTTTACATAAGGCTCACAATATTAATTATTCGATACATTTGAATAGCAACAAAATGGATAATGATTTGAAATAGAAGCACTGATGGTCGAGAATGAAACGAGAAATCTCAGAATACATGGTTAAATGTTTGGTATGTCAACAAGTTAAAGTCAAACATCAAGTTCCTTCAAGTTTGTTACAACCTGTGATGATTCTGGAGTGAAAATGGGAACGAATCATGATAGACTTTGTATCGAGATTACTATTGAAACTAAAACAGAAAGATACAATTTGGGCAATTGTTGATGGGTTGACCAAATTAGCTCACTTTCTTTCGCTCAGAACAAACTACTCGCTTGAGAAATTAGCTGAGTTGTACATTGCTAAAATTGTTTGATTACATGGTGTCCCACCATCTATAATATCTGATCGAGACTCGAGATTTACGTCCTAATTTAGGAGTTAGTTACATGAAGCCCTCGGTACAAAATTAAAGTTAAGTACAACTTTCCATCTCTAGACTCACGGATAATTAGAACAGGTGATTCAAATACTTGAAGATATGTTACGATGTTGTATTATCGAGTTTGAAGGTAGCTGGAAGAAATATCTACCGTTGGCTGAGTTTGTGTATAATAACATCTATCTTACAAGCATTAAAATGGCACTATGTGAGGCTTTGTATAGTAAAAAATGCAGAACTGCGTTGTACTGGCTAAATTGAGTGAAATAAGATTAGTTGGGACTGATCTGATATGGGAGACAGAAGAAAAAGTCAAAGTTATACGAGATTTCTTGAAAGTTGCTTCAGATCAACAAAAATCATATGCTAATTTGAAAAGAAAAGATATTGAGTTTTAGATTGGCTATAAAGTTTTCCTAAAAGTCTCATCCTGGAAGAAAGTTTTGCATTTCAGCAGAAAAGGGAAGCTTAGTCCAAGATTTATCAGGGCGGTATAAGATTCTCGAAAGAATTGGACCTGTAGCATATTGATTAGCTCTACCATTAGAAAAGATTCATAATTCTTTTCACGTATTTTTGCTACAATGTTTTCGTTTTGATCCATCTCACGTGATATCTCTCGACGAGATAGAGTTATAGCATGATCTGACATACGATAAAGAACCAGTTAGAATTTTGGCCCAGGAGTTGAAAGAACTGCAAAAGAAACGAGTATCATTGGTGAAAGTGTTGTGGCATTGAGATGGTATAGAAGAGGCTAAATGAGAGCCAGAAGAAACCACGAAATCAAAGTATCTCAATCCATTCTCAGGTAAAAATTTCGGGGACGAAATTTCCTAAAGGGGTAGAGTTGTAACAACCTATTTTTCAGTTGTGTCAGAAAAAAATTTTAAAACCTCATCTCCAATGTTTGAGTCTATAAATATTATTACTTAATATTTACGAGTTTAGTATAAAAAGATATTAAAGTTTGGTCCTTTCATTTTATCAAATTGCTAGTTAATTATGGTAAAATGACTAAATTATAAAAGTTCTCAATTATAGATTTATGACTGGCCAAAGACTTAAGGACTCGTATAGCAATTAAACTGATGTCTAAAATTGAAAATATATCATTATGGAACTATAGTGGACAATTAGGTGTGGGTTTTGTTTATAAGATATTAAATTATAATTAAAAAAAGTATTATATGTATGAAATAAAAAAAACAAATAAGAGTTAAAAAGAAAGAAACATTTCTTGGTTCATCTTTATTCTTCAACATAAAACAAAAGAAAAACCTAAGGAATCCATTATTTTAAGCTTTAATCTTTCGGTCTTTGCTTGGTAAGTCAATTTAGTCAATTTTCTTATTTTTTATATGTTTTTGAGGTCTTGAGAGCTTGATTTAGCTAGCCCTTGTACCATATTGTATAACTAGTAAATATTTCAAAAGTTTCCATTGATGAATACTTGATTAAATTGGTACTAAATTGGTAGATTTTAAGCTTAGATGTGAAAAAAGACTAGTTTGTAAAGTTTAATTGCTAGTTTTTGAATATAGGGACTAAAATGCATGAATTTTGAAATTGGTATAATATTTATATGATTTCTTTTATAATAGAGGGTTATAGAAGGATGAAATTGAGATCAAGTTTAAAATCAAAACTCAAATTTGAAAGTTGTGTCAGTTTCGGTTTTAGGGACTAAATTGAATAAAATAAAAAACATTAAGGAACATTCAAAAAGTGAAATTGAACTGACTTATGCTTATAATAGGATGAGATAAAGTATTTGAAATTGATAAATTGAAATGGATTATCGATTATCGTATAGATCAGGAATTGAATCAATTGAAGGATAATCCAAGAAAGAGTAAATTTGTGAATTAGTCCTCGACATCTTATTTGTTGTTATTTTTTCCAAGCAAATTCATATGGAAATTATTGTTTTATGTATGTTATGAATTAATCGTATTTGATTTACTTTTGGTATATTTAAATGTGTGTTGATTGATTTTGAAATCAATTGGACTAAATTACAAAGTATGGAAATTTTGGTTAATATGGATGAATTCAAAGAATCTAATTGGATATGGAATGTTTGTGAACTGTATAAATTTGTATGTTGTTACAAAGTTTTGAAATGATATGGAAACTGTAACAGTGCCCATGTGAAATTAGTAAACGATTAGGATACAAATGGTATGCCATTAGGGTCTCAAAAAGGAAAATGGGTGTTTGATCAGGGATTAATACTTTGTCTTGAGATCCAACACGTGTTGCAGATTCTTTGAAACTTGTGTTAGTTGCATCAAACTAAGCTTCTGTGAGCAACCCTAGTCTGAAGCTTGGGTGAGCAGCTTGAATATGTCAGCTTGTGTGAGCAAATCAATCCTGTGTATGCAAGTTCAATTTGCTATAGTTCTTTGGGTGAAAAAAAATGAAAATGTATTAAATGGAAACAAAATGGTTGAAATAAATGTATGTGAATGAAATTATACATGTTATAAGATGGAATGTTATATATCTATATGATTGTGGTATAAGTTCATGATATGCATAAGAACTAACCTATTTGATGTATTTGTAACACCCCAAACCCGGCCCAGACGTTATGGCCGGATCTAGCGATGTCAAATGATAAGGTGTTTGAAATTCGTGTCATCGCGTTAAAACCATTTCCATTGATTTCCTTATCTTAGTATCTTATTAGTTCCAAATTTGTGTTGCTCATTTAATCGATAGTTTCAAAACGTTATTCGTTTGCGGAAGTTTTTAAAATATATTAAACAATCGCGCCTTTAGGAAAAACATTTGTTTCTTTTGAAAACTGAGGTTTCCTACTACTAGCAGTTGTAATCCATAATGTAAAAATAATTAAAACCCAAAACCAAAGTCTGAAAGTCCAATTACAACCCAAGAACTTAGCCAGTAAAAATAGAATAGAAATAAAACCAATTATTGTAAATATGGGTTAAAAACCATGAAAGTCAAAAACCGTGGTCACCACCGAGTCCTTCGCTGCACCAATACGTCTAGATCTGGGGATTACCTGTGCACATTTAAACAAAAGGGGTGTGTTTATGAAAACTCGGTGTGTAATCCCACAGAAAACAAACAATAGCAAATCACATGCACAGTTAAAGCAGTCCTGGGCCTAAGCCAATTTTCAGTATCAATAACAGCTTGGGCCTTAGCCCATCTCAATACAGTATCAAACATGCAATAGGGCCTTAGCCCATCACAGTATTAGTAGCAGTCATGCAGTATTCAGTAACAAAGTCCTACCCCACCAGCCTCTACACACTATCTTCGTCTAACCCTACACTCCATGTGGGGATCAAACCAACCCACCCATCCCTACACTCCAGGTAGTACCGAATGCGGCACAAAATAGTAATTTACAGCTGAGCTGCCAGTATGTTAGGCTTAAGAGCCTTTCAGTACACTTCCTCCAAATATAATTAACGCAACCCCATACAATGCAACATACAAGTCATGGCATGTTATCTCAGGACATCAATCCATATAATCAGTTCAATATACAAGCATACTATCATCATGCTCAACACATATGTAAATCAAATAGTCAGTTTGTACAATTAGGGGTCTTAGTGATGCTTACCAACCCTACAGTAGGTTCACAGTCGACTTGGGTGACCCGTGCAACCTTAGCAATCAATTCAGTAAAAATGGGCTCACACGCCCATGTGGTCTACCCATGTGGGCCCACTCGGCCCAAATTGGTCTTGGCTGCGTGGTCCATTTAATGTAACCTGTGCTAGCTAAATATTCATTTATGTTTTCACTATTTACTTATATGTTCCTTCAAAGTTGTCTACTTGAGTCACTATTACTAAATTATTTATATCTTGAGCTACAAAATACCAAATTAAGATCTGCTTGATGTATTTGAAACTAGACTCAAATAGCTTTCCAGCATAAAATTTTTAAAATTTTTGGTTTAGCCAATAAGTACAGTAAAATCTTCAATCTTACCCCTATTCTACTGTCTGATAGCTTCGACCTTTCTTTGCTAAAAATTAATTATCTCTCAGTACAAAATTTGGATGATGTTTCCATTTGTTTCTATTGAAAATAGACTCATTAATAATTTAAACATGTAAATTTTAACGCCTAATTATTTTTCTCCAATTTTTGATGATTTTCCAAAGTGAGAATAGGGGAACCCGAATTCATTCTGACCTTATCTCACAAAAGTTATTATATCACACGATTTACAATTCCATTACTTACACCGTTTCTTTTATGAGAAACTAGTCTCAATAAGATTTAATTCTATTTTTTTCTTCCTATAATTCGATTTCCACAATTAATGGTGATTTTTCAAAATTAGCCTACTCTACTGTCTAAACAACAAGCAATTTTGGCTTTTCACCGAATCCCATTTTGTGCGATTCGGGTACACACCTGGTTTAGTTTGATGCTAAAACAGTCCCTGAGCACTCCAAAGCCTATAATTAAAAAAATAACACTAATTTAATCTCACATAACGTGATCCCAAATCGAACTCGTATCGAGATTTTAACCTATAAATGACTAAACCTTACCTTCAACTGATGAATAGTAATTCCCACACAAACTAAGACTCTGATTGATGATTACGAGACCTTTAATCCTCCCCTAATTAGCATAAACAAAACACTTTAGAAGAAAGTTAACAAACGAAGACAAATCACTTATCTAAAACTTACCGAATGATCGCAGACAAACGTGGAGCGACACGAGGCAGAGTGGAAAAAGAAAAATCAAGAAGATGAAGGGTGAAAGAGAGCAGAAATTCAATAGCAATGAAGGGAAAAACGGAAAGAGGGTGGAGCAATTTTGGAGAAAGTAAAAAAAAGGAAAAAAAATGAACAGAATATTTGATAACCACCCCAATCCCTTATTTCTCTCCATCAAACTCCCCACTATATCCACTACTCAGATTTTTAGTCCATGTTAAACCTGGACACACGAGCAAAAATAATGGCCATGCCAAGAATCAAACACATGACCTCCTTCACACCAACATACCACTTATCCACCAGACCAGCAGACCAGCAGACCTATTCTGTTAATTATTTTCCAACTTTTACTTAAAAGCCTTCTAACCAAAGATAGGTCTTCTTCATAAAAATACCAAAATTTGCCTAAGTCCTAGCTTGAACTTGAAACCTCCCAAACACACCAGAACACATAACCACTAAAGCAGAAAAATATTTTGTGCCACACATTCACAATACTTAAAATTAAAATTTTGGGGCTTTACAGTATTTGCTGACTTGTGGAACATGTCGATTGGATTTTCCCAAAACTCACACTATCTTACCATAGACTTGGAATTTTTTTGATCATTTTTAGGCTCAGAAATTTTTTTGATCATTTTTAGACTCAGTTATGTGACCTATACATAAGTGTTGTTATGTTTTGGTTTGAAATTTGGTTAATGCTTGATCTTGTGAAGGTTAATGCCAATTGGTATATGTAAGTTTGACAATATATTGTGTTGTGTGTATGGTACTTATAATTGCACATCTGAGCACGAATTTGTATAGAAAAATGATGATATGGAATGGTTAAATGCATAAGAAAATGAAATGTGATTTAATAGGTTGAATTGGTATGAAATGTGTCAAGTTGAGGCTTATTGAATTGATTGATTGGGAAATGGTTATATGTAATGTTTGGTATGTGTTTGAATAGGTTTTATGCAGGTACAACTATGTAATTATGCACCAAACTTAAAATTTAAAAAGGTTGTTGTGATTTGGTACAAAAGTTGTGTTTTTTGGCAAAAATAGGGGAATTTTTCGATATCGCAATACCACACCCTAGATATCGTGTTACTTGCTTGTTGTATGTTTGGCTACTGCCTTTGAAATCGCAAGACCAAGCTTTATATATCGTGATACCCACCTGATATATTTTGAAGTTTGGATATTGTCTTTGATATCGCGATACGAAGACATGGATATCGCGATATCGTCCGATCACATTTGGTAACTTTTCATATTAGTCCTATTTTATGCTCGAGTCAACAAAAAATCTTTCGTAAGCTCGATTGAGAACAAAATTAATTGTGTATCTTAATATGAATGTGTTTATGACTCAAATGTTTGTTTGAATGTTATAATTGTTGTATATTTGACAGTAGTTGCTTCGACATTGGATGTGGCATACTATAACTCGGACCTGACGAGTTATTGTAAGATTTTAACCCTAGGTCTAAAATCAAGTTCTTATATTTAAGATAATTAAGTTATGCTCGCTCTAATAGAAAATTAAATATTATTTAATCATTCAATTACTTAATTAATTTATCAAATGAAAAGTTGATGATACATAAACTAATCTTTCTTTACCTATTAGGGTTACACATAAAAATCAATAAAAAAATTTTAACCTCAATCATTATGGGTTTTGTGTGACAAAAGATAAAATTTCAAGAAGGAGAAATAAATTTATTGCGGTGTTATTTGTTATATATAATAGTCGACTTTAATTCTTCTTTAGATAATTTTATATATTTGTGAAAATAATACTATTCTAAAGACCTTAAAATTATTGTTTATGCAGTATTAGGTTTTGATTAATATAATATTAGGATCTTAAACTTTTATATGTGATATAGAAGCATGGTTGAAGAATATATAACTTTTTCAAGTTCTACTATGATAAATTGATCTTCTTTTTCTTTCTTTTATTTTGCATAATGTTGAAGTTTCGAAGAGTATTTTCAATTTGAGAACAAGTCACTTGTTGAAATTTTAATAACAACTCATATTGTGAATTAGACTCGTAAATAGGGCGAGTTTGGTTGGTTTTAGGTACAGACAATCTGGACCAAGTCAATTCAAATTTTAAAATTATCAGGTTATTTTAGGTTAGTCTGTTTCAAGTTTAGGTAACTTTGAGTTTTGGTTAGTGTAATAACTTGATTTTTAGTGGTATTGGAAAATGCGATTTCAGAACTCCATTTATTTAAGTCGAGTTTGTAAATATAAAATAATAATGTTTATGGAGTTAATATAAAATATATTAAAGATTTTTTGAGTAATTTTGTTGAACTAATAGTTAATTAAGGCTCAAGGACTAAATTGTAAAAGCCCAATCGCTATAGAGTTTTAATTGACAAAAGGCTTGGGGACCTATCTAGAAATTAACCAAAGGTCCAAAATGGGAATTAAACCATTTTCCAATAGGAATAAGTGGAGAGTGATGACATTTTCTACTATGTAGATGATTAAGAGATAATTAAAGTAATTAATGCATGATTAACTTAATAAAACTATGTTAATTAGTGATTAATCATGATATAAAATCATAAGTTAGTGGAGAAAAATGCATCATCTTTCTCCCCTTGACTATCCACCATAAGTGAAACCAAAGAAAAACTTCGAAAGGATTTCTACCATTTGTTAACTTTGTTACAATAGCGACCAAATTGAATATGTTAAAACTTATCATGAAATTATATTAGGAATAGAAAGTATAAGACCCTTAATGAGAATATACTAGGATCCAAAAGTTATGCTTATCATGAGTTGAGGGCATAAATTGATAAAAATGTAAAATAGGGGAGAATCAAAAAATAGATTTATATAGGATCATGCATATCATGAAATAATATGAAAATATTTGATATTGATTGGTTATATAAAATAATTGTATAGATCAAGATTTGGATCAAAGTGGAGCTAATAGGGGAAATGCTAAAATTTTGGATTAGTTCTTGAAGAATCCTATCGTTTTGGTGTTTTGACTAGGTAAGTTCATATGGAACTAACTATCTCACTTCGTGTTATATGTATGCTTGTGTTTAATTCAATATATATGTTTGAGTGTAGTTGAAATACCAGTGAATTTGACATATATGGCTAGAAATTGATTGAGTTGAAATATTATGTGATGAATGACTATTAATAGTACATGGTACATATTCAAAAATACAAATGATGACATGATAGGGAAATGAAAAATGTGACCATTTACAGGGTGTGATATGTAAATGTGAATAATTATAGGGGTGATAATGAAATATATGAAATTAATGCTCGTGTAAACTTAGTAAAAGGTTAGGATACAATTAACATGCCAATAGGGTCATATGCGCGCTTTTATGAAGATTATTACATATTTTAACGAGATCCGACATTTGCTGCAAATCCTCGGGGTATGATATGATACAGGTTTAGCTCGGACGAGTAACCTAGTATAATTTCAACTTGGACGAGCATGTTGGTATAATTTCCATCTCAGACGAGCAACTTGGTATCCAAGTCCATTTTACTAGAGTTCCATTGGGCAAAACATTATAATTGAAAATAGAAACTTGAAAATGTGATGAAATGGATTTGATAATCAATTTGATATGTTTTTGAAAGAAATTTTATGTAATCGGTATATCCTTATTGATTAATGATGGAATATGACATAGTGATAGGTTATGTGAGAGTAATATAAATTGGATTGTTTTAAGTTGTTGATAATGTCTAATGATAATGGATATATATGCTTACCTTGTTGATGTCTTAAAGTGCCATGTCCTAGCCAGCATTATGCCAAACTAAGGTAGCTATTATGCTTATGTAGGAACAAGGTAAGCATTGTATTTTATATTTGAACTTACTAAGCATTTATATGCTTACTCTAGTTGTTTTCCCTATTTGTAGATCATCACATTGTGGAACTTGCCGAGCTGGATCAATGTGAAGCACACACTATCAACAAGACGATAGAGTTATATTCATTTTGAGTCTAAATATTGTTGCATGTATATAGGGGAACCTTAGTGTGTAAATGGTCATTTTTGGATGGTTAATTGCATCACTATTGTGATTGTGGTTTATCTTGTGTAATAAGGTTGCTTTGTGACTTAGTTAATGCATGATGCTGGTCATGTCTAATTCTAGCATGTGTGGTCATCCTAATTTTGTATGATTTGACATGTTAAAAGTTGCAAAGTGAGGTAGTTTGGTTAGCCAAGTGGATGAATGGTTTGGGAATGGTATGTTTGAATGTTAGGCTTGAAATATAGTTATTTTATGCTTTGTTTTGGTTCATGTCAAGGTTATGTGAGTTCTTGATACTCAAATTACATAGATATAAATGTCATAAGTTTGAATTGGAATAAATTGGTACAAAATAATGGTGTTTCGATTATGGATATATAGAAATGATATTGGTCTTGCATGAAAATGGTTTAGGTTGAATTGTGTTTGTATATCGAATTATCATATGTGTGGGAATGGTCAAGTTGGGGCCTTATAGCCAAACTTGTATGTCTTATGTTAGCTTGGAAACCTATGGAATTTGGAACATAGTATTGTGTTGAGAATGTCGCGACTTCACAGCCTAAATGTTGCAACACCAGGCTATCTCATCGCGATGTCCCCTGTTGATACTGCGACATCGGCTTATAATATTTTGAAAGCTTTATAATTTTGTCCTTAGGTTGGGACGATTGCTTACTATCTTCAAGGTTGCAACACCAACCTTTAAAGTTGCAACATTGAACCCCAAGGTTGCTACGTCCATTTGGTATAGTTTGAAAAACTTTACAATTTGGTCCTCAAATAGTGAAGCTTGGTTACTAACTTGGAAGTCAGGAAATTGAACTACTGATGTCGCAACATCTACTTGAAAACTTTTAAAAAGATTACATTTTAGTAGTCCAAGAGTCTTGAGTTAACAATAGAGGTTTTGTAAGCTCGTGTAAACCCTGATTTTGAATTTGATATGATATAATGGTTTAATAATTGTATATTTAGAATAAATTGTTGTATTTATGGAATATATGGTTTGTTTAATTGAAGTTGCTCAGGCAATAGATGTGCCATCTCGTAACTCGAATTCGGCGATCGATTCGGGCAAGAGTTGCTACAAATAGTTTCAAGTTTGGATCATTTCGAGTTTTAGGTTTAAGTTCCTTGGGTTAGTAAGGTTTTGGTCATTTCAGATTATAGCCATTTGATGTTTAGCCATTTGAGTTTAATTTAATATATGGATTATGTTAAGTCGAACCATTTTAGATTTAAGTTATTTGTATGTTTGGTTTGACTATTAAAACCAACAAAGTTCAATTTCTTAATTTTAAAATAAAATTAAATCAAAGTTAAATAAGTTATTTAACTGATTTGAATTTATTACAAAATTAATAATTATAAAAAGTAATTTTTGAAATAAAATACGATAAATTATTATAAATTTAAATTAATTAGCCTATAATATAAAACCATAAAAATTAAAAAAATTGAATTGAAAAAATAGTTTATTTTATTTATTTATTTTTAAATTTTCATTATAAATAATTCACAGTTTTTCTTAATCTAAAATTTTGATTTTTTATTGTAAAATTTTAATATTTTATTGTTTATAACATAATTTAATTTAAAGTTTCTTAGATAAATAGAAATCAATTAGATTGTTTAGATTTAAAATATATACAAACTAAAAAATAAAAAAAAATCTTTTTAAGATTAAAAAAAATAGAATCAGTTGAAGTTTTAAAAGTTTTTAAGTCAAACGAAATGAAAATCATAAGTTCTTTAAGATTTTGACATTTATTAGTTGGAATTGTATATTTCATGATAATAGATAATTATAATTAACAAGAAAAAAAATTAAATTAATTAATAATTTAGATTATAAGTACTATTATTATTATTTTTTAAAAAATATACTTAATTTAAGTTCAGGTCACTTTGGGTTATTTGTATTGATCATTTTTAGTTCGTATCAATTTCAAGGTATGGTTAATTTATTATTTTTGGGTTGTTGACTTTTCATGGCCAAAACGAATTGGGTCGAGTTTAAGCTTGGGTTGACTGATTCAAGTTTTGGTGTTCGAAGAAAAATTAATAAGTCTAATTATGAGGTTTGATGGTTCGATTGAAATGCAAAAACATATCATTGAGATAACGAATATTGTAGCACAGCTCAAGACCTTGCGAATGATGACGAATGACTATTTTTTAGTGCAATTCATTTTGGACTCACTGCCTTCAAATTATGAATAATTTCAAATTATCTACAACACTATTAAAAATAATTGGAAAGTTCTCTGGGTGGAAAGTTAGGAGGAAGCAAGAATAAAGAATCAAGAAAGCCATTCCATCAACCTTGTGGGTCTAGGAGCTGACATAGAACTTAAGGTGAAAACCAACAAGTTTAAAGAAGAAAAACACGTCTAACAACCCGATATTTATTGGTGCTAGAAAAGGCAAACTTGGAACTCTATTTTCGTAATATAATTATTTACAGAGTTGGTATAAAAGTTTAATAAATTTTGGTTTGGTATTTTTTGTAAATTGATTATAAATTTAGGTATACGGACTAAATTGTAAAAGTTCAATTGCTATAAGTTTTTAATTGGCCAAAGATCTAGGGACTTAAATTGCATTTAGCCAAAGGTCCAAGATGACAATTCAACCAATTCGGAGTGTGTGATAGTGGATGATGATAGATTATTACATTAAAAGGTGATTAATGAATTAATTAAACTAATAAACAAAGTTAATTAGGTTTAATCCTATCATAAATACTTAAGTTAGAGGAATGAAAGAGAAGATGTTCATATTCTCCATTCTTCCACATTTGAACTTGAAGAGAAAAGAAAAGACAAAAACTAAGTTAGGGCTTCAAGCTTTCTGTCACTTTTAGGTAAGTAATTCTAGGTCTTTTTCTTGTAATTTTTATGTTTTTGAGGTCGTGGGAACTTGATTTAGTTGGTCATGTACCAATTTTCACAACTGTTAAAAATTTTAAAAGGTACCATTGTTGATTTCTTGAAGAATTGGTGTTAAATTGATAAATTTTAAGCTTAAATATGAAAAGGACTAGATTGTAAAGTTTAATTGTTAGTTTTGTTCATAAGGACTAAAATGAATAAAATGTGAAATTGATGTGAAATTCTAGTAATAATTGATATTAGAGGGTCTATAATGAATGTAATTGAGGTCAGTTTTTAAATCGAGGCTTAAAATTTAAAGTTATGGTTATTTTAGTTTTTGGGATTAAATTGAATAAAATGTAAAAATTTAGGGGTATCAAAAAATGAAACTATATGGGTTCACACATGTCATGGCATAGTGTATAAATGTTTGATATTGATGAATTGAATGAAATATATGTATAGATCAATAATTAGATCAAAGTAGAGATAATCGGGAAAAAGCCAAAATTGTTGATTAGTCCCTGAAAATGCAATTTGTTTGTTGTTTTGACCAGGAAAGTTCATTTAGAACTTATTGCTTTATGAAAATGCAATTTGGCTCAAAATGGATTGAATTGAAAATCATAAAAATATTGGCTATTCTAAAAACGTATGAAGTACCAATATGAAAGTTGAATAATTACACGAATCGGAATGAAATATGTAAACTGGTACAGGGTTTGTTAATGATATGTATACGACAACGATTCTCATGTGAACATAGTAAAAGATTAGGATATGTATGACATGCCATTAGGGTTATACACTTAATTGATTAGGGATTTACATGTTGATACGAGATCTAGCATTCTCACAGATTCTCGGGTTATACGTATATTTGGTTTATCCCAGATGAGTAACCTCGATACGACATCAACTTGTGTGAGCAACTCCAGTAAAATGTCAGATTGTGTGAATAAAATATTCCCGTGTATCCGAGTCCATTTTACTATAGTTTCCTCAAGTAAAATTATAATCTAATGGAAGTGGAAACTTGAACTTGTTGGAAATAGATAGAATATGCATTCAATTTGAGATGTGTTATATGAATTTTTGCTTAATGTTCTTGATATGCAAATCGACTAACCTATTTGGTTGTATATGATGATATGTAGTAGTTGCATTAATGTATATCAAGGAAAGTCATATTAAATGAAAATGTGAATATTAACTTAGCTTAATGAATTGATTAAGGTAAGTAATGTAAATTTCATATGCACTTACTTAGTATTTTACATGCATACTTAGTTGTTTTCCCTTTTCCTTGTGGATCGTTACTCTGCGGAACACGTCAAGCTAAATCATCTCAAAGCTCACACTATCATATCACCGAATTGGTAGCATTTTGGTTATTTTGAATCTAGGATTGTGGCATGTATATAAGTGACTAGGTGTACCTTGGTTTGTGTATGTTTGCAACTTGTGGCAAGTTTTTTTTAACCATTATATGTCTGTTGAATTTATGTTTTGGATTGCATATGGTATTGGACATATATGTTCTCCTATGCTAAATATGTGATGTTCTATAACTATATGAATGACATATGGAATGGTATGAAATGAGTTAGAAATGGTAACTTGTTTGATTGGTGAATGAAATGGAAATGTACTTGAACATAAGTAAGTTGAAGTATGCTTGTGGAATGTAATTTAATTTTGATAGTTGATGGTTAAACTTAATGTTTATTTGTCATAGATATGTGCATGTTCTCATAAATGTTTATAATGAAAGGAAATGGCATGTTCCAAGATGGTTTGGCATAAATAATATTGGTGATTGAATCATTTAGTAGATATGCCTTATTGATATTGAAATGCTTAAGATTTGTTGATGTTAAAATAATGATTGCTTTGATGTAAAGTTGGATATGAGTACTGAGATTTTTTGCTATGACTTTGACATGTTTTGAATCAAATAATGTTAATGCTTGATGCATGTTTTTGGGTGATTGTTTGGAGAAATTGAAATAGGTACCAAAATGGTTCATTTTTACCAAAAATAGAGTCTACGTCTCAATGACCAACTTACCTCGTCGCAATGTTGACCAATAGTTAGTCATGTAGCTACGTCAAGTAGCTTGAGGACACAATGAGACAAACTATTTGGCGAAGTCACGACGTCATTGATAAAGTTCTACAACTTTGCAATTTGGTAATTTTTGTGCTCGGGTTGATAAAAGAGCTTCGATAAGCTCGATTAAGACTCAGATTTGATTGTTTAACATGAATTACATGTGTTTGACATTGGATTGTATGTGTAAAAGATTATTTATAGTATATTTGACTGTAGTTGCCCCGACAACGAATGTAGCATTTCATAGCTTGGACCTAGCAATCGGGTCGGATGAGAGGTGTTACAACACGCCTGCTAATGTATCTAATGATAAGAAAAATGATCGGATGGTAGATAAGTGTGACTTCTATAGTAAAGTAGGACAGTATTAGAAAGATGACCAAAAATAAATATCTTGTTTCAAAAAGAAATGTAACTTTTATGCTTATATATATTTCGAATCAAACTTAATTGAAGTTCCTATTAATATATGGTAATTTGATTTTGGTGTTACTACTCATGTATCCAACATGATGTAAGAATTCTTGTTGATTTAAACCACAAACCAAAATGAGGATTTTCTACATATGGGATACCATATGAAGGCTCCAATAAAGCATAAGGATTTTCAATATATGTCCAAGTCCATTTGTAAAACTCTTTGAAAGTTGTGGCATATGTGCATAACATACTATGATAGGCACATCTCAAGAAAATGGTACGAAAAAAAAGGCATAATTGGGCTTTAATGGATATGGTTAAGAGTATGATGAGAAAATCCTCACTACCTATGTTATTATGGATGTATGCACCCAAACCGCTATATACTTATTAAATAATATTCCTAGTAAAATTGTTCTTAAAACTCTTTTTGAGTTGTGGACTGGAAGGAAACCTAACCAAGACTCTAACATGTTTGGGTTTCCAAGCAGCAGTGATAATATATAATCTACATGAAATAAAATTATATTCTCATACAATAAATGGATGCTTTATTGATCATCTAGAGAAATCTAAATGATATAGATTTTAAGTTCCAAAGCATAGTTTGAGAATCGTAGAAACTAGTAATGCTAAATTCTCTGAAAATGGTGAAGTTAGTGGATGTGCTTCAAAGCAAGTTGTGGATATATAATAATTTAGAGTAGAAGTTTCTACACCTACAAATTTTACTTTATGCACAATTATCACAAATATTGTTCCAACAATTAATAAATATCTCAATATTACTACATATCATTTAAATGACGAAACATCCCTAAAAGAAATTAACTCACAAATGTCTGATGAAAATAAACGTTAAATAAGGTGATTAAGAAAATTAATCATTTTTTATGATTATATGGTTTATTTACAAGAATCTAATTTTAATATTAGAATCAATAAAGATCCAATTTCGTTTTCACAAGTATAGATAGTGACGAGTTTGATAACTTGTTCAATTCCTTGAAAGATCAAATAAATCTATGAAACAAATCAAAGTCTAATATCATTGAATTGCCAAAATGTTCAAAACATGTTGGATGCAAATCAGTTTTAAATTTAAACGTGACTAAAATGATTAGTATCAAATGATATAAAACTAGACTTAGATATTGATTTTAAGCAAAATTTCTCATTACTATCTAAAAAAGGCTCGTTAAGAATTATTATGACGATGGTGGCTCATTATAATTTGGACTTAAACTAAATGAATGTGAAACAACCTTTCTAGGTGGAGATTTTAAGGAAGAAGTTTATATGTACCAACCTGAAAGTTTTTCGATTGAAGAAAAATGTCAAACGATTATAAATTGAAAGTCAATATATGAACTTAAACAAGCTTCATGACAATGGTACATTAAGTTCTGTGATACAATAAAGTTTTTCTTTTATTTAAAAAAAAACAATGTTAATTGATGTATATGCCAAAAGATTAGTGGGAGCAAGCTTAATTTCTTAGCTTTATATGTTAAACATATTTTGCTTACGAAAAATGATTTAGATATATTGTCGGAGACAAGTTTTTCTCTCGAATAATTTTGAAATGAAAGATTTGAAAGAGACAACTTATGTTATAGGAATTGAAATATTCAAAGATAGATTACAAGGATTATGAAGATTGTCTCAGAAAACCTAATATGAAAGAGTTATAAAGAAATTTAACATGTATAATTATTCAACAAGAATTGTTCTTGTATAAAAATAGACAAATTTAGTCTTATGCAATATCCAAATAATAATATGGAACAAAAATTAATGGAATTAATTCCTTATACTTTTGTTGTGAGCGGTTTGAACAAAGAATTACATGTTCATATAAATGAGATCCAATCTATTGAAAGTAAATAGATATTCAAATTAAGATTTTATAGAATGTTTTAACCTTAGAAAATTCACTTTTGGCTATTTATTTCTATATATTGAAGGATTCATATTATGGAAAAGTGCTAAATTGTCTATCATTGCAGCATCTATGATGGAAAAAAAGTTTGTGATATGTTTTGATGTCATTATTTATGCATTGTGGTTGCAAAATTTTATTTTAGAACTTAGGGTAGTTAACACCATTTTCAAGCTACTTAAAATTTATTGTGATAATTCTACAGCTATATTTTTCTCTAAGAATGACAAATATTCCAAATGTGCAAAACATATGGAATTAAAATATTTTTACCGTTACGGAAGAAGTTCAAAAGTAAAGAGTATTTATAGAGCAGTATTTATAGAGCAGATTAGAACTGATCTTATGATAACATATCAGTTAACTAAAGACTTACAACTAAAGGCATTTAATGAACATATACATAGAGTGGGGCTTGGTTGTATCGGTGGATGAAATTTTATGATAATGTGACATTTTGAGCTCAATTACTAAGGTTTTTTATTATTATGTAAAATTAATGTATTTCATGTTTATTAGTAAGATATTGTTGTGACTATATTGTGATATGTATGTTATTTAAAAATCTATTATAAGAAAACATATGACTTAAACTATATACAATTATCATAACACACATTTTTAATTCACTATAATATGGTAATAGTGTTGAATATTATATTTTTTTATGTGTGCTAAATCTATGTGTCAAATGAGAGAATGTAACATTTTATCCCATATTTAAGTCTAAAATCAAGTGACCCAATTTAAGATAATTAAGTTATTTACTTTAATAGAAAATTAAATCATGTCCATTCATCTAGTTACTTAATGGACGTATCAAATTAAAAGTTAATCATATATAAATTAATCCTTCCTATACCTATTATGTTTACACATATACAAACTAATAGAAAAGTTACATCCAATTTTGCAAATTAAATCAGGTGTTGTTCTTCGTCAAATCAATAGTCAACTCCAATTTTGCATCAAATAATTTAAAGACTTGTGAAAATCATATTATTCTAAAAATACTAAACTCTTCATTTATGTAATGTTAATAATTTGGTTTGCATAATATCAATATCATAAAAATTTTCCATGAAAATTTTAGAAATTTTTTATATAAAATAGATTTCATGGGTATCTTAGTAGACATACATTACAGTAAATTCATATTTTTTTATTTTTGCTTAAGTCTCAAGGAAATGTAGTGTGGTTTTTAAATGAATGTTGTTAAAATAAATATTAGTTTTATGTATCTTGTATGATTGACAATCCATAAAAACAATAGCATTTAGTTTTGCAGTATCGTACTTATAAAAGTAATGTAGTAATAATTTCTTATAATATTTTCAAATCATTAATGGATTAAATTTATTAAGTTACATTGAAATACTATCATCATGATGGCATTAGTTAAAGAAAACACTTTACTGTTTTTACTTATTTATTACATTTAATTTTTATTATTTATTATGTTTTAAAGTGATAATTAAAATAAAATAAAATTAATGAGTTATATTTTGATATATAAAATTGGATATATATCATATTATGAGTATTCTATGTATTTGATATGAATGAGTATTAAAAGTTTTTATCCGTTAAAGTTGACTATATATTTTTTATTTTGACGTCTATGTGATGTATGTAATTTATTAGTCACCAAAGTGGCCAAAATAGAAAGTTTTTTGATTTTCCATAATTTGATATGGTAAATTGAGTTCTTTTTTACACTTAAAAAGCTTGTAATTAAGTTTTTTTATTTTTTATTTTAAGTTTTGTTGAATTTTTAGTTAGTAAATTAAATTATATATTTGAAGTGTGTCTAGTGACAAATTAGGCAAAATCTTGCATTTTTAGCAATGATTATTTGTAACTTGTGTAGGAGGTGACTTGGGTGAAAATAGAAAGAAACCTTGAGGCTGCCATGGATGTCGGGACACCAAATCTGTGAAGTCGCGACATTAAAGCTGATCACCCACCTAGGAATGAGCTTTGAGCAGCAGCAACATTGCAAGTGTATTGTGGCCAAAGTTGCGACATCGAGGGTTGGAAGTCATGGCAACATGCTGATAAAGTTGCAACATCGAAGACAATCACCAAGGTTGAAAAATCTCAATCATTTTGGAGCACAATTGCGACACCGAGAGTTGAAGTCGTGACACTCTAACTTCCATATAGAATTGGGAGCGAACTGTGTGGAAATTTGCGACACAAGATCTTTGGTATCGCAACATTGAAGCTTGACGAGTTAAACTTTGAAGGAGTTTCTTTTGGTCAGAACAGACTCTAATGATTATGTGAATCAATGACACATTGGTCTAATTTAGGTTAACTGTAAAAGTACTATAAATACTACTTTAAAACAATGTTTAGGGGACTTTTCTATTAGTTTAGTTTCTTAGGTTTTGGATTAAACATCTTTTTCTACAATTTTATTATCTTGTTTTCTTTAGTTATTGTCTTCATTTTTCAATTAAAATATAGATTATTGTTAATTTCCCTTTCGTTTCGTCAAAAGTCTACACGAATTATCAATTAAGGAACTTGTGTATTCTTCACCACGATCAACAGAGCAAGGAATTTAATGATCGGAAATTGAGAATTCCTAAACTCTGAATTTTTATTTATTTACTTGTTTAAATTAATTGAAAATCGAGTAGGTCTTGTTGGACTAGGAGGGATAGGCGCTAAAGTTATCAACAAATTGGTTAATTGAAGTGTGAGCAATTAATTTGCGGTGTAGGAATTATATTGAATAATTTGACTAAATTGAATAGAAAATAAAACCTGAAATTGACAACTCTAGGTAAAAATTTGGATAAAGGAGTCCGAGAGGGGGTTTTATCGAGTAGGAAACTCAATTGTCCTTTTTAGTTTAAGTTAGGTCAAAAGATAAGCGAGATTAAATTTCAAATTTGTAAAATTATAGGCTGAAAGATATTGATTGATCCAATTAGGTGATTAGTTGTTGAATTCCTTAATCCAAAAGTAAATTGCAAACACAGAAATTAACCAATTCCAATTTCCTTTTCTCAATTAATGTGATTAAAACTTTTGATATCTTTCCAATTAGGTCCTTAGAGTTAGTTAATACTCAATTGTTATTTTATTAATTTTAGTAATATAATTATTCGATTAGTTATTTAGACTTCACATTTTGCATGCCTTTCTCTGTTAAATTCAAATTTATCACATACCTCTTTTAGGTTCGATCCTTGGAGTACTTCGAAAGATATTCTATTGTATATCTTTACAAATATTACAACTAGGTCTGTTACACTTGTAGTATACCGCAATTTTATATCTGTTTGCAAATTATTCTACCTCGGTGCACACACATCGAGGCGCAATCATTTTCATAGGTGTCAATTAAATTATACATATTTGTCAATATCCATGTAATTAACGAAATGCTTATAATGAACAAAATGAATGAATAGACTTTCACTACTCATAAGAACTTCAGAATTTGCCCAAAGGTGAATTATTTATTTTGTGAATAGTGAAAACTATGGCGAAAAATTAATGTTCTTATTGATATATATTTGAATGTCCAAAGACAATATGTATATTTAATGAAAATTATTTATTTGTCTATTAAAGTAAATGCATTTTGAGCATTTATGTATTATTTTGCAGTTCTTTCTCTTCATTTTGAAAATTATTTATTTGTCTATTAATTAATGTTCATTATGAATAGGAAGAGATGTTGTACCATAAAAATAGGAACAATCAAACAGATTAAGCCTTATTATTATTATTTTGCAAATTATTATAGCCAACAACATTAAAACCACAATTCCACAAAATGAAAGTGTGAAAGAATATCTTTTGTTTGAGGAAGAACTTTTCCATTATATGGATAAGTCACTCACTTGTACTTTAATGACACAACTCGCGACCATGAAGTATGATGGGTTGAGAGCAATATAAAAACATATCGGGAGTAATATAAAACCTTGGGGATGACAGTTGATGACTCCTCTTTAGTGTAGTTTACATTGAACCCTCTACCTCTGAATTGTGAGTTATTTCAAATTAACTATAATATTATTAAAGATAAGTGAGATGTCAATGAATTAACAATTAAAATCGTTCAGAAGGAAGCAAGATTAAAGAGTCAATGAAGTAATTCCATCATCCTTGTAGGTTAAAGAGTTGACAAAGGACATAAGATGAAAAATAATAAGTTTATGGAAAAAAAAACCAAGGTAATCAACACCAACAAGTTTCTGGAAAATAAAAACATGCTAATCAACAAATGACAAATAAGGTTCACTTTTGTAAGAAATTAGACATTATCAGAAACATTGAAAAAATGAAAGCTTGGTTAGAAAAGAAAGGTAGATTTTATGCATCTGTATGTTTCAAATCAAACTTAATTAAAGTTCCTAGTAATACTTGGTGGTTTGATTCTGGTGCTACTATTAATGTATCCAACATGATGCAATGTTTTCTTTTGATCCAAATCACAAATCGAACTAAATATTTTCTATACGTGGAGAATAGTACAAAGGCCTTGATTGAAAGAATAAGGAGTTATCATTTGGTCTTGATACTAGTTATCACTTAGGCTTATTTGAGACTCTTTATGTACATTTAGTTTCTAGGGACCTTATATCATTTTCAAAAGTGATGTTTATTTGTTTAATATTAATTTTGGAAATTATTGTTTTACTTTATTTAAGAATAATACTGTTTTAGATTCAAGAAACCTTATTAATAGTATATATAAATAGAAAGTTGATAATGTTTTTAAAGAATCCTTGTTGAATATAACAATGTTGGAATTAAGGTAGTATGCTAAATGAAAATTCAGCTTACTCGTGTCATAAACGTTTGGGTCATGTATCCAAAAATTACTAGAAAGATTAGTAAAGAATGAGATTCTATCGAATCTAGATTTTACTGATCTAGGTGTATGTATAGATTGGATTAAGGGAAAGAAAACCAAACATATTAAGAAAGACAACACAAGAAGTACTCAACTTCTTGAGATAAAATACACAAATATAAAGGTGATTTTTCATGATATTGTTATATGATTTGCTTGATGAAAAATCTTAATCAATAAATGCCTTTAAGATATACATTAATGGGGTTGAAAGAAAATTAGATAAAAAAGTGAAAATAGTAAGATTTGATAGAGGTGATGAATGTTGTGAAAAATTTATTGAATCAATACAATGTTCAGGTTCATTCGCAACATTTTTAATGCCCTAAAATATTTAATTTTGTTTCTGTGAATTCTAACATAAATGAGTATCTACTTCAGTGGTTAAGTGTTTTGGATGTGTGTTTGAGGTCTTGGGTTTAATTCCCAGTTTTTGGAAAATTCTGTCATTTTGATCCTAGCCTTATCTTTGGTGAGTTGGGTTATATTTTATCTTTAGTAAACTTATATCAGAATGAGCTTGCTAGTTCAAGTGGTAAGGAGTTAGTTTGTTGAAGGTCTCATGTTTGAATTCCTATGTGAGCATGGATGTTTTTTTTTGCCTAAATTGTGTGATAGAGGTTCGATGGAAGTCAAATTCTGAGGTAGTTGAGAGTTAGTGGGTCGGTTAGTAATGAGATAATGTGGGGGTTGAGATATTGTGGGAATTAATTTGAATATTTTTTATTTTATTTCATTTTCTCAATTTCTTTTCCTCTCTCCCTCTGACTTTTTTTCTTCTCTGTTCCACTACTAATTTCTTTTGTTTTCTTTTTTGATTTCGGTATTATTTCTTTCCTTTAATTTTCGATCCCTTCACATGCTTTGTAGGTAAGATTTCGCTATGGGTTGAGAGAGTTGTTGTTTAATGTTTTAGTTTCTATGGGTGTTTTAGGCTGATTTGATATACCATTTTGATAGGTGTTACTCAGGAAATTTGAGATCCTTCGGTTGCATAGTGAAATTTTGAGGCTGCCTTTGTCGAGGGCAAGCTTTTGAAACATTTTAGTGCAGTTTTCTGTTGTGATTTTGCATTAGTTGCGTTGTCCTCAAGGGGGTGTCTCGTTTTGAATTATGAAACTCATTTGGTTGTGGGTGTTTTGTGACAATGTTAGGTATTGTTCACTCCGGGGGTGCAATTGCTTTGAAAATGAAATAGGTGTGTAACAAAAACACGAGAAATTGAGGTTTGACGAAAGCCAAGAAAGGGGTCTGTCGATACCACATGGGCGTGTGCCCAACCATGTGTGACACACGGCCGTGTGACAAGCGAGTGTGTGGCCATGTAGGCCACACGGGCAAGGCCAATTTGGGCGTGTGGGCCTAAAGTTTTAGAGTTTTCCCTAGGGTCATATGAGTCGTTCCAATTGACTATAGGCCTTTCGTAGGGTCAGTAAGGGCTAACCAAACCTTAATGCTTGTAACCTGATATTTTGATAGACCGATTTGAGTTGGGAAAACTGATATGTATGTTTGATTAATTTATGTGAGCATGTATGATATATGTATACGAGCATGCGAGACATGTTAATTTTGTTAAATCTGTATTTGTGTTTGGGGTGTGACTTGTATATGTGGAGGAAGTGTTCTGTATGGCGACCTTTCGCCTATTTTTTGGCAGCATGGTTGCATACTATTCTGTTATGTGTCGTATAGACACTATATGGTGTGTAGGGATGGGTGGGTGTTTTATACCCCATATGGTGTGATGGGATGGTCGAAGATGGTTTGTAGAGGATGGGGGTAGGATTCTGCATATCTGTTCTGATTATCTAATTCTGACTAATTATGTTAAGGACTTATGTTCGTCTCTGTATCTGCTATATTTTTGAAATTTCTGTGAATATTTGAATGTCTATCTCTGTTGGGTTACACACTGAGTTTACAAAAACTCGCGTCTGTTTTTCTGTTCTATTGAGGTAATCCTCAGGCATAGGCAGGTCGGTGCGATGGAGTCTTAACGTTGACCGCTAGTTCATGAACTATTTTTTTAATTAACGATTTTATTTAAAATTTGGGTTTATTTTTTAGAGTTTTGTAAATATGGACTCTTCAGACTGTTTGTTTTTAATTTTGGTTTAGTTGGGTTTTAAAATTTTATATTGCGATGTTCGATAAAAATCACAATTTTACGTAAACAAATATTTTTTAAAACACATATTGGGTTTCCAAGTACTACGAAATTTCTTTAAGATTTTCGCTGCAAATCATATTTACTGAATGAGCAAACTAACGACGGTTTCTAGTAATGATTACGTTAATAAACATGTTTTGATTAAAACTGGACTCCTTTTTAGCAAATAACTGTACAAGAATTTTATCGAATAATATCAGTTTCACAACCCTTCATCGTAACACTCCCAGATTCGGCCATAACGTCGAGGCCGAGTTTGGCGTGTTACAACATTCCTCAAAAGTCGTGGCATATGTGCACAAGATGCTATCCTCAACAAAGTGTTATGGTAGAAAGGCATAATGAAACTTTATTGGACATGGTTAAGAGTATGAGGAGTAACTCTCCATTACCTCTTTCATTATGGATGCATGTACTCAAAACCACAACATACCTATTAAATAGGGTTCCTAGTAAGGCAATTCCAAAAAAAACTCCTCTGGAGTTGTGGAATAGAAGAAGACCTAGGCTAAGGCACTTACATGTTTGAGGTTGTCAAGCGAAAATAAGAAATATAATCCACATAAAAGAAAATTAGATTCTTGTATGATAAATTGATATTTTATGGGTTATTTAGAGGAATCTAAATGATATATTTGTTATGTACAAAATCACAATCTAAGAATTGTAGAAGCTGGTAATGCTATATTCCTTGAGAATGGTGATGCCAAAGGGAGTGCTTCAAAATAAGTTGAGAATATAAAATAAATCATAGTAGAATTTTCTACACGTATAAATTTTCTTTTAACCAGAACTACCACAAATGTTGTTCCGACAATCATTGAATACCCTAATAATGTTGCACAATATTTAAATGATGAAAAACCCCAAGAAAAAACTATTTCACAAAGGTCTTAGGAAAATGAACCACAAATAATATCATTAAAAAGATTTTAAGAGAGAGAAAAAAATAGTCATTCTTGATGATTACGTGGTTTATTTGTAAGCGTCAGAATTGGATATTGTAATAAAAGATCTTGTTTCGTTTTCACAAGTCATAAATAGTGATGAGTTTAATAAATGGCTAAATGCCATTAAAGATGAGATGAAACCTATGGAACAAAAAAAATTGTAATACATTGTTGAATTGCTAAAAGGTTCAAAACAAGTTGGATGTAAATGAGTTTTTAAAATCAAATGTGACTTAAATGATAAGATCATAATATAAAACTAGACTTGTTGTCAAATGTTAGACTCAAAAGGATGATATTGATTATAAAGAGACTTTCTCATCAATCTCTGGCTTATTATGATTTTGAATTGCACCAAGTGGAGGTTAAAAAAAACATTTCTAAATGAAAATATTGAGAAAGAAGTTAGTATGAATCAACATGAAGCTTTTTTAGTTGAAGGGAAAATGTCATATGGTGTTGAGCTTAAGAAGTCAATATATGGGCTTAAATAAGCTTCACAACAATAGTACATCAAGTTTAAAGATACCATAAAGTATCTTTGTAACAGCCTGATTTTTAGTGATGTCAAAAAGGTAATTTCGAAACCCTATTTTCGCAAACTAGGTTCGTAAATATTAAATTAAAATATTTATGGAGTTGGTATAATATTTTATTAAAGTATGGTCCTTTAATTGTGTCTATTAATTGCTTAATTAGGGTACATGAACTAAATTGTAAAAGTTCAATCGCTATATAATTTTAAATAACTACAGGATCAAAATGGTAAATAGACCATTTTATTTCTTCAAACAATGGTGGACGAGGTTGAAATCCACTAACCTCGGGTAATTAAGCTTAAATTTTAGCTAACTAAAGTTTAATTAATTAATTTTGATTAATTAAGTTTAATTAAAGGTATATAAGTTAAAGTTAAAAAGATAAAAAGTCATTTCTTTTTCTATTCATCTTCTTCTTCAACAAAACATAGAAAATAAAAGGATTTTAAGCTTCAAATACTTTTGGTCCTCAATTTATATGGTAATTTAAGTCATTTTCTTGTAATTGTTATGTTTTCAAGGTCATGAGAGCTTGATTTAGCTAGCCCATGTATCAATTTGTAAAATTGTTGAAGTTTTTGAATGTTTTCATTGTTGATTTCTTGAAGTAATTGGTGTTAAGTTGATAGAATTTAAGTTTAAATGTGAAAAAGGACTAGATGGTAAGTTTAATTGTTACTTGTACAAAAGGAATAAAGTGTATAAATTGTATAGTTAGTGTGAAATTTCTATAATAATAGATAGTAGAGGGTCCTAAAAGGATGTGATTAAGATCGAATTTGAAATTGAAGCTTAAAATTGAAAATTATGACTATTTCAATTTTAGGGATTAAATTGAATAAAATAAAAAACTTTAGGATTTAAAAAAAAATGTAATTTTATAGGTTCATGCATATCATACAATGATATAAAAATGTTTGGTATTGAGAAATTGTCTAAAATAATTGTTTAGATCAAGAACTGAATCAAACTAGGGATAATCGGGGAAAAGCCAAAATTGCTGAATAGCCATTGAAGATTCAAATGGCTTGTTGTTTTAACCAACTAAGTTCAGATGGTATTTCTTTTTATATATTTTTGTGTATTTTGTTTTGAATTGATTCAAAAGGTAAGCTATGGACTAAATTGTAAAGAAATGGTTATACATGTTAAAGATGCCTGGGTGAACTTAGTAAAGGTTAGGATATGATTGGCATGTCAATAGGATTTTATACCCACATGTACATGATATGTGTTTGTTTGGAGGTTGTCACAGGTTAAACCGAGATCCAACATTTGTTATAGATCATCAAGTATTATATGTCTCTATAGAAACCTTGGTGTGGTAGAGGGATGTACTAGCATGTGAATATGCATATGATGCCTACGAGATTTGCACTTCGGTGCCTTGATATGGTGTAGTTCCAGCTCAGACGATCAATCTGGTGTGGTGTAATTATCGAAGTATCCAAGTCCGTTTACAAGAGTTTATGGGGCTAAGTGATAATTGTATAAAAAGGAAGATTATGGAATGAATTGAATAAAATGTTTTGAATCATGTGTGTGAACATACTATTATTGAATTGGATGAATTATCGAGATTCGTTATCCGAATTGACATAAGATTTCTTGTTACATGATTGAATCATCATATGACTATGGTTATAAGTTATTACACACTTCATTGTTGTTGTAATTGCCATGTATTGCCAAGCTATGTTAAGTTATGGTATTTTTTCTTGTATTTAGATGAAATGATAAGGTAAGTTTTGTTTAATGCCTATGAACTAACTAAGCATCGCATATGCTTACCTCACTATTTTTTTTCCTTTTTATTGTAGATCGTTACCTTGCAGAATGCGTCAAACCGAACCAACATCGAATTTCACACTATCCTATCACTGAATTGCTGCCTTTTTGATCATTTTGGGTCAAGGAATTGTGGCATGTATATAAGTGTTTTTGGTGTACACCTTAATGTACAAGGTGTCTTGATGAATTTGGTAACTTGTGATGATTTGGTGTTTTCGTTCATATATAAAAATGAACAGATATGCATTTCTTATTTAATGATGTAATGATCTATGGTTAAGTGAGTGTGACTTATGAAATAACATTGAATGTGGTAGAAATGTCAACTTATTAATAAGTGAATAAAATGGAATTGAGCATTATAACTTGAATTATGTTTGTAATATGTAGCCCTGGATAGTTGATAATTATGTATAAAACATATAATTCATAGCTATGTGTATGTATTCATAAGTGCTTGTATTGAAACTATAAAAGCATGATTTCATCATGGTTTGATATAGGTAAGGTTAGTAAGAGAATGACTTGGTTTGGTATGCCTTAATGACTCGAAATGCTTTGGTTTAAATGGTGGATATGTAGTGAATGTCTTGTTAAGAATTCGAAATTGAGTGTTTGAATCTATTTGGTATGATTTAAGTATGTTTGAAATCAATTGAAAATGGTTGTTGATGTATATGTTATATGGTTTGATAGGAAAGTATGAGATAGGTACGAAAAACAAGGGTCATATCGAGACCTCGAATTTTGGACTTCGCAACATTGCCATTACAATAAGTCAAGTTGCAATGAGTTAAGGCTTGACATCTCCACAAGACATACTGTAATGGCCACGTCATGATGAGCACTAGTTGAAGTCGCAACATGAATCCAAATATTTTGATAACTTTTCAATTTGGTTTTATTTCGTGCTCGAGTCAACAAAAGAGCTTTCGTAAGCTCGTTAAGACGTGTTTTTTTATTATTTTCCCCTAAATGGACATATTTAGCATTGAATTATATATACATGTGAATTTCTATTGTAAATTGACTATAATTACTCCGACAACAAATGTGGGCATCTTGTAGCTCGGATCCGATGGTCAGGTTAGATGAAGGGTGTTATAATTTTGGTTTTTAAGAAAATATTGTTGATCGGTGTATATATTAAAAGATCAGTTGGAGCAAGTTTACTTTTTGAGTTCTATATGTTGACTATATTTTGCTTACTGTGAATGATTTTGGTATATTGTGCGAGATGAAGGTTTTTCTATCAAATAGCTTTAAAATTAAAGATATGGGAGAGACATCCCTTTTTTTATATAGAAATTTAAATATCCATGATAGATCACAAGAATTGTTAGGATTTTCTAAGAAAAACTATATCAAAAGAGTTCTAAAGAGATATAATATGCATAATTGTTCAAAAGGAATTGTTCTTATACAAAATAAGAGACAAATTTAGTCACATGCAATGTCCAAAGAATGACTTAAAATGGGAAAATAATATAATTAATTCCTTATGATTATATTGTGGGCAGTTTGAATAAAGAATTATATGTTCCTGTATAAAGATTGAATTGGTTAAACGTGATTGGATATTTGGATTTAGATTTTGTTGGATGTCTTGGTAGTAGAAAATTCACTTTTGGTTTTTCATTTTTACTTGCTGAAAGAGGCATATCATGAAAAAGTAGTAAACAGTCTGTCATTGCATCATCTACGATGGAAGCGAAGTTTGTGGCATGTTTTGAGGCTACTATTCATACATTATGGTTGTGGAATTTTATTTCAGGACATAGGATGGTTGACACCATTGCCAAGCTATTGAAAATTTATTGTGACAGTTTTGTAGCAGTAATTTTTTCTCCAATATCGAAAAATATTTTAAAGGTACAAAACATATCAAATTAATATATTTTATCGTTAAGGAGAAAGTTTAGAAATAAAGAGTGTTTATTAAGCACTTTTGGATTTGTCTCATGATTGCAAATCTATTAACTAAAGTCTTACAACCAAAGACATTTAAAGAATATGATCATAGAATGGGTTTTGGTTCTATTGATGGATCATGTTTTATCGTATTAAGCCAAGTGGAAGAAGTAAGATTTTTTTATTCCAGTATTGTAAACTAAGTCTAAAATAATGTGATCCAAATTAAAGGGAATAATATTTTTACTTTAATAGAAATTAAACCGTACTCGTTCATTCAATTATTTGATGGACGTACCAAATTAAAGTTGATCATTATAAATTGGTCCTCTCTCTACCTATTAGGGTTATACACAAACACAACACACATAAAAGTTATAATAATCTCCATCGTTTAAGGTTTGTGCAATTAAGAAAAAAGGTCAAAAGAGAGTAATCAATTTATTGGATGCTCCTCTTCATCAAACCAATGGCCAACTCCAATTTCGCATTAGATTATTCTAATATTTGTGAAAATTATATTACTCTGAAGATCCTAAAATCATTGTTTATACAATATTAAAAATTTGGTTTGCATAGGATCAAGATCATAAAGATTTTAAATACCATTCAACCAAAACTTAACTTATTATTTATATTAAATTTTTTATAAATATACTTATTACATAATTTTATTTTTTATTCACATTGTAAAAGTGTCATAATCTAATATAAATTATTCAAAAATCATATGCAAAAACACTTTATAATGTGAGGGGAAAAATATTATAACTTGATCAAATGTTCCAAGAGGAAATTACATTTAAATCTGCACAGAAGAACCATAATGTAACAACCAATGTTTTAGTGGTGTCATAAACAGTGGGTTTGAGACCACATATTTGACGAGTGAGTAACACCTTATACCCGATCTGATCACCTAACCCGAGCTATAAGGTATTACAGTTGTTAAACGTTACTATCATACAAAGATTTGACTTAAATAATAAACAAACATATTCAACAACGTTAACACAAGTATGATATGATTTACAATCAAAATCGGGCATTAAATTAAGCATACGAGACCTTTAAACCAACTCGATAACAACTTAGGACTAAACTAAAAATTTTACAAAAAATAAAGTAAAAAGTGTAAGCAGTGGTCACACGACTGTCTGGCCAGGCTGAAACCGTGTGGTCCCAAAACATGGCCTTCTTTCCTAACTATGTAACAAACTGATGCGTGTAATAATGGGTCACATGGTTGTGTAACCAGGCCCTGTAACAGACTGATACCGTGTGAACAAATTGTTGGATTTGGTGCCCTAAGTGTATTATTTTCGTCAGTATACACTTGTAATTTTTTCGAATAGATCAGTTAATAAAACAGATTCATTGCTTACATTAATATACTTTGTATAATTTTCCTCACATTGTTTTTGCACGCAAAGCAAAATAGAAGCAAATGTTGCTCATTAGCTATCAATGTTTAACAAATATTAAGCGACATTTCGTGTTCGGATGATAGTACAGAAAGACAGCTTGTATTAGTAAACGAATCTGAACACGTCATTAGTCTAATAAAAATGAGCAAACTGATTGAAAGGCTTATATGTCATCTATTAAGTGTCATTGGGGAGATGTCATGCTTTGGGCAGCGGAGCGGACAACTCCCAGATGATAGAGACATAGATGTGGCTAACTATACTAACAGTACATCGAATAGGGCCCAAGCAGAATAGATTCTGAATCTATTTTTGGATTTATTCACTTGTGACATTCATAGTGCGACATACCTAAATCCTGAGTGCATGGTGAACTATGTATGTGTGACTCATATGCTTTGATGTAAGTAAAAGTCCGAGTTCAAATAGATAAGGAATCGAAAGCTGATGCATTGGGTGTACGACTTCAGTAGTATATAGTGTCATTCACAACCGTAGAATTCATAACTCAAAAAATGGGTAAATGATATCCTCTCATTGGCAATCCATGGTTGATGAAAAGTAAATATGGTCACGCATTGTTCGTCTTTGTGATGGATGACTTGATCAACATTTGATAGTGATTGACTTTTCATGAAGGAAGATGTAATGATTACCATGAGATCAAATATGATCATATTGGGAGAACGGATATTATCTTAAAGAGATCAAGGACAAGGTCATTGAACGAGCACTGAATTGTTGTTTTCGTAATGGTATGTCGTTGGGGAGAGCTCAGTCGCGATACTATAGTGGAATTATTTCATTACTAAATTAGTTGAAAATTAATAGACGAAAAGCTGAAACTTAATTATAAATCATTTGAGCCTCAACTTCATATGTCCAATCGGTCCCTCCACTAGCTCGTTGCAACCAAAAATGAATTATGTGTTTGAATAAAAATGAACAAAATTAATTGAAAAAAGAAATGGGAAACATTTAGGAATGATTATGGTTTTCTCCGAAATGGGAAACATTCAAGAATCATTTAGAAATGAATGTTGGTTTCTAAAAAGAAAATGAAAATTAAATTGGCAATCCTATATAAGATTACTTTAAAATATGATGGAAGAATGAGTTTATATTTTTTTGGACTATTTTGAAGCTTTAAATGAAAATAAATCATTTGGTCATAGTGAACATGTTGAGTTGTGACATATTGAACGAATTTTTCAAAATTTTATCGGGGGTAAAATCGTCAAAATTTTACTAGAGTAAAATTGGGATGAGAAAATTATTTAATATGTAAATATTATAATTTATTTTGAAAAATAGAGAAATTGGTTCGGGTTTGATCACATTATAGAGAATTGGGTAAAAAAGGCCCAAGAAGTACTCGTAATTAGACCTAATGTGTGATAGGCCAAAAACCCCTCATATAACATGAAGAATGCGACAACCCTAGTAGAAATACAAGGGTGAGTCATTCACTCCTCTCTTACTCTAAGTAGGATGTTGTTTTTCTATTTAAAATAAACATCTACAACTCTACAAGGGTTCTACCTTCTCTTCCTATAAATAGATGGCATCGGTAGAGCTATTAACACAACTTTTGAGAGGTGGTTATTCTACCGAAAAATAAAGAGAATTTATTCTCAACTTATATATATATATTTTTCAGAATAATAATTTTACCAATTTCTATTATAGAAGAGATAATTTTTTATTTTTACCCCAAAAGGAATACTTTTTCTATTTTTGTATTTTGATTTAATTGGTTCGAGCACACACTCGAAGTAGTTCGTGGTACAAGAATAGCAGAGAAGATCGTTTGGTTGAAAGACGGAAAGCATTAAGGATACGCTTATCTAAAAACATGATTTTGGTCAAGGTTTATTGTTATAAATATCACAAACCGGGTTTGTTTTCAAAAAAAATTATTTTTTGATGTGCAAGAAAACCATTTTCAAACCGAATTTTTTTCCAAAAATTGGTATCCGAGGTAGGTTGTGTTATGTTTATGGTGTAAACCGAGACCGAATCTCTCTCTTCATGTTTTTTGATTAATATTTGATAAGATGTGACATTCTTATAATTATTTGCATGTTTAAGGGAATGTATGTGAATGAATGCAATATTATATATTTTTGTTATATAATAATTATTATTTATTAAGCTTGTCATTCTTAGGAAATAGACCGTGGGCTATTATCTCCACGTAGGATTATTTTTAATTTTTAGAATTCTTAAGAGCCGAAAACGGACATAAGACATAAATGCCAATTTTCCAAAAAGGAAACCATGACGACGAGAAGATGGAGCGATTGCGGTCGAAGACACAAGGGATTCCTTGGGATGAAAAACTATA